>NC_134701.1:162175872-162480190 GCF_043290135.1 Rhipicephalus microplus | reverse complement strand
CACCGCGTTCGACATCTACAATTCTCCTGATTCTCCAGTGGACGCGCATGTGGCGTCGCGCTTCGAGAACATTCAACAGCTGACAGTGCATGCGCCGTCGAGCTGTATATATACTCAAGGTCGGCGCTCGCTCGCTCAGTTGCCGCTCGTCGGTTGGTTTGTACGGCGCGTCGACGTCCAAGGTCGCGGTGAAATGAATTCCAACGAATCCACAAACAATGATCGACGTCCCTTCGACCAGCGCCGCCCTTTCGCATACGTGTGTACGTGTTCACTCATTTAACACCCCCTCCTACAACCACGTTAACCAATTTAGCCATCGACCCAAGTAAGTCGCAATTTAACACCCCATTTCACAACCACGTTAACCAATTTAGCCATCGACCCAAGTAAGTCGCACTTTAACACCCCGTTAACCAATTATATGCTCCGCATCCTCCTCAGTGTTCCCCCGAGGGAAGCTGCGGGCAATTTTTTATCTGTGTCATTTACTAGAAAAGGCATGCATAAACAATTCTGAAGACCGTAGCGTTTATCACGCTGTGCTGACCATGCAACGCTTGCACGAAAAGGCAAGTGCTTCAACGCTTTGCTAAGACGACACGGTGGTGGCACCTTCCCGTCGCCTTGCGTTCTACACCTTATCACCTCTGAGACAGACGCCCACGCCCGTCTCAGAGCCGCGCTACGTTTCCCAAGAAAACTGCCAGATGGCGCTCATGTCTCACGTGTGACGTGACTTGATGCGCTCATTCGCTTCTTCTGCATGCTCGAGGCACTCTAACGCAGCGCCTCCAGAATACCATTCACCGATTTTCTTGCACAGAACATCAAATAAACGTTTTGTTCACTCTCACCAGAAGCAAGACTATCATCTTTCGACGACGGCTTCAGTGTAACATGGAGATACGGGGCCATTTTTTTACAGATGCAGTAGCTACACTACCATTGCATTTGCTCGCAAATCAGCTCTCAGAAGAGCCCTTGTACGACGGCTTCGTATTTAGATTCCTTGTGTGTTTATAAATTATGAAAAGATCGATTAAACCCCACATATTAGTAATTGATATGTGTGGTTTAATCTCCCAAAACCGCAATATCATTACAAGAGACGCCAAAGTTAAGGGCTCCGGAAATTTTGACCACCTGTGGTTATTTGACGTGCACACAAATCTGAGCACACGGGCCCACAGCATTTTCGCTTCTATTGAAAATGCAGCCGCCGCATCCGGGATTCGATCCCGCGCCCTGAGGGCCAGCCACCAAGCGCCTATAGTAGTAGTTAAGCCCGTGAGACCATCTTAACACTACCTTGAGAACAATTCTCGATTGGCGTTCAAGAGCTTGGCCTCTTTTCGTGTTAGTGTGCCAATGGTTAATGATGTCTTTTTTGTTTGTTTAGTTGGTTGGTAGGTTGGTTGGTTGTTTATCTCAATAGCAAAGCTGTTTAGATAATCATTTCTTGTGAATCGATTCAGAAACGTATCATTGTAATAAACGGCTATGTGCTAACAGGTAAATCATGCCTGCTATTCTCTTCCTTTTATTCTGGAGAACAGCATGCCAAGAGTCGAGATTTTGCCGCTATGGTATTTGCCACTTGCGTTAATCTTTCTTTTTTTTCTGTTGCAGATGTATATTTGCGATTGTAATTAAGAAAAATGAACCCAATATCTGATCAAAGGGAAACAAAACGACGTATTGGTATCTCAGTGGGTCTCTTGTTAACAATCTCAATGCCGGTTGCGCATATTATAATAATTATGATATTTAGGATTGAAGTTGAAGTTTATTTAAGGCAAAAAGAGAAAAAAACATTTAGCCTGGGAACCAGCGAAAACGCGTAAAACCCTGTCAAGGCACTTGCCCGCTGTAATCCCAAAATCCCACCAAAATGGCACAATGCTCAGTGTAAACAATGGGGCACCCCAATGCTTTGTCATTAGTGTTGAACGCGATAGCGATATTCTGTTTTTAGTGCGTACTTCAAACGCTTAGTGAATGGAATGTTTCCGTACTTGATATGCACCCACGACATGGCTTTATGAAAATGGGCGCAGTAAGACGGACTGACAGATGGACGCTTCGCCCCACTCATCATCATTCACTCTGTGGATATGCTGTGATTTTCTTAACAGTGTCATCTTACTTCTTTAATCTTCAACTATACGACAGCCAAGAACGCCATCTAGTGGTGTTATTTCCAAGGACATTTACACACAGCGCCATCTAGTGAGCAATTCATAAACTAAAGGTGGCTACATGCATACTACATACTACGCCGTAGTGAAACACGCCGTAGTGAAAGGCTGAAGATTGGTTTTAATCATCCGGGTTTCTTAAGTAGGGATCTCTCTCCCACCTCCAACACGTAATAAATGAAATGCCACTGAAGCATCTCCGCCACTTTGGCTCATATATTCTGTGACTGCCCATTATACGTGACGCAAAGGAAGATGCTAACTTCAACATTGCCAGGCGTCGGACGAACACCACTTACTGAAAGTTACATATTGTGCTAAATGTGCGAGCAAACAGTCTAAATATACTACTACGAAGGCTCTTTCAGACTTTGTCAAACGTACTGTACTGCATACTAAGCTGTAGGGTGCTATGCTAAGCGGCCACTGTACATACGCACCACCTCTATCTGTCTTCATCATCATCTTTCATCCCTCTTTCTTTCGCCGTTCTCTTATCACCTGTGTAGAGTTAGAGGACAGAGGGCACTAGCTCAGGCTGACCTCTTTGCCTCCTTATAAATTCTTCTTTCTCTCTCTCTCTATCTCTCTCTCTTTCTGAGCACTACGGTCTATATTCGCGCCCATAACCATGTATTCAGCGGTGCGAGCAAATATCAGCGGTTGGCTTGACGCAAGGCAGTGTTGACGAATGGTCAGAAGAATTTTATTGATTTGGAGTTTCTTCGCAAGCGGTGACTTTTGTTACGGTACGCTTATCGTCGGTCATTAATTTGCTTCGGTCATTTTTTTTTTTCGCGCATGTCCCTCTGCCTCAGTGTGTCTACGTTCAACTGTCTGCCTCGCGATTGTGGCATATAGGTGGTCTGCTTTTGAAAATAATCATGCTCTTAGTGTATGCTGCATGTCTCAAAAAGCTACATGTATAAAAACTAAAGGGACATTTTGTACATCTAACGTACAAAATACGAACACCATCGTGAAACTGCATTATTAGCGGTGGAATGCACGTTGGTTCAGTAGCCTTTCCCTCGCACTGTAAAAAAAAAGTTGTCAGCAAGCACAGTAGCCCTGTGTGGCGTCCTTGCGTGCCTTCTCGTGTCCGCCTTTTGTTGTGCACCTCATCAGAGCTGTTCAAACACAATAATTACAGGAGCTTCTCTTCTGCAGCTACTCAACGCGTATTCATGACGGAACTCGCTGTTACGCAATTACGTCCTTAGACAGGGCCCATTTGCTTTAGAGTTATCTTCTCTGAGGGAGTCTGCCGGCGCACTTTCGCCGAACGAGTTTCATTAACGAAAGCGCGTGCCCCATGCTGCCAACTGGGTTCCGGTTAATGACCATACCGGAGGTACAAACGGGACCCGCGCAACGATATACTACGCCGTTCGAAAAAAATTTCCATAATGGTGCCGGCTCATGCATGCGTCTCATCAGTTTCAGTTTTCGTGCGATAGGAAAAGCTGCATGCATGTGAACAAAGAAGGAACAAAAGAAGAACAGGGTGTGCGGGATAGACGATGTCATCAGATAGGGTGCAAGTAGGTGTACGCGCTATTTTTATGCCTTCAGTACGTGGAGGGAATATCTTATAAGCTTGGATGAGGGTGAATTACGCAAAAAAAAATTATAAGTAGAATCAAAGATTAGTACGAAACATAACTCTTCTCGAATTTAATCGCCAAACTGTCAGCATGTCCGTTTCATAACATTGTTCCTGGCGTACATTACAGGCGCAACATAACACGCAGTATGTTTGCGTGCTACAAAACGGGTGATTCTCAATTTCCCTTTCTTTATTCTCAGTGTAATATCATGAATGATTTTGAAAAAAAAATTGAAGGAGTCGTGTTGTATAACACGTCGCATGAAAAAAAAAAGAAATCCCCGCTGATACATTCATACTCGCGAAATTTTTCAACGGGAGAAAACAAAAAATGTATTAATGATCGCGTTTCAATTTCAAACCCGCCGACGAAGCGCAGCTGTTAAATATAAGATCATACCGCTATAAAATACTGCGTGATTGCGTTCACAACAGACTATGCCACGTACGGCTGAACTAAATCGATACAGCCCACATCTCGTCGCTATTGTGCAAAGACGTTTACTTGGCGCATAAATTGAATAGACGGGTTGAATTTCGTTGTATGCGCACTTACGTAAACGTAAACATCGATTTCGGCTCGAACCGTTATAGCTCACCGAAACCCGTTCGTTTCACGTATGATGTATCACGCGGGCACACACGTATGCTCTGCGGACGTGATTTTATCTCTTTTCCCTAGTCGTACTATTATTAAAAGTGTAGACCCTTCAAGTTTTAAGTTGCGCGTATTTATACCATATGAATGGGTCGTCCTTGGTTTAATCCGGCTACCTGAGCTGAATAAATATAAACGATTAGCTGTATATCGGCCCACATGTAAAACCAAAGGAGGCTAGAACGTCTATCTGAAAACAGTTCAACTTGTCAAGGCCATAAGGGAAAAAAAAATAATGTAGGCGCATAAGTTATGGAAGCGAAAGAACGATGCGATTCAAGGAAAATTCGAAAAATTTTACGTCAGCGAACAGCAAGATCTCAGAAAGAAAATCTTTCCACGGTGATGAAAATGCACGCGGTTAGGGTATGACTGGGCGAATGATAATTTTAGAGCTTCCAACGTTCCGAATGCATCATTTTCAGCAATCCTAACAATACCTGGGTTTCTCATTAATACCTCTGGGTGATGTCGCTGAGCAGTTTTATATTCAGATGTAAAAGCACTGAAGCAACGCAGCTGAGGCAAAAACAGTACTTCATTGTTATGCCTTCATATACCCCGAACCAAGTGGTACTTATTTGCATCTACTCATTTATTATATGGGGTACCTTAAAGCTATTTGAATATAGTAGCAAACTGTCACTCAAAGGCAGAGAATTGGAAGAATAGGGGCGCATTATCGTGTTTTTATGAATGAGAACCCCTGACAATCTTCCTTCAAAAACTGAAAACAAATTTTTCCCGTTTGCTCTGTGATGTTCTGAGTGAGTTTTCTGAGTAGATTGTATAACTAAATTTCCTGGACACCTCAGTGAATGTAACGCGTGGACGTCCTCAAGCTGTAAATAAGTATATGTGCAAAGTTTCTTGGCGAGTTTACTAAATCTGAATTGTTAGCTCCCGTTAGAAGTCGATTTCAGCTCAAGACGACTGAAAAGTACCAGCGTCGTATACGAAAGTACCGGAAGTGCTTAAAAACAATTCCTTTGCTATCAGGGACATCACTGCGTTTTTGGGGACATATTTTTTATTTGTGCTGTCTCGGGTAGGTGTCGTATCGAGAACAATAGCGCTAACTTAGAGTAACAGTATCGCAGACAGTGTTTTGATACTGTCCGCCTCACTGGAACAAGGAACTGTGGTGTTCGGCTGCTGAATGGAAGGTCGTGGGTTCGATTCCGGTCCCGGCGGTCGCATTCAGATCGAGGCGAAATTGTAGAGGACTGTGTACTGCGTGATGTCATTATTATTGTTATTATTATTATTATTATTATTATTATTATTATTATTATTATTATTATTATTATTATTATTATTATTATTATTATTATTATTATTATTATTATTATTATTATTATTATTATTATTATTATTATTATTATTATTATTATTATTCGTGCCAGAGAAGAGGAGAGAAGAGATGGAAGGGCAGACAGGTTAACCAGTTAAAAGTGACCGGTTTTCAACGCTACACGCGGAAACAGTATGGAGAAGATTAAAATATGGCGAGGAATGACAGGAAAGAGCACTCCGGCGTGACTTACTATGTGTGTGCTGTCTTAGGTGCGTGCTAGAGGTATCGTCTTTGCTACACATAGTTCTCACGCCACGTCACAGACAGGTTCTCCGCGCTGGGGTCCTTAAGAGGGCACGACTTTTTTAATCTCATTGGAGAGTGTCAGTGCAAACGAGGACACAGAGTCGTTCGCTCTCTGCATTCTTTTGGGCTCTTCCCACTTCTATTCGCGGGACGTGCCAAAGGGGAACACAAAGGGGTACCAGCACGAATGAAATGTCACTCAATTCGCGCGTTCGAGTTCACGCAGCAAACTCTACCAGCGGGGCCCCAAAATGGTGGCCGGGTTGACGTGACAGCAAACTACGTATGCATTCTGTAAATGCTGATCAACGAGAATGACAGTCAACAGGTGCTCAGTCAGAACATCGGCATAAAAATACCACAAGGTGGGAAGTGTTTCGGAGATGGTCAAGGGTTGGGTGCAGCGATGAGATTTCAAAACATTTGGAGGCATGCAATAATAAAATCAGCTCTCGCGAGACAGGGTGGGCTGGAGATCGTTCGGAGTGGCTTTCTTTATAATGTCAAAACTGCTTACTGCAAAAGCTGTAACGCCTTCTCTTCTTTCTTCTTGTTTTCTGCTTAAATATTTCAGCGTTTCTTGTTCTCACTGAACTGCCACAGTGGTGTAGTGGTGATAGTGCTCGATTGCGAACTCGAAGATGGCGGGAACAAGTCCGGGTCGCCGCTGTGGCATTTTGATGGAGGCGAAACGCTACTGGCCTCCCTACTTATATTTAGGTTGAAAAAACATCACATCGCAAAAGTTTGAGGAACCTTATAATTATGGCGTTTCTCATAATCATCTCGTAGTTCTGGGACCTAAAATGCCAAAAATTATTATTGCTTCGTCCCGCGAACGTGGCGTGGCTTACCTAACCTTAGTTAACCTCTGCCTTTCTCGTGTCTCTCTATATGTCTCCAAATATGTTAAACTGACAAACATTTTGGCAGATTTTATATAGAATGTCTGGCAAAATTTTCTGTGCAACCCCGAAACCCGTTGGAGCAAAAGTCCACCGTGGCAACGCAAGGCGCGCCGTCCTCGCAGTGGTCGTCAAGGCTCAGCGAAAAGTCCCGTCGCGGTGTCGCCATTGTGCCGCCACGCTCACCTTTCCCGTGTGCACTGCGGTACCCCCGATCGATGGGAGGCGCATGGCGGCCCGGATGGCTTCTAGGCCGCGCATTTGCTGACGACGACGTCGCCTCCTCCTCTTCCCCCCTCTCACACTCTTCATCCTCGACTAGCATGGCGCATGAAACCTTCCCATAAAGCCAGTTCTCTCCTGCTACGTATCCTTAGTCACGCTGTGCTAATACAGGCTGTATTTTTGTGTTTTGTTTTTCTTCGTTATCTCTCTGCTCTGTTCTGTCCTGCACAGTCCAGTATCTTCTATCCCCTGCACCGTCTTTTCGCGCCCTGTTCCGTTATTCTTCTGTTCCGTTATTCTGTCTGCTCTCCTCTGCTGCCCTATGCTGCTATATCCTTTGTACTTTCCCCTTTGTCATCTTGGAGAGACAGGTGAATAAGTCCTGTGTAGTTGCACTCGTCACAACATCCGGCGATACCCTCTTCAGATGTTGCTTAACTGACGGGACACAACACCATTTTCTGCAGCCAAGATTCTAGGACCATGGACATGTGAGTCGATGCCACACAAGATTACAAAAGCATTACACATCGTGCCTGTAGTCAACAGGTCCTTGCGACCGCCTGTAGGTTTAATTGGATCTCTCAACTTTAAGCACGATTCTCTCTCTATCTCTCTCTCTCTTTCGTTTTATCTCGTTTCTCGCTCCTAGTGGAAAATAGCAGACCAGACATACGTCTTGCTAACATACCTTTATTTTCTCTACATTTATCTATATTCCGTGATGTTTCGTTTATCTCTGTTCACTCTTCTGTACTTTACATACTTGATGCGTTTTGTAATGTTATGTCCGACACCTCTCTGTTCGTGTACTACCCACTCCTGTTCTGCAGGCTGTTTTGTAATCTTGTTGCTCTACATTTTTCGATTCTCTTCTATTAATTCCGCAGATCTGTACTGCTCTGTTCTATTCCGGTCTCCACAACTATCTTTTTTTTTAAATATGTTCCGCCTTCTACTGTGCTCAACTCTGCTCTGCCTACTTTACTCACTGTCATTCCGCTCTGCTTTTCTAGAAGAACAAGCGCTAATGTATTTTAGTCGGGGTCACACATCGTTCTCGTGCATCGTAACCCACAGCTTTTAGTTCAGAAATAATATGAGCCATCGGAATGCGTTTCTCGTCAACCAATGTTTTCCGATCACGCTAACTAAACGACAAAAAAAAACTTGAAATGATGCGCCACGGTGGAGGAGTGGTTACGGGGCTCGGTTTGCCCACTCAACGGTAGAGGATTCGATCCCGGCTGCGATGGTCACATTTCGTTGGAGGCGAATTACTAGAGATCCGTCTACTGAGTAGAGTAAGTGCACATTAAATAATACCGAATGGTTCGAAATTTTTGGACCTCTCCGCTACGGCGTTCCTCATAATGATATTGTGGTTTGGGACTGGAAAACCCAAGTAATATTAGGGAGCTTTAGAATAGCGTCAGTAGCAGACGTTGCGGTCGTAGCAGGGCCATATGAGTTTTAGAATAGAGCTTGCCCCTAGCTTAGACACCAGTGCTACACCATGTATGAGCTACGCCACAGCCTCGACACCTGCGCTTTGCGGGCCTTTCGGACCGCACGCGCCGCACGCTATTACGGATTTCTGCGGGCGGACCGCAAGCGCGAACGGCGGCTCGCGTTACGACGCATGCGCAGTGGTAGCGACCGCATAGAAAGGGCTTGCGGTGCGCTTTTCTAAAACTCTCTATCATTAAAGACGATAGTCTTTTTATTTAGATAAACCTGAAATCAAGATAAATTAATAAATTTTACAGTTCCTTAGTTCTTGCGGGGTTTTCTGAATACTTTAGCTTTCAAGCAATCTAGACTTTTGCAGTCACGTCGCGCTCGCTTGCAGCACCCAGCACTATACCAACAATAAGACCTCCTCTCAGGTCAGATAGTCGTCATCGTCATTCGCGCTCGAAACCTAATATGTTTTGGAACGCGGTACAAGCGCTCCGAAAACAAATTCCGAAGGGCGTCGCATTCCCTGCGTGCAAGAACAAATGTTTAAGACCTTTATTTTTGCGTCGCGCTGGTTCATATACGTATACGCAAAATCTCACCCTATGTCGTTCGGCCCGACGCAAGTCTTTGCGTGCAGGTTTTTTAGACTAAGTACGTACAACGAGGGGACGTAAGGGAACGTGAAAGGCAACGGCGGCTGCGAGCAGACACCGAAGCGACGGAAGCCCTACGCCAATGATGACGGACCCATTGAACTCTTGGTTTCAGAGTGAGTTTTTGTCTCTGAAGTTTTGACAACAATGTGTTTGTGGTTTCACTCGAAACCTCACTGCCCTGAGAATCAATGTAGAGAAAACCTAGTATCAGTCAGATAATGTCTAGTGACCCCTTTCAACCGACCTATAGATCCTGCATCATATATAGCTAAGGCCTAGAAACAATAACTACATGAATCTTCAGAGTTGTCAAACTTCGCTGTTTCAAACCTTGCGCCATCATCATCATCATCATCATCATCAATCATCAGCCTGACTACGTCCACTGCAGCACAAAGGCATCTCCCATGTTCCGCCAGTTAACCCGGTCCTGTGCTTGCTGCTGCCAATTTATACCCGCTAACTTCTTAGACTCATCTGCCCACCTAACCTTCTGTCTCCCCCTAACCCACTTGCCTTTTCTGGGAATCCAGTTAGTTACCTTTAATGACCAGCGGGTATTCTGTTTACGCGCTACGTGCCCGGCCCATGTCCATTTCCTTTTCTTGATTTCAACTGATATCCTTAACCCCCGTTTGTTCTTTTAATTCAATATGCTCTCTTCTTCTCTCTTAAGGTTACACCTACCATTTTTCTTTCCAATGCTCGCTGCGTCGTCCTCAACTTAAGCTGAGCCCTCTATGTAAGTCTCCGGGTTTCTGCTCCGTAGCTAAGCATCAGCAAGATGCAGCTGTTACATACCTTCCTATTTAAAGATAAGGGCAATCTACCTGTCATAATTTGAGAGTGCTTGCCAAATGTGCTCCACCCCATTTTTATTCTTCTAGTTACTTCAATCTCGTGGTTTGGCTCCGCGGTTATTACCTGCCCTAAGTAGACATCTTGAAGCGCTGCTCTCTTCCGAGGTTGTTGTACATTGCTTTTGTTTTCTACAGATTAATTTTAAGACCCACCTTTCTGCTCTCCTTGTCTAACTCCGTAGCTCACTTCAACCTTGCGTAGCTCACTTCAAGTTTCGCTAACTTTGACATCGTCACGCAAGTGAAACTTAATGCGAAATGTATTCAACCAAGAATCGAGCTCGAAACTTTCGGGCACATTTTTTTTTTGTTACCGAATACGTGATAATTCCTATCCCGGCTGTGGCGGCTGCATTTCCGATGGAGGCAGAAATGTTGTAGGCCCGTGTACTCAGATTTGGGTGCACGTTAAAGAACCCCAGGTGGTCAAAATTTCCGGAGCCCTCCACTACGGCGTCTCTCATAATCAAATCGTGGTTTTGGGACGTTAAACCCCACATATCAATCAATCAATTACGTGATCATTCCTCGAGTGACGCCAACCGATCGCGTCCGCTCGTTCAAGTCGTCCGCCTTGGACTGGCAGAACGGCGTTGGCGGCGAGCGCTCTTTCGACGGTTTTCTTCCGCGAAGCCGCAGGGGCGGAGGCGGTGGGCCGGACACGCTCGCTTCAATTATGCCCGCTTTAATCAGCGTCCTCGCCGCCGACGCATAACATCGCCGGGTGAAAAAGAGGCCTTATCGGCGCAGCGCGTCCGCGCGTCATTCAATTATTAACGCCAGCTTGCCTTCCCGAAAGACGCCACTCCGGGCAACGCACTAGACGCACTAACCGATAGCGCTCGGAGGTTGCATGCGTGCGCGTGACGCAATAAGGCAAGCTTTGATGCCCCCGAGAGCTTCAGTTTCTTTATTGAGAGCGAGCGAGATAGCACTGCTCATATAGCAAGGGCTTAATAATGACTTACTATAGTTAGTGCCAAATAGAGTTGTCTAAACTACTGTTAATGTTCGTTGGTGTAGCTCATATTGCTTTTTAATGTTGGCTACACTCTAAAAAAATATCGAGTAAAAAGGGTGTATTTTTATCCCACAACAATGATCGTCATCAGGCTTGCGTGCGCTTCCTTTCATGAAAACTCGCCCCGCCGCGGTGGTCTAGTGGCTAAGGTACTCGGCTGCTGACCCGCAGGTCGCGGGTTCGATTCCCGGCTGCGGCGGCTGCATTTCCGATGGAGGCGGAAATGTTGTAGGCCCGAGTGCTCAGATTTGGGCGCACGTTAAAGAACCCCAGGTGGTCAAAAGTACCGGAGCCCTCCACTACGGCGTCTCTCATAATTATATGGTGGTTTTGGGACGTTACACCCCACAAATCAATCAATCAATCATGAAAACTCGGCACTGGCCACTTTCCTAACGAGAATGCAATGTAACCCTGATATTGGGCATGTCGATCGTGACCGGAATGTACCGGGCACGGGGCGATAGCGCAAGGCATGAACGCAATATAGATGACGATTTGTGTTGTGGGACAAAAAGGCACCCTTTTTACTCGCTCTTTTTTAGGGTGTAGTGCTGATATATGTAGGCAAATAATGAAATTTTGAGTAGCTTTCACTCACTATTCGATAACTCTCTCATAGGGAGACTCCGCTTAAATTTTCATTGTTGCGTCAACGTTTTCGACGGCGATGATATTTCATGCTGTTACTAGCGTGAGCCTCGCCTTATAGATCTTTTAACTAAGTGTGAGAAGAAACTATGCGAGCGTGTAGAAGCACCGCAGCGAGAAGTGAATGAGATGCGAGACTACATTACACGTGTACTTCACAAGATCATTTCGTGAGTCATCTACAGATTAAACATAATCGAAGTACGGTCAAATATTCGTGCCTCGTTGCTTGGAAACGTTCAGCTTGTTCAAGGACTATACACTCATCACAGATGTCCCATTAATTGCACTTTCTGTGAACACCAGTTCTCGCCAGTAAGTGCTTTTGTTTGGTTTTGTCGCAACACTTTCAAAGTACAATCGCAGGTAAAGAGCTCGCAACTCATTGATTCGGTTGTGTATGAAATGTAACTCAGTTACGACCTACAACCCCGCCGCAGTGGTCTAGTGGCTAAGGTATACTCGGTTTCTGACCCACAGGTTGTGGGATCGAATCCCGGCTGCGGCGTCTGCATTTCCGATGGAGGCGGAAATGTTGTAAGCACGTGTGCTCAGATTTGGGCACGTGTTAAAGAATCCCGGGTGCCCGAAATTTCCGAAGCCCTCCACTACGGCGTCTCTCATAATCATGTGGTGGTTTTGGGACTTTAAACCCCACATATCAATCAATCAGTTACGACCTACAAAAAAATGACAGCTCCACCAACCCCCCCATATAATCGCATCGCACCTCTAACCATAAAATTTCTCGGCTCACGTAAATACTACGCATAGTGAGAGTTTAACGTTCTCCGGTTCTACCTGAATTGTTACGTTTTGCCGAGAAGTGACGTCAGAATTGCTGACGAAATTTACCAAGATGTTTAAGTTTCTGTTCCGAAATCAGTTACGGGAACAGGGGTCTGTATGTGAAAGTAAGATATATATAAACCACTCGAAGAACACTTGACGTCCCAAAAATAAGTAAGTATAGTTAGACGGAGCACTTATGCAACATCTCAATGGGATGGATGCTTATAGTCGTGGGCGCAGCTAGCATTTTTCTTTTACGTTGCAACCGAGAATAGTATATCTGCAAGTTCGCCAAGCAATCTATTCAAATGATAAGTGCACCACTACAAGAGGCTACGTTTCGATTGACACTCACCTACGCACCAATTCTAGTGACTGTAAATTGATGGGATTAAATGCCGAAAAATATACTGGAGAATAGGACGGCATTTCGTGTCAGACGGGATCAACGAACTCGCGTTTCCCCATTTCAAATATTCTTCGCACTGGTCTTCTCATACGAACGCAAGAAAGTATATTTCGAATTTCAACACGCAGTCTCGAATAAAGCTGATGCCCACCTCTCCTACGGCTCCATTTATTGGACGCAATCGAAGGAAAAAACCATCATGAAACGGGCGATCTATTTCCAGATTCGATGGACTCGCTTTCAACGCGTTTCCTTTTGTTTCTTCTCTTTCTGTCAAAGCATCTGCGCACGCCGGGTCCATCTTTTTGACTGCCCGTCTTTATTTCACATCTCTCTCGGCTCCTCCTCTCCATCTCGTGGCCATTGTTTCACGCCCGCGCTCTCTGAACCACAGATCAAAGCAACAACCACAAGTGCCAAAGCAATGTGAACGGCCACGAGGAGGCTGGGACCCGGTCAGGCGATCAATCTTTAAAAGCTGTCTTATCTCTCGGCCCCGAAGTCATTTCCCGCGCAACCTCGGCGTCTTAGCAACAACCGCATGCTTCCCCTCCCGTCTTGGAAGACACTGGATCCATTTCTCCCCAATACCTTCTCGTCTTCTCTTTGTATTCCTCAAGGAACGTGCTACTTTTCTTCTTCCCCACATTTCGTTCCTACGTGTGCAACACACGCACGCAACTGAGCAACAAGACGCAAGCAGGATGGTAAAAAGCGCTTTACTTTTTCATCCTTCAATCTGCCTTTCGTTGCTCTGTGTATTCATTTTTTGCGGGTCTGGAATCGACCGCGGTTGCGAAAATTTCTATTTCGAGCTCTCGACTGACCCTTTCCTGCCTCCCAGCACCCAACCATCTTCCGTTCATTCTACAATCACCGTGGCCCACGCATTCTTACGCGGCTTGCCAACATTTCCTTCTCTTTAGTTTTCATTTTCTCCTTTCATCTTTTTCATCCGTGCGTCTTCGGGAGGGTCTACTTCTGTGATGCCCGGCGTGGTTGCTCGGTAAGAGCAGTACTTTGGGAAGCTTCAATCTCCTTTTATTCGCTTCTTTTTCACAACAAGTTGAAGGGCTAGGCCAGCTTAGCTTCTCAGCCCTCGGCGCTTGCCCTCTCCGGACATTCCTTCTCTCTCACCCTCCTACAGCCGCTTCGCTGCGCGACTCAAGCCGCGAGCGGAGTCTGAGAAACCAGGTTTGGCACGGCTTGATTAGATCGGAAGAATCTCGCGCTAAAGTGGTTACCTCCTCTCTCAAAACATCCCTCCTTCCCCACCCCCTTTCCTGCTATCTCTCTCCTCGAGTCTCCTTCTTGGCTTGTAGGATTTTTTCTTTTTCGTATACTTTTCGATTTCCTCTCACTTGCTTCTCTCCCCATCTATACTCCTCATCACGAATGAAAAACAGAGAGAAGAAAGAAAGGTAAAGAGGAGGTGCCCAGTACGTATGTGTCTCGCCGGGAAATCGCATCAGTTCTCGTCTGCGACGCGGTATCCCGTAGCAACCGGCCCACGCACGATGTGGAACGTTCCCTCTTTCGCACCTCTCGGCGTTCACGTGTAAAACGCGACTACCCGCGTGCACTGCTCCCTTATGCCTCGAAATGGCGTCGGGTTCGCGACGCTTTTGCAATCACGTCAGTGTGAATTGAGCGCGACATGGTACGCTTTTCCTTCACGCTATGCTACATGCATCGCTCCAGACTTGTTCTGTCGTTTCCCGCATCACGTGACCATGCACGTGAAGGCTGTCGTCAACTTCAGCTTTTTTTGTTGTGACGTACTTTGAAAAACAATAGCGATGGCAGGTGTAATAATAAACGGAACAACATCGCTTTGCGAGTTCCTGATTACGGGTGATGTCTTCAATGGCGAGTAGTGATGAAGTTCGCCCAACTTTTTATTTGCACTACTCAACACGATCAGTGCATAAAAAAGAACGTGCGAGAATGCGCATGGTCACGTGATGCGGGAAACGAATGAAAGCAAATTTTAAAAGTACATCTTTAAATCGGTCCCGCGATACGTGCTATCCATAAGCAGATATGTGCACGAAAAAAAAAAACGTCTAGTTTTCATGAATGTGTTGTGCTGCTCTGCATGGGTTTTCCCTCAATAAGCACCATTAATCACATGCAACTAGCTAAAAACCACACATGCTGGTCTTGTCTGTCGTCAATGATACCTCGGTGATGTCAAGCCTCGCGTCACTACATTGCCTACGATTCGCTAATTTTTTTTTTCAAGCACCATGAACAAGCGAAGCTGACGACGCCACTGATTTCGCTGCTCACGTTCTCATCGTTGTTTTTTGCACAGTTTAAAAATACCTCTCTTTCTAGGCTTGTTGGTTTTCCACGAGAGGGGATGGTGCTGTAGAGTGGGATTGCCAGGTTTGCTGATAAAACATAGATAAGGTTATAATATCACTGATATAGACGACCGTGTACCAATAACGTTATAGATTTTCGATAATGAACTTCGGCTCGACTTGGACAGAGCAATGTGCTCAGTGATTCTAGAAGGCATCTTTCACCATGGCACGTGCAACTATTCGAGGCTTTGTACCCAGCTATCAAATATTTATGTTTGATGCAGTTTTTTATGTAAAAGTAAGACAAAACCACGTGCTCGTTACTTGAGCATGGTGTTTTCGGGGTCACAGGTGAAGCTGTTGCCCGCCCTGGTGGCCAGGCTAAACCTGACGAAAACCTAAGCTAATCATTCGTAGGTGCGCAAATGCTTAACTGGCTATATGTCCCAAAACTATTGCACATGTGGCAAAGCATATACGTTCACATGCTACAGACCCACAGCATAGATTATCAAAGATGGTGAAGCAGCTTGCGCTCAATGTTCACGTCTACTCGTTACTTTGTTCGTTAAGTTTACTTTCGCGTGAGGTATGCAAAGACACTACTTATCTAGTGTTCCTGCTTAATGCCGCTGCTGTATACATGCATCAACACCTCGGGACACGTCAGTCCAGAAGAACGCCGCGAGACGCAGAGATTACACAACTTTATTTTATTTTTTTTTTAACTGAACCAAGTTCCCCAGCGTCTACTAAAAGAAGCAAGGCCTAGCCCTCAGACATACCCAGAAGGTTCAGGAGTTCGAGTAGTGCATCCATGATGTCTGAAAAGGAGTACGTTAGCCACTCCTCCGTGGTCGCAGGTCTTACTTCACAGTAGGCCCGAGGCCCCCCATTCATAGCTGCATGTCCACTCGGACAATCCCGCAAAACATGGGCGTTATCAGGGAAGCCACCACAAGCCACGCACCTGGGAGACCCATACTTGCTATTGTATGCAATAGCATCATGTGATGAACACTGTAATCATCCGTGCTTCGTGTTTTCACAATGTTATGTGGGCATAGGCTCCTATCTAATATGACTTGCGAAATTATCTAAAAATTACAACCTGGTTTCGTTAGTGTTTGCCCCTTCGCAGAATTTAGGGTGCTCCCGAAAGAAATAAAGAACGCCGACTCATACGCTATACCCTTGATTTCTAACTTCAAACTGCGAAATTTTCATTCCGCCATTTTTTTTTTTTGTTAACGACGGTGTCAGTTAGCCAACTTATTGGAAGTGTTATACGGATACCTAGTCAAGCTTTGTGGCAATGAGCTTCATCATTTAAGGTAATTACGCCATGTCGATCTAGAATAATGAAAGTTTGCCGTGGCAGTTCACTCGCAAAGTTTTCACCAAATCCCAAGCTCTGCTTACACATGTGCACACATATTGAGAGTAAAAAAAACACGAGATACTTTGGTTATATTCCATCTTTCTGCCTCGATTACAGAGTAGAACGAATACTGGCTCAGTATTGATTATTATCCAGGCGAATATTCATTCCAGAGATAGCGAAGACTGGCATGCTCTAAAGAAAAGAATAAAAATGGGGATCGAAACCCGCTGCCCAAACATTTCGAAATCGGTGACGGGACTTAATTAAGCGCGAGTTAACCGGGAGAAAATCGAGATAAAGAGAAACGGCGGCTGCTGATAACGATGACAGCGCGTTCAATATGCAAACCCACCGGCTCACGTTGGCATGGTCTCTTGCATCACAATGGCAGCGTGAAACTAGAGCATTGCGACACTAAATTAAGCGATAAGGCATGTAGTTAGGCCGTCCAGCGTGGCTCAATAACTGAACAAAGAAAAAGAAGCTAAAGCAAGCACCTGGCCGTCGATCATTCACTCGGCGTAAAGCACTCGGTCTCGCGTTCGGCGTGCAACAGCGAGACAATGCAGCGCACGGCTGGAATCCCGGATGCTTCCGAAGAGATCACCTGCGAATCATACTCCCCAAGCGGGTACCGAATAAATAAAACAAGACAACGCACATGTTAGCATCACGTTTAGGCGAAAAGGCAGGAGGCAGACGGGCAAAAACAATAACCATGAAAATATCAGCGAGATCATTCGCGAGGGCACTGCTCCATACAACGCAACACCACCGGCGTCAACAGCTCGGAAAGCTACAAAAAAAAAAAGCAAGAGAGACAGACGTACCCAAGACGCCAGTTTCGGAACCCAGACTAAGCGGTTCGCACCGAGGCTCGAACATCGAAACTCCATTAGCTCGTTAGAGAGCGAATCCCCAAAGATTAACGAGTCCCAAGGAGAAAGCACCCGAGGCGGGATGCGCGGCATGATCGGCTTCGCGCTGCTAGTACCTCTCTCGCTTTTTCTTTTTTTTTAGCCTCTCGCACGGGCACTCCCCTTTCCTTTGCTTTTCTCACTTCACTTCACTCAGTCTCGTGTCTCTATCGGCGGCCCGCCAGCTTTTACCTGCTTCGCTGGAGTCACGATCGGGGGAAGCGTGTCTCCCCCCCATCAGCTGTCGTGCCGCTCCGTTCCATCGCGAAGCTGACTTCTCGCTCTCTCGGGTTCTCTCTCTATCGGTCATGCTTCACTCTCTCTATCTAATTCATCTATCTAGCTGGCCGTTCCCGCGGAGCTTCTTTTTGTCGCTCAGCACTCGCTCCTCACGGCGGAGAGCGGCTGCGCGATCCGCGGCCTTCTTCAATGCCTGGCGCGCTATGCCAGCTCTCGTCGCTCACCTGTTATCTTTGCCCACAACTATTGCCGTTAGAGTCGGAGATAACGAAACAACGGAAAACACAAAGAGCCGGGTATATCGCAGCGCCGCTCGGTAACGAGGGCAGCCCCGGAGAAATACTGACGCGAAGGGAGTTACAAGGGCGCGCAGCGAGAGTGGGCTGGCTAATGCGAACCGTTCTTAATGCTAATGCGTTCCGGCTTGCCGGGGTGTTGCGTCGTCGTGTATGGATGAAAGCCGGTATGATGGCGATGCGCGTACGTCGTGTGGCTGCTGGGGCGAGTCGGTGAAAAAGAAGTTGAGGGGAGGGGGGAGTCTCGCTGTAGCGACGTAGCTGCGTCGACGATCCGCGAAGCAATAACGGGTTGCATGATAACCCGCGGTGAAACATTCTCTTTTCTAGTGTTGCCTGCATGTTTCTGCAATGAATCGTGCTTTGTTTTCTTTTTTTCCCCTTCGTGCTGTGCTCGTTCTTTCACTTTTTCTCGTGCGAGGGAGTGCGCGTGTGCGTATTTTAGAGCAAGAAACTGAAGTTAGTCACGGCAGCGCCGGCCGCAGTTCCTGGAGTCTCTGGCATGCTCGTTAAAAGGCTCTGTTCATAAACACCTGCGATATTCGAAGTGCATTGTGTTTGACTTGTTGCGACAGCGTTTATCGTGGCTTTATATTACAGACCGCTAGGACTTTATGTCATGATCTTCGTTGTCCCATTCCGCAAGTGTATTTTTAAGTCTAAAGTGGCATTGTGCGTTTGTTTTTGTTCTTATTTTTTATAATTGGCGCATCAAGCTGCGGTTTGGATTTCTGTAGCAGCAACGTATTTTTCTCACACAAAAGTGGCACACTTTCGCAAGAAGATCTCGATGACTCTGTATACTAGTACAGCAAGATGTCGAAACAATAAAATTACACCTAAATTTTGTAAGCCACGCTTGAGGTTTTTTTTTTTTCTTTCGTGCATCTACAGAAGGTAAAACTACTTTTCATTCAACGGCTTCAGGCGACTCACGTTTGGGCTCACGTTGACATCGTTCATATCGCGGCATTTCGATGACAGCTGCTTGTTCTTGAAAAGCTGAAAATCGAAGAAATAAGAGTCGGGATTGTTACATTTGCACTCGCATTGACTGTATTGGCTGCCTCTCTCTCAACACCCCCCCCCCCCCCCCCCCCCGCCGGAATAATAGTATTGCTGGGGTATAACGTCCTGAAACCACGATGAAATTATTAGAGACGCCGCAGTGGAGGATTCTGGAAATTCAAACCACTTGGGTTTTTTTTTCAGCATGCACCTAACTCTAGGTTCACGGGCCTCAAACGTTTTCGCCTCCATCGTAAATGCGGTCGCCGTGGTCGGGATTTGATTCTGCGTCCTGCTGGTCAATAGTAGAGCATTGTAACCACTAGACCACCGACGCAGGTACCCTCGTCGTGGTGGTTTAGTGGCTAAGGTACTCGGCTGCTGACCCGCAGGTCGCGGGTTCGAATCCCGGCTGCGGCGGCTGCATATCCGATGGAGGCGGAAATGTTGTAGGCCCGCGTGCTCAGATGTGGGTGCACGTTAAAAAAACCCAGGTGGTCGAAATTTCCGGAGCCCTCCACTACGGCGTCTCTAATATATTCATATAGTGGTTTTGGGACGTTAAACCCCAAATATCAATCAATCAACCGTGGCAGGTAACTCCTCCCCCCTTACCTTTCAAAAGCAATTCACCTGGTATTGCGTTACTTCCGGCACTTACGTATATTTTTACTACGCCATTATTCCGTGTAATTACGCAATCACGTGACGCTTTAATCAAAACTGCCTACATAAAGGTGCATATCGATCCGAACTACTGAAAAGAAAAAAGTTGCTTTTGTCTTGTAGTCTTTTCAGCAGAATGCATAAGGAAACCTGTTATTTTGATCGCCTTTCTGCTAGTCATCGCAATGGTCACGCTTCTCTCCGAATCGGAAACAACACGCTGTTTTCGTAGGTGTGCACAAGCGCCATGCATACGAAAAAAAAAAGAGCACATCACATTTCATTGATGAAGTAATCAGACCTCTGATGTCAACAGTTGCTTTGTTTTTCAATTTCCAAATTTTTGCTGTTCCCATCAGTGGCCGCAGAGGTATCTACATCCGGCTTGCGCAGACAGCATCCTTTTTATTGTATATGGCAGTGGGATCGCGCTTCGAAGCTTTCTAGCGGGAACCGGCCTTCGTAAGCAGCACTTCCGCCTCGACGTTCGTGAGAGGAAGTCGTCGACAGCTGCGCCCAGCAGCCGCGCGCCCGGTTATTCAAGATATACGCCATCCACGCACGCAAGGCAGTTGGCGTAGAGCAACGTGCTTCCTTTGACCACTCGCTACGCGGCCTGGGTTTTCTACAATGCACCACCAACATCTCTTACTACTTTCTGGATATAGTAGAAGACTCCATTCGCGATAACTTTCGCAGGCGACAATGGTAGATGTGAAAGACCACGCATTTTTTTTTTCTACAACCCCCAGTGCGTGGTATTAAAAGCCGATCGCTATACTCTAGTTAGTGCTAAGAGCCTCCCGCTACCAGATAAGAATGACAAAAAAAAAAGGGGGGGGGGGGGGGGCTGGCGACAACCGATGTCAGTTGGCGCCAGAGCTGAAATCATACCTAAATCACACTCTCGAATTTTTCGGATGCTGGCGGCAACCGTGCCACGGCTCTTACAATATATTTTAGGCGCGAAATTACAACACCCGTTTTCTTGTTCATTATGATTATATTATTAATGTTTAACTATCTTACAAAGTAATTTTCTGACCCGAAGGGTGTCTTGCCGTGTAGAGCAAAAAAAAAAGAAAATCGTTCACTAAAAGATGCAGCAGATCCCTCGCTCTGCGGGAATCTGTTTCATGTGAAGCAGTCGGTGAATAACTGTCCATGCTGCATTGTCTGATTTCCAGTTAAGCGTTATGATGTCGATCGATATGATTTTTGAACTGTGACAGCGGTGAGCACAACGTGGGCTTGCCAGAACGCAGACAACAATGAAAATTAAAGGGAAAGTTATGCTCTGCTGTAACGTTAGCACACACGTAGGAGCAAAGACGTCAGTATTGTGGAAACGAACCGTACTTTATGGTGCGATGATGCGAACAGCACACGTCACTTTCATTGGCTTATCCACCTGGAGTTCCGGCAAGGAGGAGGTAAGTTTATTTACAGAAAGGCAGAGAGGTCGGCCTGAGCGATAGCTTGCTCTAGCTTGCTACTCTACACTGGGGGAAGGGAAAGGAAAAAGAAAGATTAATGGATGACGACGGTGAGATAGAGAGGTGAGTATGTAGTGTTCTTTCTAGCTGAGACACATTTTATAGCCGCGCACATAGTCCAGTTGTTTCCAAAAAGGTTATAACTGCTCTTGTGACCGCAGTTGCACTGTTGGTGTCTGGCCAAGGGCCCAACATGGTCTCATTAGTTAATGACCTACTGCGATATAGTTCAGTAGAAGAAATCAGTGTTTGTCGTTCACGTGCGTATGCTGGGCAGACACAAAATATGTGCTCAAGTGTTTCTGGCACATCACAGTGTTCACAATTAGGACCGGTGTCATTGCGACCGATGATATGTGCGTAACGTCCGGTGTACGCTACACCAAGACAAATGTGGTGGATCATACTTATGAGTTGCCGTTTCAATTTAGGGGGCATGCGGAACCTTATTTCCGGGTCCCATTTGTGAAGTCGCTGGTGTTCAATGTAGCTTCCTGAACTATGGAGATGAAAATGTAATGACTGTTTAACTGCTATAGGAGCGGAGTGAACCTCATTGGAGATTTAGCTGAAATGGTGTAATGTTTGTCTTTGTTATAAAGTTAGATAGCTAGCACTGCAACGACAGTTGACGTTGCACCAACATTACGTCTGCACAGAATGAAGAACTCTTGAGTTCTATGCCTGCTGAGATCAGCATTTTTATTCTTTTCATTCGTCGGGTGAACGCTGCTAATGTCGGTTGTTTTTAATGCTCTTGCATTTAGATTACTAATGTCTGTCGTCACCATTCCTGGTTAGATAATCACCTGTGGCACATATCCGCGTACCACAGCCCATGGTAAACGGGTATTATGGGTATTATGTTCAACACGGGTCTGGAGGAAAGGGTTTTGACATCGTACGCGGAGGTATCTTCACATTATTCATGCCACGACCAGAAAGTCATATTAGTCAGACTCTTTTACTCCACCCTACCATGGGGGGTATATTGTATAATGTTGTAATATAAGACATCACTTCAAAGTATTAGGTCGCGTTCTTATTGATTTTCCAGATTAATTTACATGCGATAGCATGTATTTGCAAATTATGTTTTCAAGATAGTGAAAGGTTTAATATGATTCAAAAGCTAAGGGATATGCTATAACCAGAATTTTCGACGTGATGGTTAGTATTGTGCGTGTAGCATGGAAGGAAAAACGACAATGAAGGTCTGAGTAACTATCCAAACAGCGAAATTTATTCCGTGTAAAACAAGGCTACCGTCGTGACGCTAAATCTGGCTTCTTTACAGTAATACTTATAGTGTGGAGAAGCCAGCTTCACATGCACCCTACTTTTAAAAAGTGGTATTACGTGCGCTGAAACTCTATTTCGCTACTGCACGACTCGAAATATCGACGCGATGACAAATGCTCAGCACAGAAGCGCATATGTACATTGAGACATAGGACACTCCTTACTAAAATACAAAGCATTTTGCCGGCACATTTGTAGACGTCTACATGCTACTCGCTATATGGAAGAGTACTGCGGACAAAAAAATTCCCCACCTCCCCGAAGAGAGTCGTGAGAAAATGCGAATGCATTTCTTGCACCGAGAGTACACGGCGTAGTAATTTCAATGGCGTTAATTATAGACGAGGTCACGATTTGTACCGTAATCATTTATTTACACATTCATCGGCTGGTGAACGGTCAAGAGTGGGGCGCGTGCTTCTCTTCATTTATATATACGTGGGGCACCGAGTGGGGCGCAGAGAGGAGAGAGAGAGCGAACGGCGAGAGAAGAAGTGGCGGGCACTGACGAACCCTCTCCTACACTCTCTCCACCCACGCGGGAGCTCGGCTGAGCTCCCGCGATGTGAGCGCCCTCACACGCCAAAGCGCTCTCCTCCAATCCACTCACTCTCCGCTACTTCGCCCGCCCCAACTGCTCCGGTTGCTAGGGGTACGAATAAGCACACACGCCCGCACCTGTTGCTATGTGAGAGAGAGAGTGAGTGCGAATAGATAACACTTGCCGGTGCGCGGACACCGACAGACGCCTGACACGCCCCGACTAAGAGATGCATTCGCATTTAAAATATTCCAAGGAGCAGAAAGAAGCAGGTATGAAAATTCAATTATGTAACGGTTGAGCCTACAGTAAAGATAAATGTGATCATCTTAATGTACGCACGTTTAGAGTTTGTAAGTTAGGTTAATGGGGAGTTTTTGAATATGCGCTCCAAACATCTTGGGGCCCCAAAGCAATCGCGTCGAGGTCACTTCGTATGCGCGAGACCAAAGCAGCACTCGGTTTTGCGTTGGGGACGCTTGTTCTCAAATTCAGCGGGAGCCTCAAAGACTGCCCCAAAAGATTTGCGTAAAGTACACATGACGGTACCCACTGACGTGATGGCTTTTGCCCAAAGATGGAATGATGTAGAATGGGGGGGGAGGCTGTTTAAATTACTGCAGACCCTATTCGAAAACTCTTCACTCCTGCTTGACCAAAAGCGAGCACAGTCAGTGGGCTTTGGTGCTTCAACCTTGTGGGGCTTTCAATCGAATACTCTCTAATGTCTTCTAGGAACGCAGCAATACTTCTAGGCTTGGCGTATACAGATATCTATTCGCACAGAAGCGCACACGAACGTTCGCACTGACGGAAACCATCACGTCTCCTCAATACCCATCCTTGCTTCGGAGTCTGGGGGGCGACCTCGCGGCGCACCGCAAGGACAGGCCACCCTGAGCGTCGGCCGACCGGGGCCGGCATCTAGCCGCCTCGCGGCCCCGTTAATCGGCTTACCAGCCGAGCAGCAGCAGCGCCCTATTCCCACGCCGCCACAGTGAAGCTAACCAGGCGCGAAGGAAAACTTCATCAGGCGCCAGTCGCGCACCAGCGTCCCTTCGTCGTGTTTTGTTCGCTCGCTTCCTCGGCCGATCGCTGCCTTTCTCAGCTGTGTTGCCGCTACTTCTTGCTTTTCTTGTCCCCGTCCTGCCAAGCTTGCTCGATCTTCATCATCTCGCCTCCGCGTATCGACCTTCTCGGCGTGAAGGCGATTGACGGGGATGGTGGCTCGTCTCAACCACACGCTGGGCGGGGAGCGATGGTTCTTTCGGTGCACGCTGACAGCATACGCTAAAATATGGAGGCTCTGACTTAATTTGTGTTGCGTGAATAGAGGCGAGAGAAGAGGAAAATGGAGAGTACAGGATCTGCGCGTAAAGTGATGAGAATGAATCTGGCGACAAACATATTGAATCGTCCGCCGCGATGGAGCAGTGGTTGTTGTGCTCGGCTGCTAACACGAAGGTCGCAAGTTCGGTCCCAGTCGCATTTCGATGGACGTGAAATGGTAGAGCCCCTTGTACTGTGGGGTCTCAAGCACGTTAAAGAACACCAGATAGTCGAAATTTCCGGAGCCCTCCACTATACGGCGTCTCTCGTAATCATGTCGTGCTTTCGGGGCGTAAAACTTAATATAAAAAACGTTGATCCGATTAAAAAATTTCATTTGAAATCTTCAAAATTGTCTTTCCGGGCGTCGATACACCCATTGCAATCTGATTCAAGCGCTGAAAAGACTCTGTGAGAGTCAGCGACTGTGGCCTCTCTCGGATACCCTGTGACGGCTCGTTGTACAGTGGAAACGCCGTCAAAACTGTCACCTGTCTGCCTTCTTTCGAGCATTGAAAAAAGCACGAAGTCTACCAGGGCTCACATCAGGGCAGTGTCAGGGCTGCATCAGCAAACGTGAGCATGGCAGACTACTTTGCCATTCACTACTGGTCCCTCTCAACATCTGGGTCTTGCCTATTTCGGCACCTCTTCGCATGTCTTGTACATGTCCTTGTCTGTATACACAATGCACTGACAGTGTATCCACAAGTTGTCTGTCTCCACATAAGCTATTAGTCTTGCAGAGTAGAGGCCGGGAAGTGCTGCAAACAGCACATAGTTTCAAAATCAGAGCCGCAAAGAAATATGAAATAGTCGTCTTCGAATCTTGATCTCTGAATCATTCAGAGATCAAAACCTATTTTGTGTATTTTGTCATACTTGTCACTCCTTTTATTGTAGCTTCCACAATTGGTTGAATAAATGTACTGTTGTCATACGCTCTCCATCCCCCAGCGGCCATATACACACACTATTAAAAATGAAATGAAAAAAATGAAATGAAATGAAGTTCGAAAAATGTTTAACGTAGAAACCGGCATTTTTATTATTCGAGCCTTGAGTCAAAATTCGATTTCAATCTGTACATATCTTCAAGCCACACTCAGCATTTCCGTGAAGTAAAATTCACAGTGCAAACACATCTACGCGTTCGCTCGTTTCAGCATAGTTTCCTGCAGCTTAGTAGTCCTTTCCCTTTTTTTCAGTTCCCCTCCCCCTCTTTTTTTTTCTTTTCCAAACAATCTGCGACCACCTCGTATTTTTCAAATTTACCCACCGAACTTGTGTAAGCACTCCAAAATTTCTATCTAAGACCTCTTAACTCGCTGACTTACGGATCAATAGCCGTGACGGCCTTTCATTACACACTCCCTTGTCATGGATTGTTTGCCTATTCCGCAGACTTTACCGGGCCTCAAATCGGAAAAAAAGAAATACAAAAGGTAAACATTCTTCCTGCCATTTTTTCCCCAGACCGGCCTCATGCTTTGTACTGCGTCCACCCTGCCGCTTGTATGCGCAAGAGATTTCCTTTGTTCCAAGTCGACACGGTTCACAGATGATCCTTCATCTGCCGTCCCCCCCCCCCCTCTTCCACCCGTCTTCCTTGCATTCACTGAGTGGATAGGTCGGGTAATCTCGGTGAGTCGATAACTGCTTTGTTTCAAACTGCGCTAATCCGATCTCGGACAAAAAAAAGTAATCTGAACCCAGGGGCCATGTGCTACTGCCCTCCGAAAGGGAGCCCGATTGGTTTGCATAATCCCTTTTCATAGAACAGGGGTGAAACGAGACGACACAATGACAGCGAAAAAAATGGCGCCGATGTGCTTCTGAGGCCAGATTGCTGCATTTCAGGTGCGCGTAATGAAGAGTATCCTGTGCGCAGGATACTCTTCATTTTGTTCCTCATGTGGCACTTCATGAACCTTTGTGTTTTTTCTCTCTTCGTCGCGCCTCGCCAGTTTAACACGTACATAGACAAGACGCGAGAAAACTTGACTTGTTCTTCACTTTTTTTGTTGCTGACTAGATACAAAAAATTTGGGAACTACAAAAGAAGGGGAGCAGTTCAAGATTGTTGTTTTTTTTTCTTAGACACAGCCAAGGAAAACCAACAAGATTTATTGATATCATTTATTGTTGGTTTCATTTTGATGAATCTAAAAAGAACAACGCAATTTTTGTACTTACGGTGCTGTATGTGCGTTGTCAGGGCAGGTTAAAGAATACCAGATGGTTGAAGTTTTAGGAGCACTCCGCTACGGCACCTCTCTTAAACATATGGTCACCAGATATTTATTATTAATTACTGCACTGAAACAAGCATTTAGTTTTGTGCATTTGTCTATAGACTCTGTGCATTTCATGTATTTTTATTATTTGTATTTCTTTTTTCTTGCATTGTTTAATTCTTGTCACTTGATTGCCCTTCCTGCATGAACCAGCATAACTGCCTGTAGTAGAAACAAATAAATAAATTGGTAAGCAAATAAATAAATGTTGTCATTTCTATATATAAGCAGCTTTTCAATGTCGACATTTCTCATCATCATCTGCGACGTCTGCTGACGTAAACATTTCTGCGCGAGTGAGCACTTCAATACGCTAATCTCTGTTAATCCCGCTATACGACTGCTTAGCTTCTTGCCGGAAAACAAAACAAATTTACTTCAAAAAGGCCTTTTGAGGTAGCTGACGTAGTTGGATTGTATTAACCGGATTACTTGAACAGACATGCAGAACTTTTACGATTAATCACTGTTTGTCGAGTGTGGCGTTAGCTAAATAACAATGCCCAACGAAGCAGGATTATCATTATTCGATTCATGAAACGTGTCTCAGTGATACATCAGACACCGCGCAAATGTAATATTGTATTTGCTTTGTCCAAAGATGGGTAACCACGCCAGGTGTGAGAAATACGACTTGAATGTTTTTGGAAAAACGTCTCAGTGTTCAAGTTATCAATTTTCAATTATTCACCTCGTTTCGCAACCCCACAGGTTGAGGATTCCGAACCGGGAACATGAACTAAAACTGCTGGCGGTCTTGGAACGCTCGCACTCACAGTAAACGTCCAAGCGAGCTTTTTATTATTATTATTTAACAATTTATTTCACAAACCAGTACTACGTCATAGTCCTAGTAAAACTTGTAGCTGGGCGAGATGGTTCATAATTCTGGGTAACCTGGTGTGCGCAAATGCAGACGAACGACAACAGAAAAGAATAGACAAGGACAAGCGCAGAGATGAAAGTTTGCGCTTGTCCCTGTCTATTCTTTTTCTGTTGTCGTTCGTCTGCATTTGCGCACACCATGGGTTACCCAAAGTCACTGTTCTAGTTCCATATTACTTTGTCGTCGTACTTTATCGTCGCATTTCATCACATACTGTGAACCCATGACTGAAGTTGCTGCGCAACGTCATGCATTGAAGCACGCTTACCGATACTGAATCACATGTCCCCGTGTGTTTTGTTTTTGCAGACGGCTGCCCGATGGCGGGGGCGAGTCTCTGGAGATGCCTACCATCAAGGCTCTCAAGAATCTACCACCTCCAGACCTTGTAAAGTGAGTATACATACAAACACCCGATGGCCTAATATCTCGTTTATGAAAAAAGGGGCTTCCGATACATGGTGCGGTAAAGGAATGACTGGTCGTCCTGTTCAAACATTGACAATGGAGCGAAACTGAACACTGGCTCAATCTGAAACTATGATCATATATCATAATTAAAGCTAGCAAATTGGTAGAGGTTTCGAAGAATGGAAAGGCAGACCTATTAATAACTAAAAACGCGTAGATATGGGTACAACATACTAAGAAGCTTAATTACAGAATCAAGACAACAAGCGTTTGTGGTGTCGCCCTAATCAGACAACCGACGAACGAACGAAAGAACGCAAAGAGAGAACAAAACGCAGATTACGGTGCTTATCAACAGGTGACTCCTACATGCTAAATCCCTTCAATATCGTACCAACATATTCATATACAGACCTTTTATGTTCGCCAATATATTATTTGTGATTTCATGTGACTGCCCGAAGATGACGACGTCAGTATACGGTGTGCTGATACGTACTGGTTGAGGCTATCCCATATGCTAGTTGCCATACAGCATGTAGGAGAATGTTATTCTTGTATTTTATTTACTGATATTCAAGTCAATTCGTTTATTCCAAGTTGTTCAGCGTCATAGCTCGCAACTATCTCATATATATCGCCGTGATGAAAAACGCCATCGAATTGTCTTTCAACACAAGGGTAACACCCAGTCATGAACATCATATCGAAAACCAAAAAAAAAAAATCAGGCCTGGCAACGGACCACAAACACTGTCTTGTTCATATGCCCAAGAGCACCATGAAGTGTCAACTGCCTCGTCCACAACGTAAGCAGTGTTACGCGAAAGTCGCTATGTTTTTATTAAAATGTCACTCTTGATTGTTGCTACACTGTTTCTACAAGCCTAATACATCAATACTTAGGAAGCCTTGATATAGGAGCACGCTATAAAGTAGAGCACCCGATCGAAGCGTAGAACCGCAATCTTCTTAAACGACGCTGATGCGCGCAGCTAGAGGGACGGGTGACCTCATTCCGGCTTAAGCTACGCGCTGAAGTTTAGAGGAAAGAAATAAAACTATGAATTATGGTGCGAAAGAGGCGTATGTGTGACGCCCTAAATACAGCGTATAACGATGGCGCTGCGCGGTGTTTATCATGCACCAGCGATGTTATAGAAGTAAATATTGGAAGAAAAGAATAAAGAGGGGCGAAAAAGAGATGAAATAAGACTGGTCCTCTCAAGATCTCGCACGCCGCGGAAACGGGGCAGCCAGCGGGGAGGCGAAAAAGAAAGGATGAAATAGGGATAAAAAGAAAACTAAACGACAGAATGTTGGAGCGAGCGCTGCCCGTAAACTCGATTTAAAGCCCCCTCCTTACAGCGTCGGCGCTCTAAGCAGGCGCATCCGACGTCCGGACGATACGCGCGGTCTTCGCCTCGCTCGGAAAGCGGCCGGCGGTTGCGGGAGATCAAGGAAAGGAGAGAGAGGAGGACATGAGAAAGAGAGTGCGGGAAGTAAGGATAGAAGTCGGGAGTGGGGAAAGGGAAGGCCGGGAATCGGCTTCATCATCATTCCCCGCCGTCGGACCGAGAAAGGCGGTCGTCGTCGGGACCGCGGCCGCACGACTGCAGCGCGCGTTAGGGAGAAAAGGAGCACTGCGGGGGAAAACGGGAAACGTCCCGCCCGCCGTCCGTGGAGCGCGCTCTCTCAATAACCCGCGACATAATCTCCCGGCGGCATCGATTTATCGACACACATTCGAGCTCCCAAAATGGGGACACACATCAAAGCGATGACATCAGGGATGCTGTACAGAGGGGAAAAGGGGGAGCAGAGCAGCGTGGAAACGTAGGGGAGTATAGTCCGTGTACGACAAGAAGAAAGAAGGTGAGCTTCCCGTCATCCTCGTCTTCTCCCTCGCTGACTACCTCTCGCATCCTCATGCCCCCCTTTGTGGTGCCTGTTCTGCACGGCTCGTGCCTTTTACTCCCTCGTGTCTGACCTCTCTTTCCCCAATTTTTTTTTCTCTTTGGAGGCGACCCAACGTCTCCGGAGTCAGCTCCATGCGTCCCGTTGTTGGGAAAGTGCCAAGATCTAGTTGGTTTCGCCGTCGACTTTGACGCGCGTACTGGTAGGTGTAAGCGTGGTACACGTACATATGTCACTTCTCATTACATTAAGGCACGCGCCGCAGTGCTACACCGAACAACGCAAGCAAAACTCGTCACTAACTAAACCAGTCGTTCGATGGCGAAAAAGCACTTAAGCAGTAAAAGCTCTACCAGGTCATCCCCTCATATTGTTGAAAATCTACCTCATGTTGTTGAAAATCTAGCTTTTGTCTTTCCCGCCTATTAACTGCTTTTGTCATGCACACACGATCCTAGTCACAATGGTACGTAGATACGGGTACAGTGGTAATGCACAGCGTTGCTCACACGCCCGCACTGTGTCAGTCCGAACAACGTCACCCGCGCGACTGAAGCACTGCAGGTCGCCCCAGAAGAACCCAGCAAACCGCGTAGCTCACTGGCACGCGCGTTTTCCCAGCCTCGGCCCCGTTTTTCTCATCTGCAGGGGCCGGTTGCTCCTACTTCCGGCATCTCAAAGCGCTCCATTTCCGGTCTGGCGCGGGAGCTTCGCTTCCCGCCGGCTCCCGAGCCTCCCGCATCCAACGTGGCGCACATTCGCTCTCCACTCCCGAGCGTTCGTACCATGGCCTCGCACGTGTCCTGGCCACTCTCTGTTCGAGGACCACTGGAGAGGCCGGCTGTAGGTGTCGACGTCCTCAATTGACGCCGCGGACAGAGGGGATCGGATATTGCTGAGTGCGCCACCACCAATCTTCTTCAGCGCTGTTGCCCTAACGTACGCAGTCCCCACTCGCTCTTTCCCTTCCGGCGCGGCGTTTCTCTACTCTGCTCCCTCGCCGACGGGAGCAAACATCGTTCCTCACGAGTCGAGAAGAATACGAGCGACAACGCCGGTGTTATCTACGGATACGGGAGACTATCGTTTGCCTGGGCCACTATGACTGCCATTGTCCCGCCGACAGCCTTTTTTTTAGCAGCGTTTCACTTGCGTTGTTCGTACAGCCTTAAGTGTGTACAAGCGTACATGAGCATATACGCGAGTACATGCACGTATCTTCACCAATTCACAATACATATGTTGTAGCCGCTCATGTGAACTCATAAGCAGTACAATACCGCATGCAGAAAACCGAGGAAGTGGGCTAGCGATTCCATTGTAGTATTTACACCACCGCATCAGCTTGAACGTGAGAGAAGAAATAAGAAAGATCTGGTAAAAAGTAAATAAGGGGGGAGGTGGGGCAGGGAAAAGAAAATGGGAACAGGAAGGCAGTTTACGCATGACACATCACACACAGAGTATGAAGAGATGACTGTACAGTCTCGCGTATACAGTTGGTGAATGACCATAGCGAGAATTCATGAAGCGTGCCACAGTTGTGGCGGGAATGGAGCCCAGACATAAATTAGATCTTCCAATAGAATCAGCATGGCACGATCATTGTGACACGTGAGAGAAGCGCCGCGGCATTTTGAAATGCATCAAAGAGTGCCAAAACCACCTATATAATTATATCTGTGCTTACATGGTTAGAAGCATAAATTATTTGCATTGATGAGGAACGAAGCCGAGGACGACCGAACCTTAAATGGAGTAATGAAATGTTTAAAAAAAAGGCGAGCATACTGTATCACCAGCTCCTGTAAGACAGGACAAGTTGTAGATTTTCAGAAAACCACGTCGTCCTGCAGTGAACGCAGGATAGGCTCATGAGGATGTTCATAAAAAACATAGTGTATAAGTTATTGTGAAGAAGATGAGTAAATATACTTCTAATTAACAAGTCTATAAGGATGTTGAATAACCATGGGTATAAATTGACGTTCGTTGACAAAAGTTACGTGAATTGGCTTCTCATTAACAAGTTCATGAAGGCGATGAATAATGAAGAGTTAGCTTAACATTTGTTGGAAAAAGTTGAAAAAATATGTATCTGAACCGCACAAAAATCTGCTGAACCAATAACCATTCGGTGATACGTCATCCATTAAACCCCCTTCAATAAAATAGTGCTATGTGAGGAAGACAACATCGCTGGAGTAACGCAGCACGGTCACCCGAATGACCATGCCCTGGCTTTTCACAAGCGTCTTTGCCGCGCTAATTCTTCGTTGTAAACGTTACCATCATCAATTACGTTCATTATAAATAAGCCTCGACCTTTATAGCTTAACGAAAATACACGAATCTTGAAACAAGTACAGTAGAACACGAAGACAAGAAATGTATACCATACATCAAGAAAGTTTACTTCATTTTGTATTTATTAGAGTAATCACATTATCTATATCCTTCAATGAAACGTAAGTTGACGAATGAACATTATCTCGCAACGAAAACAATTGCCGTCACGTGAAGTAAAACGTCGCTCGAGCGTCGCTTCGTTCTTTTATCTTTCTCTTTTGTTCAACGTTTAATTAATCTTATGTGAGTGTTTCTGAACAGTCGGGCCTTCCAATATACTCCTCTTCAGTCTTTATTACGCTCATGTAAACTAACAACTTCTAAACTTGTACGTACTAATTAAGTGCGACGGGAGAGTTTTAAACAAGGCGCGTCTGAGGCGATGGCATACGTTTAAAACTATAGACGCTGTGATGTCATCAATGAAGCTTACTAAAACCTAAACCTCGATAAAAACATTTGAAAAATGAAGAAGGAGGTTGGAGGGAGGGGAGTACTCGTGTCAATGAACGCGCGTGCAGAAAGCGTCACCGCAAAATGCAAGGTAGTCTCGCGGGTTTCTCACGGCGACCGAGAGACGGCGTGGAAGGCAGGCTTAACGCCTTCACGCCACCGCCCCATCCCGCGTCACCACCGTGCCGAAACTCTCCAGCCTCTGATCCCTGCGCCCATCCCGCAATCCCGGTGCTTCTCTGTATTACACTATTCGCCCCGCCACACCGCGCCGCCCTATATATATATATATATATATATATATATATATATATATATATATATATATATATATATATAGCTTAAGGCCAATTCACTGTGGCAGTAAAACAAAAATAAACCCGGCCAACTCCTCCCTCACCGCTACACCTAACAGCATCGCATAAAACACTTCATAAAAAGTAACGTGCTTACATCCGCACAGGCTTCCATTTTAGGCTTATGTCCGTACGGTTCCAGTCCTCCCTTACCTCCTCTAATTCAGTATAGAAAGCTTGCGTAAGCTGTGCCAACTGCTGCGCTCTCATGTACGCCGCCCCCAAAATCAGAATGAGGAGACCGTTCCATCTCCTCTCTTTTTTTCTTTTTAATCGTCTCGTTCGGGTTATTTCTCTCTCTTTTATGTTGCGTGCGCAACTTCGTGGCGCGATCCCCTCGCCATGCCGGTGCGAGGTCTTCCCCGCCAGGCGACGAGGACTTGAGGTCAGCGTTTTGCGGTCGTCGTCGACGTCGTTTCAACCGAGCGCACCACGTCGGGCTTTATCCGGGGGTGGTTGGGGGAGAGACCCGCTTCGCGAGTGGCTAGGAAAGGGGGATAAAAGCAGAGTGCTTTTGAGGAAAGGATTAAAGGGGATTAGGAGAACATCCCTCCTGCCTTCCGCACCGACCGACCTCCCTTCATATTTCCAGGACCATCCCACGAGATTAAGTGCGGGAGGAGGATGAAAAGGAGAGAAAAAGTAACGAGGGGGAGAAGTAGCAAAACGCTTAACGCGCTTCATCTCCCTCGCGATCTTGACGAGCGCTCCAGATATAGACCGAACCTTACCGTAGGCTTTGAAGGTCTCGCCACTCTTTCTCACTTGCTGGCAGTGGCAATGACAGTAGCGTGTAGTGTACATTATAAAATATAAAAGAAAGAACCACGACAACAGCATTGGGATCATGCATATATATATATATATATATATATATATATATATATATATATATATATATATATATATATATATATATATATATATATATATATATATATATATATATATATAAATAAATATATATATATATATATATATATATATATATATATATATATATATATATTGAATTAACTTGAAGATAGCACATAAGAAAAGGATCGTATTTACTAACGTTTCGGCCGTGGCACGGCCTTCGTCAGAGTGATATATATATATCAGAGTGATATATATATATATATACATAAAAGGCGGCCATGTACACGGCTTTTCCCCTCACCCGGCTGCCAGATCAAAGAAAGAGCGAGGGGGTAAGGACTCACCTTTCTTACGTAATAACACGGTCACGCGCGGCGCGGCGTTCCCCTGCTCCCATAAAATCCTCAAGTCGCGTTGATTCCCTCGACTGTCGATCGTATCTTTTCCGGACCATCTCATGCCTTTGTTTCCTTTACCTCTTTGACGTCAACGAGGTTATTTCATTGCTTCAATTTCACTGCGTTTCGTTGGTTCTTTTTTTCTTTTCCAAGGCCGACAGGATGGCTGTTGGCGTTCGCGTACCGATCCTTTCCTGGCACCACCATCACTGGCTTGGCTGGGCTGCGCCGCTCTTTGCTTTCCTCGGGATGCGGAAGAAGTCGTCGTCACTTATTAATGATGTGCTCTCGGCAACGCGAAAGAATAGGGGAGAATTCGCGTCGACGGTGTTAGAAGCGTGAATAGGCTGCAGCACCGCTCCGTTGGGCCCCATCAAATGAGGCGTACTCGACAGAGCCAGTTTGCGACGCTAGAGTGGCCATAAACTGCCCCTAAATAAGAACGAAAAGGAAGAAGAAAAGATAAAGAGTGGTGTGGCAAAGCGGTAATCTTTTCGTCTGACGACGGGAACGAAATGAATTTGACTGATTGATGAAGTTTGTTCTCGTGGAAGCCTGTTCTACTCACTAGTATGGAACAAGAACTGCAAGTATCATTCTATCGGTCGGATGTCGGAGTAATTTACCGATGGGATGTCGTGTCATTGAAAAGACGAATCCCAGCAGCGAGTACATAACTGTTCATTCCCTTAGTAGCATGCAGCTGGTGAGCATACCGACGCAATGCTCGATTGGGTAACGAAAATTTTTCATCGATACATTGGATGAAGGTCAGCTGCAGGTAAAAGCTGTTCTTAAAGGGCTACTCACCAGGACCCATACCAAATTTTAGTTAGACAGTGGAAGTTGTTGGGTGTGGGTGTGTAATGAGGAACATCCCGCCACAAAAAATTTTTAATCGGTTCAGCACGAGCGGAGAAAACTGGTTTTTTGAGCAGTGGCGCGAAACGAGGATGAAAGGAGGCGAGCTCGAAATCCTTGCCGCTCCTCTGTGTAGCCTTCGCAAGCCAAATCTCTTCCCCATCCTTTCAGGCATCCGACCAAGAGGTCACGTGCGCATGACGTGCCCAAACAAGTACAACCCCCGAGAACGCAAGTGGCGTTGCTTTGTTGACCAGCATTATTTTGTGGTCTTCTGCCTGTTTCTGCAGGAGCAACGCCTCCTAGAAAAACTATGCCTGCAACGTCGCTCTCTTTTCAATTGAGAGCTTCCTGCCAGCACTTAATCTCGTAGGCTTTGCCTCCTGTCTTGTGTTGGGACCGGCCACCGCATGAGACCACTCGCCTCCGTACCACTCAGTCACGTGACATTACCGTACCGCTCTGTTATGTGACATGACGGCTGCTCGGAGGCAACTGTGAGAGCTTTGCTGTGTTCGCAGGGGGCGGCCGTCAGAGACACTTGCCTTCGTACCGAAGGAGGAGAGTACCATCAGAGGGTAGAGCATCGCGTTCGCGGCTCACGTTCCAGGCATAATTTTTTTAGGAGGCTTTGGCGGGAAATGCGGGATGATTTGGAAACGCTGGCTTACACGCGGTAGAATTCACCTTTTCATAAACGCCTCCCTGGGCACCGCCATAGCCCTCCTTGGGCTGTGCAAATTGGTGCGTCCCCTCGAAAATGCACTGGCAACGCTGCGCCCTTAGCCTTTGTACTCCCGCGCACAGCCCATCATGGCGGTGTTTTTTTCCTTCCTGTGAAAAGGTGTATAGATGAGCACAATGAGCGCGCGAGCGCGTAGGAGCGTTCCACGGCGGTCGTCTGCTCTATGCGGTGACCGTGGGGACACTAACGCGTGCGAAACGCCGACACATTAGCCCCGCATCTCGTTGCACCTCGCGGGAGAAAATAGAAAAAAGACACTCACATTCTCTTTGTGTCCCATTATTTTTCTAGAGCTTTATTAATTTCTTCAAGCGGCAAATTACATAAACTACGCGTACCGTGTTAAATAATGTTCGCCATCTCACGTGCCACTGTTTGCAACGTCAGAGCTGACTCATCTACGCAGAGGACCAACGTCACTGCATTGCCCTGTACGTAGGGCCATTCATACGCGCACATCAAATCTAGGCACATGCCGGCAAAGGGGGAGGGGGGGGGACCCGCGTTTATCTTGAAATTTGACCCGTTTCCGCGGCGCGTAGCGTTGCGAATTTTGGCAGACGTGATTATGCACGCTTCGTTTACGCATTGCGCTTGTCAGCTCAAAATTGTCAAACCTGGTGAGTGGCCCTTTATAAAAATGGCAGCATATCCACGGAGTGAATGATGGAGAGTGGGTCGAAGCATCCGTCCGTCCATTCGTTCTTGCTTCCATCCGTTCATGCGTCCGTCTGTGTGACCGTCCGTGCGTCCATTCGCCCGTCCGTGCGTGCGTCTGTTCATGCGTCCGGACGTCCATCTGTGCGTCTATCTCTGCGTTCGTCCATGCATCCGCTCCTGCGTCCGTCCATGCGTCCATCCGTCGGTGCAACCATCAATGCGTTCGTCCATGCATCTGTCTGTGTGTCCGTTCATCCACCTATTCAACACTTCAAGTACCACCATCTCGCCTCTTTTCATCATACACTCCTCATATAGAAACACCGCCATCTAGCGGACATTCCAAGGACTGAACCAGAGGAGCCACATGAACAATTTCTTACGGCTTGCGCTTCGTGTCTACTTCCAACCTTTAACCACCTAGATAGACTTCATGGTATATACTAGTTGACCGTATTCATGGCACTGCGGCCCAACGCTCGCTAAACCTGTCTAAAACCAAGAAGGCTATGCCAAGCGAGTACGACGTAGCAACCCTTTCTTGTCAGATAGTGCTCAATGTACATGCCAATGGCTGCTAAGGGGGAATGAGAGACAGGAGAATTCGGCTTTTAGTTAACGCGCACGCTGCGAATTTTTTATTGTTCAACAACGCACAGAAGAAATCTCTCACCGGCACCACTTTGGAGGTCAAAATGTAAAACTGGTTAGACACTAAGACTACTACTACGACTACGAGGGTCTAACGGGTGCCGCTATAAGGAGCTTCACCCCTAAAAGGGCCCCTGAGTCACCTTTCAAACACCATAGTCTTTCTTGGAGACCTTCGACGCCAATATTTGGGTCTGTTTAGAAAAAAATTATTTACAGCATATACAGAACACACAGGCTTCATACCATTCCAGTAACAGGGCATATACACTTCAGCACATCTATATTTCACGACTAACATCACTACGTTACAGTGAAGACATTTGCTCTAATATACATGACAATGTTGGCATACATGTGCACAAGATCTCAATACAATATCACGATACAATGGTATAACGATACATTAGATGCTATGAAACACGATTTGTAACAAATAAAATCATATATAACAACTCAACGGGCGCTGCTTAGCACCAAGTCGGTCGAAAAATGAGGTGTATCCTTTCCTGTTCTACCTTGACGAAAGGGTACGACCAATATGCCGCAGAAACTCGTGCTCCCCGAGGAAGAAAAGCTCCTCAGAGAGGAACGCGAGGATCTCTCGTCTCATTCTTCCCAGTATCGGCCAGAAAGCACGCCGGCGGCTATTGGCAGCTACGGCCTCACATCGGTTTCTCCAAAGGCTGAACAGCCCCGCAACTACTAACAGAACGGCAAAGCAGCTACGCGGAAATCGGCCGTTGGACACGAAAGTTCGCACATCCTGTCGCTGAAAACCAGCATTAACCGCACGCCAAAAAAGGCGGGAAACCACACATTCAAACGTCGCATGTCGATTGGTGTTCTACCATGACGCAGTTAGGGCAAGTGGAAGTGCGAACCACCTGCCATCGCTGCAACCGATCTCGCGTGGAGAGCAAGCCCCAGCCCAACCTCCAGACAAAGTCTCTGAGATGCCCTGGCAACACTGCGGTAGTTATTGGTTTCCAAGCGCGGTTCAATACAGATTGACGATTCTGGGGCACCAAGGGCCGTAGAAGGGCGGCCATTGTGTCCACCACTTTAGAATCGGCCACCTCTATCTCTGGGCACGTTGCTTCCAAACGTCGGTGAAATGCCAGAAGGGATCGATACAAGGATAGTAATTCAGTTGATTGGGGACCTTGGTTTATTTGGCTATCCGGCAAGAAGACACGTAGTGATGGCCCCGGATGGTAGCGAGCCAGTGTCTGAGTGGGCATGCCATCATTACTTATTCTTCGCAATAGAGTGCGAAGGCACAATGTAGAAGCCGTGACGGAAACGTCGGGAAATGCAAAACCGCCTTGATCTCGCGGTTGAGCTAACGCTGGACGCGATAACGATTCTGTGCCACCAGACCAAAAAAATGAACTGATGCAGCTTTGCACTTTCCTGCAGACGTGGAGCGGTGGTTCAACAGAATGGCAAAGGTACCAAAACTTTCCTAGGTACACCATTTGAGTTAAGTATCGGCGTTCTAAGAGGGGGAATTCGAAGTACCTGGCTGCTTTGATATCACTTAGAAGAGTTTGTACAACGAATGACCAGATGCTATCCTGTGTACCAAATGCAGTGAAAGTAACTCCGAGTATTGAAATCTCAGGAGACCACTGTAAAGGCGACGTGATGTTGATCCGACCGCTGGGATTGCCAATGAAAAAATACTGACTATTAAAAAAGTTTAACCTTGCGCCGGAGATAATACCGAAATCATGGAATGTATCGAGAGCATGCTGCAGCAACTGTTCATTATGTACGTATAGAGTAATATCATCTGCATATGCAGTGACCTTTACTTGAGTGTTACCGGGTAGAGGTAAGCCACGAATCTGCGGGTGATGTTCAACGGCCCTTAAGAAGGGTTCTAATGCAAGGATAAATAACACTGGGGAGAGGGGACACCCTTGACGGACCCCACGCGTGACTCTAAATGCGTGACTCTCACGGGAATCTAAGTAAATGGTACTTTCTGAATCAGTGTACATCGCGTAGATGAGGTCAATGAACTTATCCGGGAATCCGTATGCATGTAAAACATTTAGTATGTAGCCATGTTTTATGAAATCAAAAGCTTTCTCTTGATTTAATGAAACCAACAGTCCTTGCGCACATCGGCTAGTGGTGTATTGAACGATGTCACGCGTTAACCACGTATGGATGTGCATTTCTCGGCCCGGAACAGAACAGCTTTGTCTGCGCTAACAATACCCCAAACGGCACTAAATGATACCTCAAATGGCCAACCCCATCCGCAGCGCTCACCAATATTGCTCAAGCTTCAGTGTTCATACTTGTGGGATTGTGAATTAAAAAATCAATTATTGCACATATTTGAGGCACCATAACAACACGTCGATAATTTGTATGTGTGTCTTTATACGAGAGAAGGCGCACATAAGTCATTCCAAGGACCCTAGCATTTATCACCCTGTGCTGACAGTGCAACGCGATGCTCAAAAAGGCAGGTGTTTCTAACGCTTTGCTAAGACGACACGATGGTAGCACCTGCCTGTCGCTTTGCGTTCTACACCTTATCGCCTTCGATACAGGCATGCATCTTTCTCCGTGGGCGCGTACGCCTTCCTTCGCTTTCGAAGATAACTGCGAGATAGCGCTTGTGTGTAACGTGCCTTGATACGCTCGTTCGCCTTCGATGCACGGATCGAGACTATCTAACGCAGCGCTTCCAGAATACATTTCACCAATTTTCTCGCGCGGGACATCAAATAATCGTTTCGTTCATTCTCTTCACATGCAAGACTATCGTCTTTCGATGACATTTGCAGTAAGACATGTAGATACGGGGCCATTTTTTTTTCACTAGAACTAGTTCAGATGTACTAGTAATAATTCCTATAACTCACTCAAGCTTGTATTCTAACATCTCTACCAGAGTCCAGCTTCTAGCTTTTGCCATATACAAATTATTTGTAGATGGCTAAAGCAATCCGCTTAATTGTGAACTGGTTCATGAACTGCCGACGTGCAGACTTCAACAGACAGTTGTCTTTCCGTTCGTTCGCTGCCTGGTGAATGTGTGAATAAATGGTTACGGTACAAATCCTCGCCTCGCCACTAATTTACGACATTAAAATTACTATGCCGTACTGTGTGTTTAGAAAAAGTGTTCAACCGTGTGTTTAGAAAAAGTGGTTAATAATTTAGAGCACTTGGTACTCTACTATGGGACAGTTTAAAGCCGTCCCGGCCTCAGCACGTGAGAATGTGTTTAGAAAAAGTAGTTAACGATTTAGAGTACCAGTACTCTACTATGGGAGAGCATAAAGCCGTCCCGTAGGCCTCAAACTAGCCTCCACGTGTAAATGGTGACCATACACCACCTGCACGTGAGAACACCGGCGGAGGAAATGCATTCCAATTTCTTCACGACCTCATTCGAAGAGATGGGGACACAGTCACGTGTTCCGACAAAGCCTCATTACATGTTCTGGTCACGGTCCGCATCAGTTAGAAAATATATCAGTTCAACAGATATTGTCAGTATTTGCGTACAGTACTAATAAAGTTTTCACCTCTTCCTCGTATAGCTTTTGGTTTTCTGTTACAATATCAAAGTTCTAAAGGCCGGTAGGGTACCATAGACTTGCCCCTTTTAGTACCAGCGTCCGGCGCGTGCTCTTTTGACTGCCAGTGCCGCGAAGGTAAACGAGCTTCGCAGTACGAGTTGTCACATTATTCTTCGATAAATGGCGTCACAGTGAATGCAGCACGCCACCTTTTTAGAATCTCTAAAGTTTATTCATCCATGCAGCTTTAGTGAAGCGTAGAAAGCACCCGTTTTTCAGCCATAGCGTCGCATTGCCAGCGCCACGTAATAAGCACTGCAGTCTTTGCAATCACGTATCTATGCATCACCCTCACGAGCTGTGTGGAAAAAGTTATAGAGACAATGATTCTAACGCGTCTGCAGTGGTACTTGAGTTCTACGAAATATATCCTTATGCCATGTCCGGGTTCAGACAAGGCCGCTCATCAATCGACAATGCAGTTGATTTGGTGACAGATTTAGGACATCAGAAGGCCTGTAAACGATTATCTGCTGCTCTCTTTCATGACGTTAAGGGGACTTACGACAATTTCACCCACGAAGACATCCTCAGCGCATTAGAAGGAGTAGGACTCGATGGCAAAATCTGTATGTAGGTTCATAGCTACTTGAGGAATAGATCATTTCTCGTGCAGGCAGAGAATGGCATGACACCCGAGTATTACAGTAGCCGAGGGGTCCCGCAAGGTGGTGTGCTAGGTCCGGCGTCGTTCGACCTAACACTCATTGGACTAGTCGGCTGACAGCCAGGAAGCGTACTACTTTCCACTTATGTTCACGACATTTGTGTAAGGTCGTCACATGTGACTCAATTTCAACTTCTCGCTCTACTTCGGATTCAGTGACACCCCACTATCTACGCAAACGAGGGCTCGAAATTAAGTGTAGAAAGTTTGCACTCGTTGCGTTTACCATAAAGCCAATTTCCGCTTTCGTCGTATCAATTAACGGGCAAATGGTGTCATCCTGCTGGAGTCACAGGTTTTTGGGAGTCTTAATCAACCGAGAACTGTCTTGGACCCCACACGTAAACTACGTGAAAAAGCGGCTGACTGCAATTTGCCACTTGTTCAGGTTCCTTGTCGGAAAAACTTCGGGTGTGTTACAGCTGTACAAGGTATTATTTATTGTATTCTTGGTACAGCCTGCCTGTAATATCTAACACGTGCAAAACTAACCTGCGCACACTCGAAAACATTCAACCCCAGGCTCTTAGGAAATGCCTACCCCACTCTGCATCGACGGCTGAAAGCATTGTCATTGCACTGGACTACCCGATCATGACGCACATAACCATTGAAACGATGCGTACTTACCTCAGGCGATATGCTAGGAACTCTTCTCCACACTTGGCGAGCCTCGCGTCTGAGAGGCCCCACCTGACATTTAAGACAATTTTCTGGGCGCATCGTGCATCGTTTACTTCAAGTTATACGCCTGCGGACAGGCCGATGTATACTCTCTGGTTTCTGATTCTTGCACAAGTACGTCTTACAATTCCAGGAACACAGAAGAAATCAAATTTGCCTTTGACAGCTCTGAAACCATTGAGCCTGCTTCTCTTGCACGAAATTTATAGTAATCACGTGCACATATACACCGATGGTTCAACCACATTGTGTAGTTCTGGCGGTGTGGTGCGGTGATACGAGCTCGAGGAATAACCATGTGAATCCATCTGACACATCTCACTACGTCTACGGTGGCAGAACTTGTGGCTCTGCGCGGTGCCCTAGTGTACATGGCATCCCATAGACCGAGTAAAAGGGCTGTGTTTTCCGGCTCGAAACCGGCCTTACAGAACATGCAGTCAGTTCTTCGACGAGGTGGCCACGAACAGCTAACGTGCGAGATTGTCAAGCTTGTTCACCACGTCACAGAAACAGGCCACGAGGTCAATTTTCAGTGGCTGCCTGGACATTGTGAGATAAATGGCAATGATTCCGCAAACAACGCGGTTCACATGTCTCGCGAAGAAGAGCACGCCATTCCTATTCAACTATCAAGGCCACAAGGCGCAAATCAACTTCGTCACACAACATGTAGTCTGTGTCTGCTGGAGTGGAACACCCAAGCAGAAAACGTGCGAGACTCCACCAAATAAAACTCTCAACTTGAACTTCGACCTCTCTCCGGACTTCGTCGACGTGAAGCTACGCTTCTTTGTCGGCTTTGTTCGGGGGTTGTCTTCACAAAAGCACATACAATTCTCATTGGAGTGATGGACAGTACGGAATGTGACGTCTACGGCACCGAAAAAGAGATCGATCATCTGCTAAGCCGTTCCCCTTGATGTGCTTTTGAGCGACAAAAACTTTCTCACGCGTTGCAACAATTGGATGATCGGTCACTATATGTGCAGATGATGCTGGAGCACCGTCATTGTCTTTCATCAGCTCAATAGGCAGTCAAAGCTATCTTGCGCTTCTTGAGGACTATCGGCCTATGTGAACGCCCATAATGCTTGTGTAGTGGCACCGCTGCGTACGCGTCAGCCCATTTGCTGACAGTTTTTGAAGACAACAGTCTCTTGGGGACCTTCGACGGAAAAATTTTGATCTGTCTGCCTGTCTGTACATTTTTCTGTTTGTCCGCCCTAACGATACCTCAAAGAGCATCAAACGGCCAACCCCATCCGCAGCGCCAACCAATATTGCTCAAGGTTTAGCGTTCATAGTTGTGCGATTGTCAATTAAAAAAGCAAATATCGCGCATATCTGAGGCGCCATAACAACACGTCTTTGTTTTGTATGTCTGCCTTTATACTAGAAGAGGCGCACACATGTAACTCTAAGGAATGTAGCGTTTATCGCACTGCGCTGACAGTGCAACGTGATACTCAAGAAGGTGTTTCCAACGCTTTCCTACGACGACACGGTGGTGGCACCTGCCCGTCACTTTGAATTCCGCACCTTATCACCTCCGAGACTGGCGCGCATCTTTCTCCGCGGTCACGCACACCTTCGTTTTCGAAGATAACTGTCAGATGGTGCTCGTGTCTAACGTTGATTGATTGATTGATTGATTGATTGATTGATTGATTGATTGATTGATTGATTGATTGATTGATTGATTGATTTGTGAGTTTAACGTCCCAAAACCACCATATGATTGTGAGAGACGCCGTAGTGGAGGGCTCCGGAAATTTCGACCACCTGGGGTTCTTTAACGTGCACCCAAATCTGAGCACATGGGCCTACAACATTTCCGCCTCCATTGGAAAAGCAGTCGCGAGAGTCGGGATCCGATCCCGCGACCTCCGGGTCAGAAGCCGAGTATTTTAGCCACTAGACCCCCGATTAATGATTGATTGATATGTGGGGTTTAACGTCCCAAAACCACTATATGATTATGAGAGACGCCGTAGTGGGGGGCTCCAGAAATTTCAACCACCTGGGGTTCTTTAACGTGCACCCAAATCTGAGCACACGGGCCTACAACATTTCCACCTCCATCGGAAATGCAGCCGCCGCAGCCGGGATTCGATCCCGCGACCTGCGGGTCAGCAGCCGAGTACCTTAGCCACTAGACCACCGCGGCGGGGCCACTAGACCCCCGCGGCGGGGCGTGTCTAACGTGCCTAGATGCACTTGTTCACCTCCGCTACACGCTGGACGCACTCTAACGCAGCGCCTTCAGAATACCATTCACCAATTTTTTTGCGCAGAACATCAAATAAACGTTTTGTTCACTCTCTCCAGACGCAAGACTATCGTCTTTCGACGACATTTACAGCGTAACATTTAGATTCGGGCTAATTTTTTGTCTCTTTCTCTTCTTTTTCCTCTCTGTAATTTTTATACCGCCCCTTCTCCCGCGTAGGGTAGCAAACCGGGCATGTTCTTGGTTAACCTCCCTGCCTTCTCTCTTGTTGTTCTTCTTTCCTTCCTCCCTATGATTTATAGAAATAAAGTAGCACACTACCTAATCACCCCGTACTGATGTTGTGCCAAAATATGCGTAATATTGACAATGTCAGCACGTACGAACAAAGCAACCAGGTCGTAGTGGCTGGTCGCTTAGGAAGGGGTTAAACTTTCGTCATTATTTTTAATCGGGTGACAAACAGAAGAGCAGAAAAGTCACACACACACACGCACACACAGACAGAGACCAAAATTTCTGCGTCGAAGTATCCCAAGAAAGACTGTCGTCTTTATTACTAAGTCGCATATTTGCTCAGGACACAGACGCAGCCAGCATGAAGAAATTGGCCGGTATTCGACGAAGTGTATGCGGATGATCGAGCGAAGCGAGGTCCTAAGACACGTGATGTCTACGTTGAAGTCGCCGACTAGTATAAAGGACCAACAGGCGGATGAATGGACGGATCGACAGATGCACGAATGGTTGGACAGTCAGATGGAAGGACAGAATGCGGTTCCTTTTTTTTAATTATGCATATGCGCACTATGAGCGCTCTGTGAGAAACAAATAAGGGGACGCGGACCCGATTGTCTGGCTGCATCGAAGGTGATCGGAACAACTGAATGAGCCAGAGCCCCGTGGCTCGTGCTCGTTCGTACCCGCCGCCCCTTCTTTCTTTATTTGTAACACGCTCTATGTAAGGTATATGTAACACTTTGTTTCGGTCGAACGAATAGCTACAACAACGGCGTCAACGGACATTGTGAGAACCTAAAAAGCTTTTATCGTATAAAAGAAGACATAGCTCTCGCCCTACAAAACCCCATATCCACATTCGTTCGCACAAGCTTAAAGCAGCCTACCATTTTTTTTTTTCAATGGCCAAAGTGACACCACCCCCCTGCGCACTGAATCATTACACGTCCATCAAACCCACACTGAGGAGGAGATGAATACTCGACCACTGCGGAGTTAGAGGCGACGACCTCGCCCACGCGTTGGCCCGAGAATCACTCTTCCGGAACTTCTATCCCGGCATATTGCAGCCTGTTTTAACTATGCGTATAGACCCGCTTCTCACATACACGCACAGAAGTTATTCAGCATCAATGGCTCTAAAAACGGACACGTGCAATCCGGGGGCCTTAACTTACTAAAGAATCGCGGGTATTTAGCGTGGAGACGCCGCTCTACTGTTCTAACAAGTACATATTATCCCACATATTTCTACAAAAACACGCATAACAGTGCCGGTTTTCTGACATTAAAATAGCCACCGTATACCATAAGAACGTACACGCAATCCACTTTTGAAATCCAGTACACAACACAACATCAAAAGGTGAAAAGCAGCTTTGTTCAGCTCGTATCCGTAGGCACAAGAGGCCCTCGTGAAACGGGCGAGGACAGCAGCCGAAACCATAAGCGTTCCGGACTTATGATCCCACTCACCGATCTTCTCGATGAAATATCAAATCAATATTTTATTCTCTCAGCCTGATGTCACGTCGTGGCCACATACCCTAGGCAAAGCCCAAGACCAGCCGCAAAAGCACCAACATAGTAAGTGCGTATGTTTGCCTGTTGCCGTACCAATGTGTAGTAGGCCCTTCACCAATTCGCAAGAGAAAGCGCTACGGCACAGTGGGCTCCAAATTTAACCTTTTACTGCAGAATTATGCCATAATAAAAGCCTATCCGATTTTTTGCCGATCCTCCTTGTTGGTGTGTGCCGCAGATTCAAGGATCTACTCTCCTCTACGAGCGTACCTGCAACGGATATTTTAGGATAGTTTAAAACAGCCAGTATTACGCTTATGGTCGTTCGCTTCTTCAAGACAGGCATACAGTGAGAACCAAGTTGATTGATTGATATGTGGAGTTTAACGTCCCAAAATCACCATACGATTATGAGAGACGCCGTAGTGGGGGGGCTCCGGAAATTTCGACCGCCTGGGGTTCTTTAACGTACCCAAATCTGAGCACACGGGCCTACAACATTTCCTCTCCATCGGAAATGCAGCCACCGCAGCCGGGACTCGATCCCGCGACCTGCGAGTCAGCAGCCGAGTACCTTAGTCACTAGACCACCGCGACGGTGCACTGGGAACCGAAGCTGGGCCAGCAATTGACAAGGCAATGAGCACAGATCACATTATCGCATTCTGCTCTTCAAGGCGTAGCTCAAGCATCCTCCTAGTTCATTCGTTTGTTTTCACTCTGCAAGGCTTTTTTTTATGATGCAGTGAGTTATCGGTCGTGGGTTGTCCATAAAAGCCCTTATTTGACAAGTTGTCTGTGTTCTTGCTGAAAATTCAATTATGTATTAGTGCAAACCTCTGATGTCAGAAAAAGGGCGCAAACAAGTTCTTTTCATCTTTCTTCAGACGTCATACTTTTGCTCTCACATTATTAATGGGTTCCAGTAAACAAGGCCGGCAAGTTAAGGTCAGAAGATCAGCGATGCATAGCTGGACCTAGTCACTGTGCTGACCGGGTCTTATTTGTTAGTTTTGTTTGTTTTCCCAAGAGTCGACTACGAAGCAGGTGCTCTTCCGGAACAACCTGTAGGGCTTCGCGCATGCCGTTCACTGCTACGGCTGCATTCACCGCGGGCGTTTGGATGAGCGCGCAGGGCTTTATCCTCCCGGCCTCCCACGCGTAATATAGTCACGGCTTCTTCCACTCACCGCGATCCTGCGTACCTAATACCTCCGGCGGTAGCTCACTCGTAAGCCTTCTTCTCAATGTGGTGCGTTTCTGTTTTTGTTCATTTTTCGCTCGAAATATTCCGCCGGCACATCGCTGCTTAAAAGCGCCGCTGGGAATGAAACGCGAGAAAGAGGAGAATCTTCCCGTCCACGTTTGGCTTCCTGTTTTGCTTCCGTTTCGGCCACCACCCTTGCACTTCCTGTTCTTCGCCGGAAGTAAGAGCCCGGTAAAGTTGGCCTCACGGGGCTTCGAGTCAACCCAGAGGTGGGCGCCGAAAACAACTACAACGAAAAGTGACGTGTAGTTCAGGAAGTGTGCTCGGAGGTCGTAAACGTCATAGACGGTTATCTCATGAAGAAAAAAAATTCTGAAAAATGGGGTTCCAGTTTGTTTTGTTTAAAGCCTCCTTTCTCATTCTAAGATGAGCTTAAAACAACGCTAAAAATGAAGGAGAAGCGGAATTGATGAAGACACTTCGCCCTATCCTTGGTTTTTTGCGAAGTTCTGACATCAATCAATGTACGAACCGACTAGACCGCGAGGACGTCCTACTAAATCCTGGGATACTTCTAAGAGGCTTAGGTTCACTTTAACAAAAGTTCAATATTGAGTTAATTCTACATGGACATTGTCCGGAACTGATGCATCAAGTTTTAGAACGTTTATGGGCTTCCAAACGAACAAAAGGCGGTCGAAGTCTAACCGAACATCCAACCGCCTGAGGCGAGATAAGATACCGATTCGTTCGTTGATTCTTGAATGATCACTGAGAATAAGGCAAAGCAAAATCACCTGTTGTCGTATTGACAAACTCGTTCAGAATAAACGTGAAACCAGCGATAAGGTTAGCACGTGATAATTTCAAGCCATTAGTGGTACTGAATAAGGTGCGAACAAGTTCTTTCACCTTGGCATCACTAACCACGTGACGAAAGAAAACATGGAGACAGAGGAAGAGGCAATAAAGGCTAGAAGGTTATCCAGGTGCACATCCGGTTTGCTACCCCGTACGCTGGGAAAAGGGGATTAAGGAGTGAAAAGTTATAAAGTTGTGAGGATACGAAATACCCGGGATATAGGCTTAGTCAGCAAACAGTTTCTTCTGTTTCCTTTTACCTGGTCTCGGTGGCATGTAACTGTAACATGCCAGAATAAAGAGTATAAAAGAGTATTAAGCACCACGCTCATTTTTCTGCCCACGAATAGGGCCAACAAGCGAAACGTTGAAAACCATTTATAAAGTAAATCACCAGTCTAAAATTGCAGTTGTCTCAATCATCGGCAGCCGATAGCCAAACTCTACAGCTTAACGTATATGTATATGTGTCCCACGTGTATCGGGGGTTGGCAGATTTACTTCAGGGGCTAAGCACCAGAAGGTCTAGACTTGTCAATTTTCCAGGCGATGACGTTGATACTGATGACGATGAAGAATAAGCGCGTTCTAGACCACATATTCTCTTTCTGCCGTGTATGAAAACGATCGAGAAAGTGCTCTCGCCAGCGGAAGGCCAAGCGGCGACGCCGACAACAAGCCGCAACTGAACTGCATCTCAAATTTTCTCAACCTTGTGTCGTCATAATGGCATGATGGGATGACATCGTCCCGTGAAGTTGAGTTTATGATGGACCGTGGCTACATGACACACCATGACGACAGGAGACACCAACAAGCCGAACCCCTCAGGTGGTTCACACCAAAATTGAGCGTTAGGTTAAACAACGGTGCTGTGTCCCTTGCACGAGATTGGTTCGCTATGTAACGTGAGACAACCGAGATCCTCTTGCGTCTGATACTATGAAAGTGCAGAGAATTGCCTACTTTAGAACGAAGGACCCCGGGTATCTCACATTATACCGTAGAAATGAGCGCATGTCTGACCTCTTTACTAAATGATAGTAGTAGGCGGGCCATGGGGCCTACTGTAGCTTTGTACGAGAAAAATATGAGCAAGGAATGACGAACGTTGCAGCGGGAAGAAACTAACACAGGTGAATGATGACTACGAAAGCAGCAGCGTTGCTTCAAAGTCGACTACTTGCTACATGTCTCATCCCTTTTAAGACATTGACCTGGGCAGTCCCTCATTATTGGAATACTTGGGATAAAGCATCGCATATCAAGATTTTGTCGCTCCGGTTTTCTTTCACTCGAGTTTATAACTTGTTCGTTTTCTTTTCTATGCAGTTTATGAAAGAAAAAAAATACATCCTGTGTGGAGCTGTTGTGAAATAGTGCCGCCACGCCGAATGCCTTCAGCGGGCTTCTTAATAGACACCGTGTTTTTATCGCTGCGCGTTGTCTTCCAACTAAAGTGAACACTGGAACTTGTTGGCGTGACACAGCTGAAATGTAGACCGAGCATAAGACAAATGTAGACACAAACAGCACTGACACAAGAAAAATTCATTCGTCAAAAAAAAGAGAAGGAAGAAAGATAAGCAAAGATGATGTGAAAAAAAACTTCCATCATCATCATTGTAAACCATGTACATTTAGCGTCTTGCTTGGCGCCATTTCTTGTGTCTTCCTTTCTCTTGTGCTCCGTCTTTTGCGCTGTTTTTCAGCTTCCCCCAGCGCCATACGCATTGTTGTGTTCCCTGTGCTGCATTAATTATGTCCTACCAACTAGCCCATCAGTTCCTTCTTTTGTCCTTCGCGAAATTGACGTCATTCTGCCCCTGCCTCTTTGTTCTTCTGTCCAACAAACGAGCCTTACACGCGAGGCACAAGACGAGAGACCATCTTTGCAAACACACACACACACACACACACACACACACACACACACACACACACACACACACACACACACTGGCAGACACTCGTCAGGGGTTCGCTCTATAATCGACACGCCCACGACTCATTCACCAGAAGAAGCCAGGCGTAGACGCGTACTCCTAGAACCGTGAGAATGGAAAACGGGAACGATGGAGAGATACCCCGCTAAGTTGTCGGCCTTCCGAAACCCTTGATGTGGCAACACTTACAATGCATGCCTATATAGCACCCCGTACACACCGCGCCTTCCCTACGACGCACACGGCTTGCCCGCCGCCCACCACACTAACACCCCATCGACGCACGTGCCTCCCTTCCCAACTGCTCCCCCATCCACCCCTGTTTTCCCTTATTTTTCTTCCCGTCTCCGGAACATCCCCATCCATATAGATCTTTATCGCATTCACACTGCGCGAGCGCGGTCTCCATGCATAAATGGATGAACGCTGCCCCGTCCTGCCAGTCCCCTCCTCGGCGTTGAGCCCCCGTCCTGTGCACTTCGCTCATTTCCTGTCCCATAGAGAGCGTATATAGTATCGGCACAGCGCTGTCATTCCGTGAAGCCCGCCGCCGGCGCGCTTTTTAATCTCCCTCCCCGCGGCCCCTCTCCGCTGTTTTTCGGTGGTCTCGCAACATTCACCGCCCTCTCCGTTCCCGCGGCGAGACCGAACAGGGGGTGCGGAGTTAATTAAATTGTAGTCTATCGGGGCAGACGAGGGGGAAACGGGGGTGGGGAGAGTGACAATGGCTGTCCCACTTTCCGTCGTTAACCGACGTTAACACGCCGTCGGCTCTTTTCTGGTTGCCTGAAAGCCGGGATAAAAAACAAAATGGGTCGCTTTTTGTGTGATTTCGGCCTGCCCGAGCTTGGCGTGCTGTCCTCGCTCGGTCGTGTGCGGCCGTGCGTGTCACTCAAACAATTCAGAAAATGGTTGTCCAGAAATACCATTTCGTTCCGTAGCGTCGGAAATTACAGTGGCGTGAATTGTACATTTAAAGACAATTTCTTTCATTTTAGCAGCGAATCATCTTAAGCTAGCCTTAAAACATTTGGTGCGTACAAATCTGTGCAAGAAACTACCATCAGCATAATGAACGTGTATACGCCAAAGAAAATGGACAAAACCGGCTACTGTAACCGTTGGTCTAGTCAGAATGAAGAAGGCAATATACCGGCTGCAAATACCAATTAAGAACTGTGCACAATAATTGAGAGATGCTTTAGTAAACCTTCGAAATAAAACAGTGATGAACAGCATGGCTGCACGTTTCAACTTTGCTGAAGCATCTCTACGGAGTGCTTCGCTGGTACTTTCAATGAGAAAATACTATGGAACAGGAGAGGAAACTGCGGCTGCAAGAAGACCTCGAAGCGATGAAGGGCACACGGCAATGACGATGACCTGCCCGTAGATCTGTGGGAGGTATGAACACTCGGTTTCAGCGTGAGTCCCGGGAGTTTGAACATCCGTGTCGCGTCAGTGGCTTAACTTGAACCTCTGTGCGCTGAGAATCTACGTGAGAAGAACCTAGCATCGCTTTGATAAAAACTGGCGGCGACTTAGAAGCAACTTAGCCAAAGCCTGGCAACAACCTAAAAAAACAAGGGTTATATTTCAAAATCATCCAGCTTCGTTGTTTGAAGCCATTCCTGACTCAGTGCAAATTTCGCGTTTCTCTTTTCTTCTCAATTTTTGGTAAAGTATTTACGTGAGAGACATTTTTGCAAGAAATACGGGAAATAAAAAATCGGTCTTCAACGAGACGAATACTACCACTGCACCAAAGCAGTCTTTAAAATTTGTTGCACCTGGTGGCCATGACATCAGCATGCGCATAAGAAAGGCGAACGGGAATGAGAAATGTTAAATGTATTGTGTGCTACATTCAGCTACAATGTTGGCATCTGATGGTCGCAAAGGCAAGACAAAGAAGCTTGGGAAAATTTAAGTTAAATGTTATCGAAAGTTAAATATATTCGAGGTTACGAAGAACCTTCATGCGAGTTTGGTAAACAAGTATTCTAAACATTGTGGGCACCTAACAACACTTTATGTCTCTACTTTGAACTTATATTTATTGTGATCTACAAAAATGTGGGAATCGTCCAGGGAGCTCATTTTTCTTTTTTTCTGTAATACACACAGCTAGCGAAACCGACAGACAATTTGCCCACGGAAAGCCTATACGGGACATTCATTGTGGTTTTCTTAATTGCAATGCCTTCATTCTCACTTAATTTGAAACAAAGCCTGATTCACGGGGTGAGGTTAGCATTTTGATATCACACACCTATTCATCGTTTCGGTCGATAAAGTGCCGCTGTTATATGTAGTTACAGGTGCCAGAAAAACTGCCAAATTTTGCATGGAGCACTTCACCACAAAAATGCGGTCAGTGTGACTGCAATGATAAAGAAATAACAGGTTTTTTTTTCTGGATGAAGTAATGCGTTCCGTCACCACTTTGCCCAAAAAGATGTGAGATTTTAGACAAGTGCGAGCACTGATCATTTCGTGCGGCCTTGTTTCATTTGCAAAGGAGCGTGAAACAAACATACTGTGGTCCGTCTGTGCGACACGAATGCAGCCGTTGGTTCTCGCAAATGTTACATCGAAGGTCAGCCGGAAAGTTCGTGACGAAATTGAATTGAAAATGACAGGTTTTGCGGTGCACGTGGACACGTCATAGCAGGGTCGCATACAGCATGTCAATCTTGGGGTGAAACACCAATTAAGGGTAATGTGCCTGCCAGTGTCCTAACGAGCCACGAACCAGCAAGCCCCAGTAGAGTACATGATCGTAGAGGTGCACAGACCAGCATTCACGAAGTCGTTGACGTTAAACAAAGGCGTGCCAGTGGCCTGTAAGAACGTGCTATCACCATGGCTAAAGGAGAGCGAAAACGAGGACAAAAGACACGGCGGAGCTAAAGGTTGAAAAGGACGTTGGGAAGGCACACGCAACGCGACGCCAGTCCCGCCAGGCTTCATTTCGATCCACGCGGAAACAACTCGGCGAGGCCCGAAGCGGCGGGACCCACTCAGCATTCAAATGACGTCACGGTGTCACGCATAGGTGCATCCCCATGAAAGTGGATTCCGCTACGGGCACACTGGTGGATCGGGCCCTTCTTCCCTACCTCCTTCTCTACTTCCCTATTGCGTTGCCGTTGACAATATAAGGTTTCGAGCTCGCGTATCGTTTCCACTTACCCCACCTGCTTCCCTGTCTGCCCTCCGCTCTCTATTTTCACTCTCTCTTTTCTGCCCCCCCCCCCCTAAGTTCTAAGTGCGCTGTAAACTACCACCGCTTCGTTTCCTGCGCGTCTCCTCCTGTTATTCAAAGCCACTGCAACCTGCCCTGTCTCGCACACGCAAAGAGCAAGGCAATGTTCGTCTTACGAGAAACCCAGCTCCCTGGGGGGAGAGGAGGGGGAGCGAGTATCCCCAGAGACCCTCAAATCCCTGGCCATGTTCCTTTGCTCCGGCGGTTCGGACGTCGGGCGTCTTTGTTTAACACGTTCACGGCTTCACCGGTGGGGTCAAAGCCGTGTAGCCCGTCCCGTTTTTTTTTCTCTCCTTTTTCGGTAGCCACAGCATCGCACCGCTTCTTTTCTCGTAGAGTGGCTCACGGTTGCCTCTCCGCCCCGCTTACACCCCGGGGAGATCCTATTGTATTCGAGAGCAAAGGGAGATGCGCTTTCGTGGCGGGACGACTCGCATCGGAGCTGCACTAACCGAGATGAGCTCTTCGCCGGCAGCGTTAATACGTCGTTGAAGAATTACTTCGGAGACCTTCAAAGGGGGCACTATTACTGTTTTTTTTTAGTTTTTTGTTCTCCGCAAAGAATGCAGTTCCATAGGGCATGGCGTCGGTGAAGCTGGCTGTTTGGTCTTGTTCTTTTTTTTGTTTTTGCCTTCACTAATTTTCTATTTTTATAGCATTCGATAAATATAGAGCCGAGTGACGTTCAGGCTCGCTACAATACTTAACGAAAATTGATGGCTTCGGAGCAGCGCTGCCACATAGTTCACCTTGGCTAAAATTTTTCAGGTGTGTGTTGTAAATTTGCGTGAATTCTTCACTCACACCGGGGAAATCTGCGGTATGAACCGGAAGAGCTGGTGGCCCGATAAAACGGTATAAACAAATGTAGTACAAGAAGATAACATGTGAGAAAACGTTCCATAATTTAAATATATTAAAACTAATTTGCGTGGTAGTGAGAGTGGGAGTGACATTACATCGTTAATAATTTATTGTTGAGTCGTCACCGTTGCTGCTTTTGATGAGCGATGATAACCAAGCAGATGTCTGAATCGTCACTCTCATCTTCTTTTCATAACTTGACATTAGGCACATTTTGTGATGCCGCTCTTATAGTCGCAACCTGTTTTTGTTTTAATCTCTAGAGTAAAGATGTCTCGTGCTCTCTCTAGTGAAAGTCGTCAGATAACCTCTTCCTCTTTTTCCTTTGGTTTGAATTAGCGATATGGCAGTTTCAAAAAAAATAATGTTAACTACCACAAAAACTACAAGTCAGATCACCATAAGTAAAGTCTCTCAAGCGACAACCACTCATGAAGTTGTCCGACGGTCTTCGATACCAAAAGCGACGCGGTGCCATAAATACATTCTAATAAATGCAGTTCAATAAATACATAAACCATGCTCAGTTCCGTTTCTAGCGTTATCGGTCATGCATTTGTTCAGGTCGAGCTTCAGTTTACGTTGCATATCCACTTGAGAATGGATGGCACTTGAGTACTTGGGAACTTGCGCAACTTTCGAAAAACATTGCGGTTACTTTAGCTAAAACCATGGAAAGCACAGACGAAATTCCACATAATCTCACGAAAGCCACAGTAAATTACTTTTACATTTTCGGTTGATTGCATGGTTACTTCACATTACTTATTCCATTTCGGTCCTTGTGACTGTAGACATCACCATTCGTTCGACAAGTTTCTACTAAGTCGCCGAAGTGTTATTTCGCATTTCATTCGCCTATATTTAACTTTAATTAGCAGGTGATCAACCTTCGTTTCACCAACGGTTCTCTTTGGTGCATATTCGACTCGCTTTGTGCTCTAACTCTCAATTGTAAACACAGGCATATCGTTACTTACATGAAGTCCCCACGCCCGCTTCATACTTCTAGCTTCCTGCAACGCCATCTCGTGTGGTGTTGCACGAACTGCCATTTTGTCCACCGGACGTTCGCTACCATTCGTGTTTACGCCACCGTATTTTTAGAGCGAAAGCACTACGACACATCTACCAAGGTCTTTCATCATGTCTCAATGACCTTGAGCCACCGGAGAGGAAGTGTCGTTGTCGTGACGTAATTCCACGTGATCCGCTTCTCGCCAATCCCTTACCACGTGACTAGGCATAGGTAAGCCACCGAAAGGATCTCGCCGGCTCCTCTTCGTGCCTTTCTGCTATCCCCAGCAGCCTACGTGATGTCACTTGTCAATTGGTGGATGTCACGAGCAACGCAAATGGATGGGTGGATGAAACAATGACCTGTCGGTCTGCTAGCAGGTCCCGATTCTTTTTTCTCGCATGGCGGGAAGGAACGCTCAGAAAGGAGGAGATATGAGCCGATGGAGCGAAGCAAAGAAATGAACAAAACGAGCAAGAGTCATGCATCGATTATCAAACGCGTGTAAATCTGCTAGCGCTCGTTGTAGACTCGTGCACAACTACGAAGCCACAATCAAATTTCGACCTGGTTTCACCATTAGATTTAAAAAAGCCTAACTTTAATGAAGCACTGTGTGTTTATTTTTACAAGACCAAGCCACACATACGTTTTGCTCCTGATGATTGGGTTTACAAAATTGAAATCTTAGCCAGTTGTTTTTATTAAGGAGTCATACAGGCTTTCGTCTTAATTTATGAGAAACGCGAGAGACGGGGGCAAACAAAAAAGGACAAACACGAGCTTGAAAGATGACTGGACGTCAGCAGTGTTTGCTTAGTTCTTTATCACTGTCTCACGCGCTGTTCATGTATTCTTTCCACAATCATCATCCTGTTCCCTGGGTGCATAAAAGTATTATGCGCGCATCTTACCTCACGGGCTCTGCGTTAGCACATTTACTGTTTTCACAAGATGACAGTGGAAGGCACCCCATGCTCGTTCGCAGGCAAAGTCAAATGCTCATATTCAACGTAACTAACTCCCTTGGCAAATACACTCTTTACTAAGCTTGACTTAATTTTTTACTTATGCAAGCGAAACCGTCAGTGACAACTCGCTGATTTTAAGGCATGCATTTGAATATTCTCAGTCTTGTTAAACCTTGTCGCATGCATACCAAAAGTTATGGAATACTTTACTGCCATGAATCTTTTTTGAAAATTCTCTGACGATCCAATGTTTTTCTTGGATACAAAAATTGGCAGATCCCACGTACAGTAGGGATCGATGATATGCGAAGCACGAGTGAGGAAGGTTGATATGTAACTTTAGAATCTCCACAACGTTACGAGGTGGGGGTAAACTATGCCGTACACGACTTCCGTGTCATGATTATCATGTTTGGACGCTTCATTTACTTTGTCAGGTATTAACGTTACGTATACCAACTTTGGTATATATGGCGCTAGCAAAACGGCCGCGAGCGTGCTATGAGCGTAGCATGCAGTCATGATTTACATGACACGCGTGCCATGATTATCATGTTTCCACCAGTCCTACGCCTTCGCCATCCACTGACGTCACGTAACACCAAATTTGGTATATGTGGAGCAAGCAAAACAGCCACGAGTGAATCATGAGGGGACCAATATACTCCAACGTAACGTCAACGCGCGCGCACGCTGGGCACAGCGACGCTATACGTTAGCAAAACGTGAGAACTCTATAGTTTGACGCCAAGCGCAACCGGCGCGACCACTGTCCGTCGGCACGGCCCGACGCCAAGCGGTGCGAAATGCGACATGCTGCATTTCACACCCACTAAGTTACCCAGACAGCACTGCGTCTGCCTCTTTTCGTGACGGATGGACGCCGGACGCGCTGGAACGCGCATGCGTCAAAGTAACGGTGGCGCGTGCCTGCGAGTATATGGCAGGACCGGCGACTGGCGTGACAACAGCGGCGTGACGCAACAAAACGAACGCCGGCGCGCACGTGCGCCGGGTCACGTCGAAGGGTATTGGCGCCTTGACTGTGGCATGTAGTCATATTCTCACGTGACACGCATCTCATTATTATGTTTGCACCAGTCACTTACATTCGTCATTTATTGACGTCACGTAATACCAAATTTGGCATATGTGAAGCTAGTGGAACAGCCACGAGTTCGTCATGAGTGTGGCATGTAGTCATGTTGTTACATGACATGCATCTCGTGATTATCATGTTTGAATGTACGTGTCATATAACTATGTCGTCTGTTCGCGTACCGTAATACCAAATTTTGTATATGGGACGCTAACGAAATGGCCGCGAGCGCATCATGAGCGTGGCATGTAGACACGTTGTTACATGACACGCATGTCATGGTAATTATGTTTGCACCAGTCACATACTTTTGTCATCCATTCACGTACCGTGATACCAAATTTTGTATATGTGACGCTCACAAAATGGCCGCGAGCGCATCATGGGCGTGGCATGTAGTCATGTTGTAACATGACACGCATGTCATTATTTGCATGTTAGAGTCTCTCGCTTGTGTTTCTCATGCAATCATGGCATACTATATCAAATTTGCAACATGTCATATGAACGAAACCACCGCAAGAGCAGCAAGACTATGAAATGTAAATCATGACATTCATTATATACATGTCATGATTTTCATGTTATGACTAGTCAAATATGTTCTTCATTAAGTCATGTTATGTCATACCAAGTTTGGTATTGATACCATGATCGAAACGGCCAGGAGAGCTAAAAGTCGTAGGTTTTGGCTAGACAGACAGACAGACACAGACAGACACGTAAATAAATAGCTATACAGACAGACAGACAGACAGACAGACAGACAGACAGACAGACAGACAGACAGACAGACAGACAGACAGACAGACAGACAGACAGACAGACAGACAGACAGACAGACAGACAGACAGACACGTAAATAAATAGCTATATAGACAGACAGACAGACAGACAGACAGACAGACAGACACAGACAGACACGTAAATAAATAGCTATATAGACAGACAGACAGACAGACAGACAGACAGACAGACAGACAGACAGACACAGACAGACACGTAAATAAATAGCTATATAGACAGACAGACAGACAGACACAGACAGACACGTAAATAAATAGCTATATAGACAGACAGACAGACAGACAGACAGACAGACAGACAGACAGACAGACAGACAGACACAGACAGACACGTAAATAAATAGACAGACAGACAGACAGACAGACACAGACAGACACGTAAATAAATAGCTATACAGACAGACAGACAGACAGACAGACAGACAGACACAGACAGACACGTAAATAAATAGCTATACAGACAGACAGACAGACAGACACAGACAGACACGTAAATAAATAGCTATACAGACAGACAGACAGACAGACAGACACGTAAATAAATAGCTATACAGACAGACAGACAGACAGACACAGACAGACACGTAAATAAATAGCTATACAGACAGACAGACAGACAGACAGACACAGACAGACACGTAAATAAATAGCTATACAGACAGACAGACAGACAGACAGACAGACAGACAGACAGACAGACAGACAGACAGACAGACAGACAGACAGACAGATAGATAGATAGATAGATAGATAGATAGATAGATAGATAGATAGATAGATAGATAGATAGATAGATAGATAGATAGATAGATAGATAGATAGATAGATAGATAGATAGATAGATAGATAGATAGATAGATAGATAGATAGATAGATAGATAGATAGATAGATAGATAGATAGATAGATAGATAGATAGATAGATAGATAGATAGATAGATAGATAGATAGATAGATAGATAGATAGATAGATAGATAGATAGATAGATAGATAGATAGATAGATAGATAGATAGATAGATAGATAGATAGATACGCTCGAAGTCGCCGAAGTTCGCCAAGAAATGCGACGCATTTAAAATGAGCAGGAACTTTCTTTTGTTAGTTGCAGTTTTAACAACTTTCAGAAAGAGTTCCCGTTTAAATAATTTTGCACACGTCTCTTCGCGTTTGTGCAATATTAGAACCTCACAGCATGCGCTTTGCGCGCCGCTTAAATAAGACAGCCTCAACGGCATCATTCTTAATGCAGCGAGGCAATATTACCACGCCGGCCGGCATTCTCAATGTTGATGACCGCTATTTTTTTTCTCCACTCGCATCTTACAATAAAAAAATGCACGCCCGTGGGGAGCGCTTTGAGTGAAAATTTGATCACCTAGAACGTCATTCTTTCTGCACAAGCATGTAGCTTAAGCTCAGAATGCTAGCGGCATCACTGACCATGACAGTTTGGAAGTTAATATATGCACGAACCTTCTAATAGTCACGAAATTGGGAAAAAACGAAAAAAAATGAAACGCTTCATATTAAACGAAAGCTCTTCGCATGAATCCTTAATTTCCATCTGAGACTACACGTCTGGCGAGATTTTCATCTTAGTGATGATTAAAAGAAAGCTAGGCTTTAAAAATGTCGCCTTAGAACCGAATTAACTTCTCTGCCGGATTTCGGAAAACGTGCGCTGTGAGATTAGTTGTGTCTCTGTTAATGAAACCACTGTAGGAGGACAACCTGAATGTATGGTAGCTCACATCGAGACCCTTTTCAAAATTGTAAAGCTAGTTTTTCCTGCGACGCAGTTTGAACAACTAATGACGGCTTGTCATTCATTGCAAATAGCCTGTTCAAGTGCGGTTTGCTTACGCAATGACGTGGGAAATGTTCGGTCAGCTCTCTTGATATAAACACTCACAGTAGACAAGCCCGTTCAACTAGGACCGCGTCTCCGCTTGAAGCATGGCAGGCACCGTCATTACTTGTTCAAGTATGCTGTGCAGAGCAGCGCACTTGCAAATTATTAAAAGAATTCATTATAGCTATGTTTATTTTGCCATTTCAGCCTTAGTTCAGTGAGTAACAGAGTGCTCAATACCGGTTATAACAGGTTAAGGAATCATCATAAATAGCAGACAACTAGCAGACACATTAACATGAATAACTAGAAGACGCGATGGTATCACACATATTACCTACGCAGAGTACACCTATAAACGCATAAAATCGTTTGTTCAGAGCTATACATGCGTCGTAGCTTCAAGTAGACCAAGTACACAAACATCAATGACTGACATAGCATCAATAACCAAGTGGAGAGGGGTAGCCTTCGCCAAGTAATAATGAGCACTCCATTTATTTTTTATTTCAATAAAAACAGCAAATCACTGCCGTTTTTATAGACCAGTTTTAATTTTAAATATGGTAGATGGCGAAAGGCCGTAAATAAAACTTAGGACCTTAAAATTTCTGTAACCCAATCAAATACGATTTAAATAGCGATGACACCAAGTCAAATATTAATACGAATCAAATGTGATTCGAGCAGTTTTAGAATAGTACGTAAAGCAATTCCACGAACATCACTAGACTGGTACAACATTTTATTCTAAAAAACATATTCACAGGCTCTAACAAAGAAACGTTGCAATCAGTTTTAACCGAAAAAAAATAAAATCGCTAAGTACACTGAGATAATCCCGCCTTACGCGAGGACTAGATCCTTCGAAATATCTCGTAACTGTAAACTAACATTAAATGCCATGACTGCACGGAAGGCGCCGCACAGTCACACCAAAATCTAGAAGAGCGGCCTTTCAGAGCCTTTCAAAACCCTCATTGGGCAACTACGGCAAGCATACTTGCTTGATACCCACTAGGGCATTAATAATAAAAATTTTGGGTGTGAGCCGGCATTAGCTATGCTATTTTTTGTCAATCTTCTGAGAAGCGTCGTATCCGCTAAACACTTGCAAAGAATTTTGTGCCAATTGTTCATGCAGTGGCTCACGACGATGAGAAATTATGGCTGAAGTGGGTATGCGTCACAGTTAATAGGGGAACAAGAACAACGTTTCGTAATGAACCCAAGCATTGGACGATCCGCTCGTTACGCTATTCACATTGTGCGACGACTGGTTGTTCTTTCGCTGTTTTAAAAAGCTTCATAAGTCGTATTAATGCAATTGCTTTCCCGATATCAAGCCTGCCTAAGGGAAGTTTGCCAACAAGTCCCACTCAAAGCCTGTTAAATATGATGCTTTTTACCTCTTTTTTTGTTTCATGTTCCTACTTTGTTTGATGTATATATGTTTGTGAATGTTGTATGTAAACAGGCAATAAAGAAAGAAAAAAAACCGGTGTAGCTCAGTGGTGGATTACAGAGCTAGCATTCAGCGGACCCTGGTTCGAGCACCACTATGCCATTGGTGCTGTTTTTTTTTTTTGTGATGTGGTTACGGACACCGGCGGCGGCGGGACCACTGCGCATGATCCGAGTTGTGATCTCATAACAGCTTTCGCTTTAAAACAGTGACTACAGAACTCAAGTTACATTGTCTTTAGCTTTTAAATAAAAGCACCGCATCAAATGAACACGCAGTCTACCGAACACTGCACGTCCAACCACATATGTAATGGAACAGATAAACAGTTATCGCTACATTAACAAAAAAGCACGTCAAAGTCATTGTTGAATACTGTATCTAGACGAACAATATACGCCAACAGATCACTGGCGTCTGTTATTCGTGTAAATTACCTTGCAAGAGCACCTTTGGCAGAATGCTCATGTATCGCCAAGCGCCCACCGAATAACAATCACACGATAATTATAATAGATGACACTTTTTCTTTGGTGAAACTATAGTTACGAGTGAAAACGCCTCCCAGCGGCAATAAGTATATTTTGAATACCTTTCAAACGCTTGCGCTATACGCATTTTGTTAGTTATATTACCAAAAAGTTGCTTTGATTTGATTGATATGTGGGGTTTAGCGTTCCGAAACCACTATATGATTATGAGAGACGCCGTAGTGGAGGGCTCCGGAAACTTCGACCGCCTGGGGTTCTTTATCGTGCACCCAAATCTGAGCACACGGGCCTACAACATTTCCGCCTCCATCGTAAATCCAGCCACAGCAGCCGGGATTCGATCCCGCAACCTGTGGGTCAGCAGCCGAGTACCGTAGCCACTAGATCACCGCAGCGTGGCTTACCAAAAAGTTTTAAGTACGCTGTAAATCTCAAAGTGTGTTCGGTGAACGCCTGTGGCAATTCGACTAACTGTGTCATGTCCTTTTTATTGTTGTTGTTGCTTTTTTGTTTCGTTTTATTACACTCTCTGAGCAACAACTTGATTGATTAGCGATACTAAGAGGGAGATGCCACAGCTCGCACCGTTCCAGGGCACTGACGGACGTACGCGAGTATGAGACATTAAAGGCCTTTTTTCTTGAAAGAAGAAAAATGGCCCCGCCATGTTCCATCGTTTCACCCATTTGGTATTTTTTTGTGGGTGCTGATCACTTTAAATAATACTAAAAAATACCCGGTATTTTGAACGTGCAGTATTCTATTGGATGTGATATGCGGTATCATAAATTATGCGCTTGACGCTACAAATAGTCTCTGGATGAATAATGGGCCAAATTCCTAAATATACTATAATCGGCGACAACGTTTTTTGGCAGCACTATGAAAGCTGCCGAACTGAAGCGCGTGCTTGTTATGGGACCAAAGAAATAGTACTTAACTTCACTGACAATTCAAGTTATCATTTGACTTGCCGAAATAAAAGCTGGTATATTTACTATAAGACGAAAACTGTTCTGAGATGTAGGTAAAATAGTTACTGTTAACTCTGCAAGAATGCGTTCTTTCTCTTTCCCTTTCTCACACAATACCACCTTTTCAGCACGCGCCATTTTTATCCTGGTGTCTACGACTCAGAGGGTCAGGGTGCACCCGCAAACACGCTGCTTAGTTTTCTAAAAAACATACTCGTATTATGACCCAAAAATGTCCACTCAATAATCAAAATATCACTACCACTCACATTTCCCGAGCGTACGTTTTCTTTTATATATATATACAAACGGGTTAACAATGCAAGCGAGTGAAACCGAAAGCAACCTCAAGCAGCCGTCCTACTTGCGGAACAACGCTAATGTGCGAAAGTCCTGCCTCCATAGCCTTCGCTTCAATGTAAAGATAAAATGTCGTCGGGTGCAGTGAGGAACCTCTCTAGGCATAACAGCTTGCGCACATGGTCGCGTTCATATTTCTCGCACACGTTCATATTTGTACTGCGCTTTGGAGAGTGTTTTAAAAGTATCCAAAGTATTACTCCTTAAACGTATCCATCACCAAGAATCAATCTATTCATCGATGAGGCGAAGTCCCTCGGACAGCCAGAGTTACGAAAAAGCTCTTTCCGAAGCAGCCACGGAGCCACCGAGAAAAGCAATCCACGTGCCCGAGAAGCTTTCGACACCGGCTATACGAGGAACGACGGGGAGCCCAAAGCCAATCCACTAGGCAGCAAGCACGGCAGCGGCACGCACGTGCGAGTAGCGGCAACAAAGACAAACACGGTCGTGCACGCCCAATAACCGAGTCCCTTCGAGAGGCACGGCAGATATGTGCCGGGTTTCGTTAAGAGCGGCGTTGCCGGGGCAAATACGGTGCGGCCGGAATCCAACGTAGCACAGCTTGGAAGGTGGCTCAACGCCTCCGGCTGCTATTTGGGGGGGGGGGGGGGGATATTTTGGCTCCCGAGAAATTGTGTTGCTTTTGTCGACGAGCGCGTTACTCTCGAGTCATTACAGTGACGAGTACTTACGTCTAAGTTAATAGCGGCGTCACTTCGAACTTTTGCCAGAGTGCTTCGCATTGGTATTGCATATGTCGCTCCAGGGTTATTTCACTGTAAGTTGATGAAATAATCAGGCTTGTTTCGCATATTTTTTTTTTCATATAAATAAGCATGAAAGGGTAGGCTGCGTTAGAACCAGCTCTATCATCATTCTATCGCGACAGCGTTAAAGAGCTCGTTTCGTAAAAATTCCGCTGTCGGCGTCGGCGTCGTTGGTTGTGAGCGAAAAATCATCTTTGCGTTACTGAAAAGTTGAGGAATATGCAAATAAACTGAGTAACAAAAAATTCTGGGTTTGAGTGACAATAGAACTCGGGTTGTTTGCGTGGCAAGCGGAGTTGTTCTACCACAAAACATGTCTCTGCTTGCACATAAACTGAAGATAGCTTCCTCTGCTTGTAAATGCAGTGAAAGTAACTTGCATATTTTACAAACACACGCGTCCAGTGTACATGCTTCACAATACAACATTAATTATTGCCGTAATAATGCGTGATACAAGCGTACATTGCCATCAAGCGTCAGAACACAAGACTATCATAATGGCGTCATAGTTTAAAGCCAGTTACCCACTACAAAAGACACACACGCTTCTGCATCTTTAAGGCCAGGTAGTGGGTGTATAGCAAGTCCAAAAAGACTTCATACACTTAAGTACTTGAAGTACGCACTAGTAACAGAATATTGCTGTCGCCTTCATCTTTTGAAGGCGAAGCTTAAAGCTCCCCCTAATTTTGGTAAGAATGTTGAAAAAACGCGTACTTATAAACAGGAAAACGTTCTTTATTTCGGCATACAATTTTTACGAAGATAATGCTTAATTTAGTCCTAGCGTATCAGATTGTTTAACGGTAGCACATTTTCTGACGGAATACCTGAATGAAAATATTTTCATCATCGAACCATTCACCCAGATGAGAAGTCATTTAGAATCAGCAGTATTATTGAAATCCGTTCTTTGTGTAACTGGCTTCAACTGAAAGTTGGTATGAAAGGATACCGCGAAAAGTCATTTGCTTGCATTCATTAGTATTATGCGTCCTCAAAACAATATACTCAGTGATTGTAGCATGAAATGTTTACCTGAAATTAATAAAAACGAAGTGGAGGAACAGATAGACACGCTCAGTCGCCATAATAGTGGAGCAAGGACCAAATTTGATTTTACGCAGCCGTCAGGAGCGTTGCGTACATGCACACTGCAAACTCTCTCCTGTCATGCTGTACTTCTGAATCTTACGCTCAGTGTTCGTCACGCTAAAGTAATAATTCATATTGCGATGACTTAAGGCCTTATTAACACAGGCTACTGACAGTGATTATGTTGATCTGAAATGGACGGTCATGAACGAACAATATATTCGAAAAAATTACAGAATATCCACAGATTGAATGATCATGAGTGGCACGAAGCTTCGAAGGGTTTTATCGGCAAACCATGAATCATCCACTGGCCGCGTTCGTCAGTCTTTCTGTCTGTCTGTCTGTCTGTTTGCTGTCTACCTGTATGGCCATCCACCCGTCACTCGGTATGTATGTCCCTTCGGCTGTCCGTCGGTACGTTCGTTCATTTGGCCGTCGGTCTTGATGTCTGTCCGTCCGATCGTCCCTCCATCCGTCTATCTAAAGAACACTCCAAGTGCCACCAACTCGCGTCTTTTTGTCTTATTATTATTATTATTATTATTATTATTATTATTATTATTATTATTATTATTATTATTATTATTATTATTATTATTATTATTATTATTATTATTATTATTATTATTATTATTATTATTATTATTATTATTATTATTATTATTATTATTATTATTATACTTTTCAGCTGCTCTCTTTTTAATGGGCGGGTGTACGTATGATTGTAAAGACACCCTAGCACACAGATGTAGAAAATAAATCATATACAAGTACCGCCATCAAGTGGACATTCCAAGGACTAAAATGAGAGGTGGCTACTACATATAAGAGAGGGACGACCCACGCCCTAAGGAGCACCACTCTGGTTATGTCACTAAATGACGGATTCTTAAGCGCCGCTGCAGCAGGTACAATGCTGCTGAGTAAACAACGTTTACAGTGATGTGACGTCTAGAGAAATAGAGCAAACAAAGCGACCGTGTCAGTTCATTCATTCATTGATTCATTCATTCATTCTGTTTAGTGACGCTGCATATCGCGGAGCAAATCACCCGCCCACCTGATGCGATGTTTCGAGCCGTCACGTGTAACACCAAAGCATCGAAAAAACGTTCCTGTAGAGTATGCACCGTTGCACTATGAATCTTTTTGCAAAGAAGCGCACTTTACAAACAGGCACTGCACTGAGTTTATCGAAAAGGCTGGCAGAACAACTTAATAATAATAATAATAATAATAATAATAATAATAATAATAATAATAATAATAATAATAATAATAATAATAATAATAATAATAATAATAATAATGATAATAATAATAATAATAATAATAATAATAATAATAATAATAATTTGTACACATCTGTAAGAAATACAAAGAAATGGGCCTGTCTAAGTCCTCAGGACTTGTGCGACTAGGCCCGGCAGAGCCGGTTACAGCGATGTGGATACAACGTAACAAAACTATTGTTCTTTTCTTACCAACGAACAGAAAAACTATTAACACCATTACTTCTTTTACAGGCAGAAAATAAAAAAGAGGAACAAAGGAGGGACACAGAGCATGCGTTGCATACAAATAGACCATGTGGTTTTATAGCTCAGCGAGTAATATCTTTAATTGCCTTTTTGAACTCGCTGAAAAAAATTCGTCAGGTAGTGCATTGGAAAATTTTCGGAATATATACACTTAACGTAACATTATTATTATTATTATTATTATTATTATTATTATTATTATTATTATTATTATTATTATTATTATTATTATTATTATTATTATTATTGATAACTTTTTAATCAATTCATTGATGGAGGACAGCTGTACGTACAAGCTGCTCTCTGAAGAGGCAGCTTGTCAAGGGATATGTTGAGAAATCATCATCATCATCATCATCATCATCATCATCATCATCATCATCAGCCTGACTACGTCCACTGCAGGACAAAGGCCTCTCCCATGTTCCGCCAGTTAACCCGGTCCTGTGCTTGCTGCTGCCAATTTATACCCGCAAACTTCTTAATCTCATCTGCCCACCAATTCTTCTGTCTCCCCCTAACCCGCTTCCCTTTTCTGGGAATCCAGTCAGTTACCCTTAATGACCAGCGGTTATCCTGTCTACACGCTAAATGCCCTGCCCATGTCCATTTCTTCTTCTTGACTTCAGCTATAATATCCTTAACCCCCGTTTGTTCCCTAATCCATTCTGCTCTCTTCTTGTCTCTTAAGGTTACACCTACCATTTTTCTTTCCATTGCTCGCTGCGTCGTCCTCAATTTAAGCTGAACCCTCTTTGTAGGTCTCCAGGTTTCTGCTCCGTAGCTAAGTACCGGCAAGATACAGCAGTTATACACCTTCCTCTTGAGGGATAGTGGCAATCTACCTGTCATAATTTGAGAGTGCTTGCCGAATGTGCTCCACCCCAATCTTATTCTTCTAGTTACTTCAATCTCGTGGTTCGGCTCTGCGGTTATTACCTGCCCTAAGTAGACATAGTCTTTTACAACTTCAAGTGCACTATTACCTATCTCGAAGCGCTGCTCCTTGCCGAGGTTGTTGTACATTACTTTTGTTTTCTGCAGATTAATTTTAAAACCCACCTTTCTGCTTTCCTTGTCTAACTCCGTAACCATGAGTTGCAATTCGTCCCCTGAGTTACTCAGCAATGCAATGTCATCGGCGAAGCGCAGGTTACTAAGGTATTCTCCATTGACTCTTATCCCTAACTGTTCCCATTCTAGGCTTCTGAAAACCTCCTGTAAGCACGCGGTAAATAGCATTGGGGAAATTGTGTCCCCCTGCTTTACACCCTTCTTGATTGGTATTCTGTTGCTTTCTTTATGAAGCACTATGGTAGCAGTTGATCCCCTGTAGATTTCTTCCAGAATGTTTATACATACTTCATCTACGCCGCCCTGATTCCGCAGTGTTTGCATGACGGCTGATATTTCTACTGAATCAAACGCCTTCTCGTAATCTATGAAGGCTATGTATAGTGGTTGGTTATACTCTGAGCATTTCTCTATTACCTGATTGGTAGTATGAATGTGGTCAATTGTTGAGTAGCCTGTTCGAAATCCTGCTTGTTCCTTTGGTTGATTGAATTCTAATGTTTTCTTTACTCTGTTAGCAATTACTTTTGTAAATAGCTTGTATACTACAGAGAGCAAGCTGATCGGCCTGTAATTCTTCAAGTCCTTGTCATCTCCTTTCTTATGTATTAAGATGGTGTTAGCGTTCTTCCAAGACTCTGGTACTCTTCCCGTCAGGAGACACCTCGTAAACAGGGTGGCTAGTTTTTCTAACGCAATCTGTGTCCTCCATCTTTCAGCAGATCTGATGTTACCTGATCCTCACCAGCAGCTTTGCCTCTTTGCATGCTCTCCAAAGCTTTTCTGACTTCTTCTATCATTACTGGTGGGGTTACTGCTAGTTCTTATAGTATTAAGGTCGTGGTTGTCTCGACTACTGTAGAGATCTCTGTAAAACTCCTCCGCTATTTTAACTATCCTATCCATATTGGTAGTTATTTTGCCTTCTTTGTCCCTTAGTGCATACATCCGACTTTTGCCTATCCCAAGTTTCCTCTTCAATGCTTTGACACTTCCTCCGTTTTTCAGAGCGTGTTCAATTCTCTCCATGTTATACCTTCTTACATCGCATACCTTACGTCTACTAATCAACTTCGAAAGCTCTGCCAGTTCTATTTTGTCTGTTGTACTTGACACTTTCATGATTTGACGCTTCTTAATTAGGTTCTTCGTTTCCTGGGAAAGCTTGCCAGTGTCCTGTCCTACTACCCTGCCTCCAACTTCCACTGCACACTCCGTAATGATATTCGTCAGATTATCATTCATTGTATCTACGCTAAGGTAGGTATCTACCTACCGTAGGTATCTACCTACCGATGGTAGGTATCTACCATCGCCGCGTAGGTATCTACGCGGCGATGGCGTAGTGGTTAGAGCATCCGCCTCGCATGCAAGAGGTCCGTGGTTCAAATCCCGGCACCACGCAGTTTCCAACCGGATTAAAAAAAAAAATCCGCGTGTTGATGGAACTGCCTTAAGAGGCCTGGGGTGCGGCCTCACCGGCAAACACCGCCGAGAACGCACTCCCTCACCAGAGAAGGATTGGCTACCCTGGTGCAGTATCTGGCCACTACCTCCCACATGCTTACGTCAAATAACTCACGGCCCTCAGTCCCCAGCAGCTGCGAAGCAACTGACCACGGCGGCGGTCAGATCTGCAACGCAGCAGAGGGCGCTAAGAATCTCTGGATCCGGACAGGCCGCCATTGGAACCTGAACTTGGCAACGTTTAACGCTAGAACCTTATCTAGTGAGGGAAGTCTAGCTGTACTATTCGAGGAGCTAGAGAGTGTTGAATGGGATATAATAGGGCTTAGTGAGGTTAGGAGGACAGATGAGGCCTATACGGTGCTACAGAATGGGCACGTCCTTTGCTACAGGGGCTTGGCAGACAGAAGAGAACTGGGAGTGGGGTTCCTAATTCACAGAAACATAGCTGGCAACATAGAGGAATACTATAGCATTAATGAAAGGGTGGTAGGTATCGTAATTAAACTGAATAAAAGATACAAGATGAAGGTAGTACAGGCTTACGCGCCTACATCCAGCCATGATGACGCTTCAGTTGAAAGCTTCTATGAAGACGTGGAATCGGCAATGAGTAAGGTAAAAACACAGTATACTATAGTGATGGGCGACTTTAATGCAAAGGTAGGGAAGAAGCAGGCTGGAGACCAGGCAGTAGGAGATTATGGCATCGGTACTAGAAACGCCAGAGGAGAGCTACTAGTAGAATTCGCAGAACGCAATAATTTACGGATTTTGAATACCTTCTACCGAAAACGAGAAAACCGCAAGTGGACATGGAGGAGCCCTAATGGCGAAAATAAGAACTAAATAGACTTTATAATGAGTGCACACCCTGGAATCGTGCAGGATGTGGAAGTGATTGGCAAGGTACGATGCAGTGACCATAGAATGGTACGGTCTCGAATTCGCCTAGAATTGAAGAAGGAACGACAGAAACTGATACGCAAGTAGCCAATAAATCAGCTAGCACTGAGAGGGAAAGTACAGGAATTCAGAGTGTCGCTGCAGAACAGGTACTCGGCTCTTAGTGTTGAGAAAATATGCTCCACTAAATCAAGTATTCAGTACAGCAGAACGTGAGAACCAAGACCACCGTATGCACAATATAGTCACTGATGGAAAGCTAATAATCTCATCCTTTGCGTAGGTTAGCAAACCGGTTACAACCTGGTTAACCTCCCTGCCTTTCATTTGCCTTTCATTGTCTTTTAATGTATCATCTGTATTGAATCTATTAGGTAAGATCAGGGGTAGGTCGTCTATAATTTGTATAAATACTTTATTAGGAATAACTGCGTGAGTAGTAGAAATTTCTCACTTTTTTCCGTTCCTTGTTCAAACTTTTTCGACTCTTAAAGAAGGTGTGCCAATAGTTACTGATGCAGTTTGAATAAAACTTTTTTTTTATTTTAGCACCTATCTCGAGCAAAGCCTTCGTGTGGGTGAGTCATGAGAGAGAGAAAGAGAGAAATAGAGAGGAAAGGCAGGGATATTAACCAAGCCTGGCTCGGTTGGCTACCCTACACTTGGGGTGGGAGAAAGAGGGAATGGGAAGGAAAGAGATAGAAAAGAAGCAGAGCAAGAAAGATGAATATATAGTCAGTTCAAGACTACAGTGAGAAGTTAGTAATATGCAATAGCATCGAAGGCAATGCTTCCAATCAATTCAAGTGAAGGTTAGACTCTTTATGCATGCACGAAGACATAGGTAATATGGCGCTCGCGGCGAAAATGCGTTGATTTGAGGATCTATTCCGAAACCAAAGTGAAATTTTCGTTTCCAAATTTCGCATGTAAGTGCTTTAGGACCACGCAATAAACATTGGGGCTGCAAGCCAGATTGTACGCGCAATTTTAGGAAAAGCAGGCGCTGCCTGACTGCCCTCAGTACATGAAAGATCAACCGACATTCGCTGATCTTCTTGCCTGCTGCGGCGGCCCTTGGCCGCGATCGATAGTGGAGTAGCAGAAAGGAAACAACGGACACAAAAAATGAGTGCGACAGGACAATGTTGCACTAAAAACAAACCACAACTGTCGCCTTCTTTTTCTGCTTTCATTGTTTCTCTGCTGGTGTGTCACCTTCAATCATATGCCAACCGGCCCGACTATCGACATTCTGGCCGCGATTGTCACGCTAGTTTTCAGGCAATGTGTTTCTTCATATTTTAGGCTATGTCCGGGACCTAGACTTTTAGTATTCTTGGGCGTTGTGTATTTTTTCCCTGTCGTAATTGCCATGCGTTATGTTTCTCTTTATTATATTTTTTCGTTTCCTTTTCCTCCCACTTATAATGCGAATCGTCGCTCACCGCCCGTTACGACATCGCCATCACGCTCCCTTTGGGCCCTGTCTGCACGTTGGCCTTCTTGTAAGCAAGCCCTTCGAAGTTACCGAAATCTTTAAAGCATCTGTAGCTCTCGTCGATACCTACTTTGCAAGTGACTCTCCCCACCCGCTCTCCTTCTTGCTCTCCTTCCAACTATCAGCACGCTCGGAAGCTAGAAATGCCGTTTGTCCACCACGCGATGAACGCCGATTCGACACAATAGCCTTTCGTTTGAATTTATTTTTATCAATCGTTTTCGGAGAGTCAAATTGACATAGAAAAACGAAAAAGCAGGAAAATAAACCCGACACCCTCCCATTTTTGTACCCTACGCAGTGGAGTAGTTGAATGATGAAAAGGAGTAATGAGAGAACACGAGAAATACATCACTTTCGAAATATTTTGCACGATTGTCCGCTAACGCTCCCTTCTAATCTTTTCTCCTTTTCTCCTCATTCTTATGACTCATTGATTGATAGTTTGATTGATTGATTGATTGATTGATTGGATTGATTGGATTGATGGGTTAGATTGATTGATTAGATTGATGGGTTGGGTTGATATAAATGCATTCATATAAATTGACTAATTGATCGATTGACTGATTGATTGATTGGATCGATTAATTAAATTCATGGATTAGATTGATATTGTTATGAGACACTTGGTTTATAAAGATTGATTGATTGATTGATTGATTGATTGATTGATTGATTGATTGATTGATTGATTGATTGATTGATTGATTGAAACATGGTCAAAGAAGGCGAAAATCATGGCACGTGAGGGCCCACGCAAAATGGTGAGCGTCCGTTCGCATCTCTTCTGCGCAGGCGACTGAAAAAGCAGGAAGACGAGAAGGGCTTCATGAAACATGACGAGCTCCAGGAAGAGTACTACGAGAGCGCAGGTGGCATGCCCGGCGCAGAGCCGGGCGCCGAAGTCGGTAAAAGCTGGCGCCGCCTGCTGGAGCCCAACTGTCCCTGCTGCGACATCTCAAAGCGACTCACTGTGGCCCTGCTCAGTTCCATAGGGTTCCTCATTTCTTTCGGCATCCGCTGCAACATGGGTGTCGCCATCGTCAAAATGACTGCCAACAACTCGGACACAATGGTGAGAATGCCCTTTCAACTTTAACTAAGTACAACGCTGACGTATTGAAACCCATATTCACCATTTTTAGAGTAAGAACTACTATTAATAACTGCATCTGATAATCACCATGTCATGTCACCGCAAATACGGCCGCTAAATGTAAGGCTGGTTCCAGTGTAGGTGTAAGTGTGGAAATTGCGGCGATATGGCACGAAATGCGGACGCTGCGATCGGAAGAGAGTGCATTACTTAGCTCTAAGTTTTCACGCTTAGCATTAAGCATACAATTATGTTTTACCTCTGCAGTGGCTTGAAGAGGGTACGAAAACCAGCATGGTAGGGGTGCACAAATACTTCTTTTTGTCGAACATTCCAGCTTTTGCCTTTTTTACAAACTGCAAGGCAAATAAGAACACACAGCAACAACAAAAAAGGGGGGCGGGGGGGACGGAGAAAGGAACACATGTGCATGTGCGTTGTCACGCTATTTTCACCAATCATACAGAATCCAGCGAAACGCAATCGTGGGCAAAGTCAACTATACAAACACGGCGTTTTAAAAACCTCTCCGATTCCTTGTTCACGTGAGGCATGAAGCCGTTTGCTTACGCATATGTGAAGATTCACCACGATGGGCGCAAAGAGACCAATGGCGTATTTTCTCCTGTCTTAGTAAGGTTGTCAGGAACCAGTCAGGTTTATGAAACATGATATTTGCGTCTGTAGTGTGGTCTGTGACTGCATCTCGTTTCATTTTGCCCACCGTGTTGTCAGAAAAAATAAACGTCCGCCGAACGCTACAGTAGTGCTTCAAGTGACGCAACCAAATAAGCCAATTCTTTTGTCATTCTGAATAGTGTACTGTCGTTTTTGTCCTACATCTAGAACTGGTACTTTCAAGTGCCCACGTGTTTCAACATAACAATTGAACACACTTATCTGCAGCAGAGTGCTTTTTTACATATGTTGGAGGTTCAACTCCAGTCGCAACAGCAGCGTTACGATGGTGTCTCCACTCGCTTTAAGTTTAAAGTCATCTCTTGCTGAGTTCTGGTATGAAAATATTGTTACGAAGCGGCCATGACAAACGCTGTCGTCCACATTTCCAGAACTGTCGTTGCCAACCACTAATTTATTTGTGAAGTTTAACGTCCCAAAACCACCATATGATTATGAGACACGCCGTAGTGGAGGGCTCCCGAAATTTCGACCACCTGGGGTTCTTTAAGGTGCACCCAAATCTGAGCATTGTCGTTGCCAACCAAGTCACGCTGACGTGTATCAACGCAAGCTCTTCAATTCGGCACAGAAAGTATACGAGAACTCAGCCCAAACTGGTAAATACCACCCATTCAATTATTCTAGAACCATGTGCGCCCACTTTTTTGAAGAACGTCTGATAGTACAGCGTAACAGTAAGGGCCCCATCTCCTGAAAAAAAAAAACGATGTTTCGTCGCCGATTTTTACCACAGTGGGCCGCGTGAAATTTTAAAATTACAAAAGAGAGACTCCAAGTTGTCTCGAGATATATCGATCATATTATGCCATACTGAATCTATCCGAGGTAACTCTGGTGCTGTGATCGTTCCGATAACATGGGATCGATAGTTGGCACATGGATTTGTTTGTTCATGCTTGTGGCCTAACAGGTTATTTCGGTTTTTGTTTACAAGGATGTATTGTCAGTTATTGCCTTAAAGTTTAAAACAATTCATCTTGTCTAGACGCAAAAAGACAATAAGATTGCGTATACGCGCTTAAATATCGCAACTTGTTGCAATTATAAAGCAGCGTTTTGTAGTAAACTATAAAATGGTAAGTAACAAAGAATCTGAATTTGAACTAATTTACGGACAACTCACGATTCCCATGCTGTATTGATCGTCATGTTTCCTTAAGCACCAGCGCAAGAGTTTCCAGCTGTATACATTGTTAAAAAACCTACGACGCCCAAATCTAATGCACTGAAGTCGGTCGGTCCTTCATTAAAAAAGGCAAATAACTTGAAAGCCAAACCAATGCTTTCGAAAGTTTAATACTACATGATGACGTCCCTGGTGTTCCAGCGCTCTCACCAGTGGTTAGTTAGGTTATAAGCTCCGTCCATGCGGAACAGTAGCATTACGCCATATTTATCTTTCGTTTTCGAGCTGTAAAACGACTACAGATTTTCTAAAAGCATCTGTACGCGTTTATCTAGTGCTTGTCATTCGTGTTTTCATCATCGCCATCGAAGAGAGAACGTTCTCCTGGTTGCGCTCGTTTTTTCCTTGGTTCCTTGCGTAGCACCCTTAGTAGAGTAACGTTTCGTGATAGCGTAGCGTAATGCTGGCCACGTTTACACGTGGACCGGAGTTCGTAACTCTATTGCGGAAAGCGAGCCGCCGCTCTTTGCTTGCAGTGTATGCACACGAAATAGGATACTGCACGTGTCGCAACTATTCGCAATCAAAGCGAGTACGCACTCTGTGCTTACGGTGTGGTTGTGTCACCATTGTGATACATTGGCGTTGTAGCGTGACAAATGAGAGGCCTCTCTTGTATCACGAGATGTCGTACTGACCAAAGGAAACGTACTAGTAACGTTTACAGATTGCGTCATCCTGACCGCTAGCTCTTCGCGATTGCCGAGGTTGGTTGGCTTGCTGGTTGCTGCTCATCCTAGTTGCTGTGTAAATCTCGCAAAAAGAGCTAGAGAATTGCTCAACCCTTGTTCCATCATTCCGCTCCACCACAGTTCGCGAAGCACCGTCTGGTGATACTCCAAGTCACTGCACAAAAGCCACCTTGCGTGCGCAGTGCTGTTGCAACAGAAATGTTGAACGTACGTGTGCCGTGAGAATCGCTCGCTCGCATGCTGCACGTGATGATGACGATGATGATGATGATCATGAGTATTTGTTCAAACGTAAAACAGACCCCAGGCACAAAAGCACGTCCCTACTAGTCTTCTACTAAACCGAGGGTACAAATAGGGATAACAGTAGAATAGAGGAGGAGTTCATAATGATAGAAAGGAATTAAAGGAGATAGGCAGATTTGGCGAGTTTTTATGATGAATATATGCAACTCTTATGACACGGGTCAGAGAAAGAACTGACATGGCGCTGACCTTGCAAGTTCAGCGCCGTGTCGTAAGCGCTGTTTTATATTAATCACGATAGAAAAATGGTGTGCGACGAGGCACCTACTGTTCAATAAACTCAAGTTAATCATCATTCGCTATAAAAAGTGAGTGGTGTGTAAACGAACGCCGCACTAAGATGTACCCAGAAAAATCTGGCATGTGATGGCACCTTCACGACACCACTCTAATCGAAAATGCAGCCATGGCAGGTCGTTGTACTGCAACAAGTCACGGCGATTGAGCTACCGAGGCAGGTATACCCGCACTTACGCAGATGAAAAATCGTTCGACAGGAATGCCACTGGAGCCAGAGCTTTAACGAGCAGTCTCCTCTTTTTCAAGTCAACGAAGGCCTACCTTATCACGTGTCCGTGCATGCTTCGTACACTCATTCTCAATCACAAACGGATAGGAGGAAAAGGCTTGTGCCGCCTTTGTGGCTGGCGAAGAGTGTACGAAGCACACGCGTAGATGCGATAAGGCAGGCATTTGTTGCCTTGAAAAATGACAAGGCCACTTGTCGAGTTCACCAAGCCCGCGAGGTGGCTGAGGGGCCAGCCTCTCGGTCCTCACGTTTGAGTGAGTGAGTGAGTGAGTGAGTGAGTGAGTGAGTGAGTGAGTGAGTGAGTGAGTGAGTGAGTGAGTGAGTGATAAATAAAAACTCATTATGGTCCAGTGCGGGCGCTGAGGTTGCCACGTGCCACCTGGCTACTCCAACGGGTTAAGAGCTACCCGCGGTACCGTGATCTGTGTCCTGGAGGAACCGATGAAAATTTATCTAACCTGATCCACTTGTCGAAAATCGGCTCCAGCAAAACCAACACTTAGGAATTTTTATTCTTCTCGAACTTCCATTTTCTTCTGCGCTTAAGCCACAGTTATAGCTGTAATAGTGTGTGCCATGGCAGTTTCAAAAATAACTTTGGCCTTGATCATATTCTCCTAATGGCTGCAATACTCCAGTGAAGCGTTAACAGCTAATCATATTTGTTGATGTTTAACGTCTGAAAGCCACGATAAGATTATGACAGGCGCTATAGTGGAGGGCTCCGGAAAGTTTGACCACCTGAGGTTCTTTAACGCGCACCAAAATCTAAGCAAGTGGTCAATGAGGGTGGCGATTTGGTCTTGTTGTTATGGTAGCATGGTAATATATGGTAGCGCAGACAAAGGACATGGTTAAGAGAAGGCACATTTAAGACAACACAGGGCTAACCTTCAACAACAGTTTATTACACGCAGATCCCCCTAGTGTATGTACTTTACCACGTTATACGTCACGAGAGCTATGCACGTGTGACGTATGACTGTGCCTTCTCTTAACCGTGTCCTTTGTAGTTATTATAATGCTAAGAAAGCGGGCCTCGAACATTTTCACCTCCATCAAAAATGCGGTCATCGCAGCGTTAACAGGTGAAGATGGACAAGCGTTCAGCGCTACAGAAAAGCAGTTCTATTGCAGCTCCACGTTCATTTATTTTGCACTACTCCCGCCTCTTTCTTGCTTCCTACTCGTATACACAGCGCTTTCCGGCTGCACGCGATGTGCGCACGACGACCGGGTCGAACGAATTTCTCCCGCGCCTTCTTTCCCCGGGGAGGTGGAGGACAAAAAGGGGGAGGAGGCATTTCTCCGGCAATTCGTCACGCTGAGGATTCGCGGCCGGATTAACCGGGATTAAGAGACAATCTCGAGTCCCCCGTAACGGAGCCAAGCCCGGATTACGGGTCACCGCCACCCATCCCCCGCTGGCGGGCGCGCCTATTTCGCACCTCATTTTGTCCCCCTTCCCAATTGCACTTGTTTTTTTTTCTGTATCATCTTTTCCCACTCCATATTCACGAATCTCCCTGCCGTCGCTCGGCTAAGACTAAGGGGCTCGATAGAAAAGATTTGCAAGGAGGTATCCGGGTCCTCTGTAGGGTTAGAACGAACTCTAACACAGGGCCCGGCAATGTTCAGCAATCAGAGGTAAATTAGAGAGCCTCCGGTGTGCGTGAAGATTGATTGCTTAATTTATTTGGTTATCAATACATTAGGTCCATGCAATCGATCGAATAATTATTCGTTGTTCGTAAGCTTAGATATTGCTTATTGGTTTTTTATTGATTATTTCCTAACCCTTCAGTGGCCAACGCAAGCTATCTTGAGCCAAATTTTTGCACCAGTGTCAAAAACTGACGTCATCTTTATACCAGATAATCGCATCACACCCGTTTCATTTCTTGTTTCGTCAGAAGTGTTCAATACTCCCACAGATGACCTAAATTCTATGAGCTGCTGATGAGCGGTCCTTTTCTGAACGTACAGGCTTCTATGAAGCCTTCGCTTACAGTTCATTTACCTTTATCAATTTATTGTTCATATTTGATCATTTGTTTCGTTTCTTCATTTTCGTGCTTCCTTGACTGGTTTATTTTAGATTTCCCGAAAGCAATACCCACGCTTTGGAAGGCGCTGAAATGCAGAAATCCTTAAATACAGACTCAGAAATTTGAATGATGGTATCAGCTACTCACTTCAACGTAAGGTAATAATTTGTAACAAACGTTTGGTTTACAGGAAATGATAGAATATGAGCAAAAGGTGAACACTATTCCGCTTTAGTCCTAGCTATACAGCGCCAGATGTAGTAAATATAAGGGGGCGCTGTGAATCTCGAAGAGCAGATGGAGATGAGGTTGCAGTATGACGCAAAAGTGCTGCAGAAATTACTATGCGAAGATTGGATAATGCGTATATTGTTATGCCAGCGAGTCCTCGTCAAACGTCCGTGCCTCTGGAAAAGGCAATCTGGGTCAAGGCCAGTCCGCCTGGCGCGATCACCTCGACGGCGTAAACACGCGCGGCGCCCCTCTGGCCCAGGTGCAGTGAGTCAGCGGCGCACGTGACAGCGAGCCGGCGGCCGCGTGTCTGGTGGTCTGACGCATGGCGCGGCGGCCCCCATTGGCGGAATCTGCCTTGACGACCAGGGCGCTTCTGATTGGACATTTTGGTTGGACCCGGTGCAAATAAAAGAAGCCCTGCGGCGTGTCGCGATCAGCGGTCTTAGGCGAAAGGCTGACCTATGTGTTAGAGAGGAGAGTTCGGCTCTTCGAGTCTCTGTCGGCCCCAGTGCCGAAATTGTAACGCCTCTGTATATATGCTGTACATAAACCTTGTTTAACTCACCGTCGTCTCGTCCGCTCGTCTTATCGGCTCTGCGCAGACGCAGTCGCGAGCTGATAAACATACGCTACGCAACAGTGGTGGCAGCGGTGGGATAGGCCCGGCGCTACGCAACAGTGGTTGGCAGCTGCGGGATCGGCCGGCGTCAGCGACATCGATGCGGTGAGTGCCTGATGTTTTCCCCTCAGTTCACCAGACTACTCTAGCTCAGGTTGTAGTAGTTTAGAGAAGGGCTGTGTGAAGCATTGAAGTGAGCTTTGATAGTTTCAAGCCAAGTCGAAGCGCTTTGAAACCAAAGTTAATGCGGAGGGGGTAAACACGGGAGTGTGAAAAATTGCTTGCGCGTCTTGCTAGTAGGCTTATAGTGGGTACGGCAAGTAGATTATTAACAGGGGCAAACAGCAAGAGGCTAGTGTGAACGATGGAGAACCTTAAAGTGAAGGAACTCATCGAAATTTGTGAGGAACTCGGCATTACTTTGGGCCGTGCGAAACGAAAGCAAGCGATCCTTGAGATCATGAAGGATGAGGGAGTGTCGGCTGAGGAAGTCGATGAGGCCTGGGTGGATATCAAAGCACGCCGTGAGGAGGCTGAAAGGCGAGAAGTAGAAGCTCGCGAACGTGAGGAGGCTGAAAGGCGCGAAGCTCGCGAACGTGAGGAAAGGCGCGAAGCTCGCGAACGTGAAGAAAGGCGAGAAGCTCGCGAACGTGAAGAGGCTGAAAGGCGAGAAGCTCGCGAACGTGAAGAAGCTGAAAGGCGCGAACGTCGCGAGCGCGAGGAGGCCGAGAGACAGGAGCGCCTCGAGATGAAACGAATAGAATTGGCAATCCTACAGTGTTCGCAGGCGCCTAGCGCAGCTTCTCCGACGATTCAGGTCAGCAGTATTATAATTCGGGATCAACTGCCACCGTTCGTAGTAGGCGAGGACATGGCGAAGTATCTCGTCGAGTTTGAACACGTCTGTGAGCGAAATGCTTTGGAGCGGTCTCTTTGGGCGCAGAACCTGTTAGCTCTTCTTCCCGGCGAAGTGTCCGACGCGATAACTTGCTTGTCTAGGGAAGCGTTTGAGAGCTATGACGAGGTTAAGGAAGTGCTCTTGAGACGTTATAAGTTGTCACCTGAGGCTTTCAGGCGAAGGTTCCGGTATGCTGAAAAGGGGAATGAGTCACACGTTGACTTCGCGTTTCGTCTTAAAGCCGATTTAATTGAATGGCTCAAGGGCGAAGGTGTTTATGACGACCGCGATAAAGTGGTGGAATGCGTTGCATTGGAGCAATTCTACCGCTGCATCGAGGATAATGTCAGGCTTTGGCTGCAGGACAGACTTGGTGAAGTACAGCTAAACAAGGCAGCAGAGTTAGCTGAGGAGTATTATACTCGTCGAAAGTTGCACAGCAGGGCAGTGCGCGTTGAAAAGTATGAGAGAAAAGAAGGCTTTTCAAAGAAACCTGATCAACGGAAACCCGCTCCGCACCGTAATTTCAAGAAGGACCCGTCTCTTACGAAGGACAGTGTAGGGGAAGGGCAAACAGAAGCGGAGAAATCGAGTGAGGTTTCTACCACACAGGCATTAGAACCGGAAAACAAACGGAAGCCGCTAATCTGCTACAACTGTAAAAAGGAAGGGCACATCGCGAGAAACTGTCAGGAAAAGTTTGCCTTCGCAACGATCCGAGAATCAGAAAAAAACATGCGGTTGTTGGAGCCGTATCTCCAAGAAATTAGGGTCAATGAGAAAACGTGCCGAGCACTTAGAGACTCAGCGGCAACCATGGACGTTGTCCATCCTTCATTGGTGTCTCCGGATGACTTCACAGGAGAATGCGCGTGGATCAGGCAAGTCGCCGAGGAGCAGAGTGTTCGCTTACCAATCGCCACCGTTGTCATTGAAGGCCCGTTCGGTAAGCTTTGCACCGAAGCGGCTGTGTCTGCCGCGCTGAATGGTCGTTTTTCTTATCTTTTCTCCAACAACTCGGAGCAGCTTCTCAAAGAGCAGGGCAAATCGTTCTTCCCCAACTTAGCGTGCATGGCTCTCACGCGATCGCAAGCGCGGAAGCTTTCGCGGAAGCTTGACTTGGTTCCATGCGGTGAACTCTCAAGTGACCTTGTCGGCGGGTCGACGGAACCCCAGAAAGGAAATTTTCCGCATGAGTCATGTGAGCAGTCACGCGAGCGGCCCATCGCGGGAGCGGCCGGCGCGGTATGCGCTGGGGGAGACGACGTGGCGCCATTGAGTCAGAGCGAGAGGGTTGCAACGCTCTCGCCTGTAGCGGAAAGTTGGAGCGAGCTGCCGAGAGTTGATCGAGAGACGCTCATTCGAGGGCAGAGTGAGGATCTCTCGATTGAAGCGCTAGTGGAAAGCCAAATTGAAGCGCGAGTGGAAAGCCAGAAAAACGCGGCAGAAGTGCTGTCGAAGGAGCACTACGAGAAATCGGGGAAGAAGCGCGCTTTTGAAGTTGATAATCAGGTAATGCGGCTGCAGCCATCCAAAAGGAACAAGCTTGAGGTTGATTGGGAAGGGCCTGCCAAAGCATTATCGAAGCCTTGCGATACAAACTATGAAGTGAAATTAGGAAGGCGGCCGGACAAAATTTACAACTTCATGAAACCATACGTTCAACATCAAGCGGTCGTAAATCTGTTGTTGAATGCTTCAAAGGAAGAGGAAGCAGAAATTTTGAGTTCTAGTGAGGTAATTGAAGGGGGATCGAAAGTAATCCGGGAACAGTTAAACCTGGAGCCTAGCTTAAGTGAAGGAGGACCTGAGAAAGAGGACCAAAGAAAGATTGGTTCCGAGTTTGGAGACGTGTTTTCGGACCGCCCCGGAAACACGAGGGTGATCGAACACGATATCGAGCTAAGCGGTGAGGAGTCAATCCGTAGCAAGCCGTATCGTTGTTCCCCTGTGCAACGTCGAAAGTGTGAGCCGCTCTTGGTGCCGCATAGGTATCGTCGCCTAAAAGTGGCCGGTTACTGAAGCGGAGCAGGTTGCTCCACAGCGCAACTTTGACGTTCGCTATCAAAAAAAAAAATATATAAATGAAAGGTAAACGCTAATGCAGGTGCATTGAGCAGTGCGTTCCAGCTAGTAAATTCTCAACCTTTCGGTTTCTGGCTGGCGATTCGGGGCAAAATTTTGACCTCATCACGACCTGGGCTGAGCGCTCTCGTTCAGAGTGATCTCAAGGGGCCAACTTTGTGGTATTCTAATTCGTTACGTTGTTGTACGTGGGAAAAAAAAATGGAGTTGTCATTTTAAGAGTCTTGTGTCCCACATGTGCCTCTTGATGTAGAGGGAACAAAATTCCGATAAACACGTAGATAGGTATATGTTGTACTATACTTTGTCTGGTGTTCTGTCGGGTGACCGAGGGCACTTGCTTGTGTCGTATGTGGTCTGTGGTCGAACCGTTCTTAGCAAGTTGCAGAACCATCGACAACTGCTGAAACCGAAGATGGTCAGAAGAGACGAGTGAAGCTGGTCAGCAAGTTGTGGCGACAAGCCAGTGGAGCTGGGATCCGTCGTCAAAAATGGGATGTGTTCCCGGAACAGTCTGAAGCTGTATTCTCCCCATGGCCCTGGAGGCGAACCTGGAGGGACCAGGCGAACGAGCGCACCTGACATCCGAGCCCCGTGGAAGCAGCTCGTCTTTCCGGTGCATTGTCTGGCGGCGGGGGTGCTGTTATGCCAGCGAGTCCTCGTCAAACGACCGTGCCTCTGAAAAAGGCAATCTGGGTCAAGGCCAGCCCGCAGTCTGCCTGGCGCGATCACCTCGACGGCGTGAACACGCGCGGCGCCCCTCTGGCCCAGGTGCAGTGAGTCAGCGGCGCACGTGACAGCGAGCCGGCGGCCGCGTGTCGGGTGGTCTGACGCATGGCGCGGCGACCCCCATTGGCGGAATCTGCCCGGACGACCAGCGGCGCTTCTGATTGGACACTTTGGTTGGACCCGGTGTAAATAAAAGAAGCCCTGCGGCGCGTCGCGATCGGAGGTCCTATGTGAGAGGCGTCCCCGTGTCGGAGTGCCGACATGTGTGTGAGTCAGCGGTCTTAGGCGAAAGACTGACCTATGTGTTAGAGAGAAGAGCTCGGCTCTTCGAGTCTCTGTCGGCCCCAGTGCCGAAATTGTAACGCCTCTGTAAATATGCTGTACATAAACCTTGTTTAACTCACCGTCGTCTCGTCCGCTCGTCTTATCAGCTCTGCGCAGAAGCAGTCGCGAGCTGATAAACATACGCTACCAAACGGCTGGTGACCTTCCCGGCGGAGTTGAAAGCAGTGGCGCCTCCGGGGCCGTGTTGGCGTCGCCGTCTTTCGCAACAGTGGTGGCTTCGGCGGGATCGGGCCATCGTTCGCAACAGTGGAGGTCAGCGGCGGGATAGGCCCGGCGCTACGCAACAGTGGTGGCTTCGGTGGGATCGGTCCGTCTTTCGCAACAGTGGTGGCAGCGGTGGGATTTCGGAGGTGGCTACGCAACAATATAAAAATACACGCACGGGGAAAGCAGAGCTTCTAGCACGTTAAAGAACCCCGGGTGGTCGAAATTTCCCGAGCCCTCCACTACGGCGTCTCTCATAATCATATGGTGGTTTTGGGACGTTAAACCCCACATATCAATCAATCAATCAATCAGATCAGAGCACCTATGCTACACATACTACACACTTGTGCAGAGCTGCTATACTACAAAAGCTCAGAACTTGTGAATGACCCATGTATGAGGATATATGTATAGTTATAAAAGTTAGAAGCTTAATTGGTGCTGCGCACAGCTTCCACCTACTGGGTCAATAGACTGGACGCTCTCCCTGTTGGCATCACTGCTTGCCGCTTCTCATTCTCTCTCACTCTCATAATTCACTCACTCGGTTTGCCCTATGTCCAACACGAAGCTGTTAATTTAATCAAACGGTGCGAAAGGCACGCCAACATGGATACCTCAATCTTTCACACACACACACACACACACACACACACACACACACACACGCACGCACACACACACACACACACACACACACACACGCACACACACACACACACACACACACACGAAACTTCGCTTAATCTGTCTGTCGCCCTTTCTTTATCGATCTGCAGAAGGCCGAGTTCGACTGGTCTCCGGAGACCATCGGCGTGATCGACTCGTCTTTCTTCTGGGGCTACCTCATCACACAGGTGCCCGGAGGATTCCTCGCAGCCAAATACCCAGCAAACAGGTGAGGTATCGCATCCTCTCTCCTGTGCATTTGCTTACATCACTTTCTCCACTTATATTCAACCTTGTGTCAGAAAAATAAGCAGTGTTTATTCAAACTAACTCACGCAATGTATTCAGGCGTATTAACTCACATGTATTAACTCGCAGACATGTAAATGCAAAGAATACACGTAAATGTGTTATCTCACAAAATGTTTACTTAGATGCCTCATAAAACGTGAAGATTCACCTTTGGTGTCAACGAGTGATGAAAAAAAGGTAATCATATAATCACGTTGATATGACGTCAACCTGACGTTCCAAATACCCAAAGTTTGTGTTGTCACCATGACGTCACTAACAAGTCGTTGCTCCTCGTTTAAATGTGTGCCGATAACGGAGGCCCTGAAAAACAGGTGAAGTGCAGAAACCTTTCGGAGCTGAGCGGAACAGAATCGACCCCATACAGTTTTTCGTAAAATACAATAGATGAGGCTCTGGCCCTAGTGTCTATGGGAGATGCAACGCAAGGCGCTTCAGCGAGCATGGTAATGATGGGCAGTAGACGGATTTGTCTCATCTTCATTCTTACGACTCCGTTTGGCTCCGTGTGGCCTAAATCCGCTTTTTCGCAAGACGAGTTTCCACGAGTTTCCGCAAACGTTCAGCTGTCTTTCCACAAACTTTCGTCGCCTTAACTATTTCGGGCTCACCAATTCAAATCGACTCACGAAGTTCACAACGATCGGTTTGTTCTAAACAAAAGCAAAAGACAGCAATAAACAAAGCCACAAATACGTTCGAAGCCGACAAGCATGAATGATAGGCAAATCCATGTACTACCCATCATTCCCATGGTGACTTAATGATCTCAGTGCCAGAGTACACTCTAATTAAAAAAAAAACTCTACCTCGACTGGGACGAAACAAAAAGAAAACTGCTTTTGCTTTCAAGTGATCTAGGGCGAAATTCATCAGAAACCCTGGGAGTAAATTTTGCTGCCATGGACTCCCTTGGTGTCACGTTCACCAGAACTCTACATAGTAAGGCTCACTCGTATTCAGACTATCACAAAATCCGTTCAGCATGATGTAACTGAACTAAACCTGACCAGAATTACACTCAGCTAGCTCTCACTCAATCTCAGGTTCAGCAAAGTTTTCCTCAGCCAGGCTCACTTAGACGGAAACTTGTCACAAATATTCACGGTCAAACTTACCCAGAAACAGGCTCAAAGGTCATTCTAGGTCTGAGCGAGTCCGAGTGAGGGGAATCACGAGTGAGCTTGCCAACCACCGTTACATATTTAACGTGCCATTCGTTTAGAGAGAATATCTTAGCCCGTTTCTTGGTTGAGTGTATGTAGTCTCTCGTTCGGCGTTCTCGGAACCGGTCAAGTGAGAGCAACGAAAGATCCGTGTCATGTACCTCGAGTCAAACGACGCTCTTCTTTTGCCTAGGCACTCTGTATTACTTTGGGGCTTTCTAAACCGAATGTATCAATGAATTAATCATTCATTGCTAATTCAGAGTCTCTACGCGTACTAAACTCGGGATCTTTCTTCGCGGGAGGGCCTATCATTACCCGAAAATAAAAATTCTTTTAAGTAAAAGAAAGTGAGCCGACCGTACAACAAAAGATCTCCCTGATCACTCACTTCCAGTCACGTGACGTTCTGCTCCTGTTGCTGAGAACGCTTGGACCACTGTAGAACTTTCGGTATAAAAAGAATACAGGGGGGGGGGGGGGGGGATTTCAAGATATATAATATTAAATTGAAACAAATAACAAAAACAACAATTAAAACATACCTTCAAGTACTTAAGCAACAAAGCTAAAAGGAAAGAACTTAGTAACCGTACGCACATAAATGTTTGTAAATTTTTGGCCACACTATATCAACAAATGAATGCACGCATCGAGTTGCCCACACATTTTGCATTAGAGAGTATCGTAATTATTGTTAATATTTTATTTGATACAACATTTTTATTTCTGTGAATGGTGTCGCCACGGCCATTGGTCGGAAACACACGCGTGGTACGTTTTTATCCAGCTGCCTTGGTATCGCATTCCACTAGTCACTTTATGTCTTAAATACTGTTTGTGGTTAAGCAGAACAGGCTTCTGGGCTAGTTGATTAATTCAGTGTTTGCGGTGCCGCATTGTTCAACGAGAGAGACTTGTCAAGTGCCGGACAAGTGAAATATTAGGTGTCATGAGAAATGCACTCCCTAAATTTCGATCGAAGATCGCCGGCTCCTTACCATTACGTTTTTTTTTTTTCTCGACTACGCAGGGTTTTTGGCACCGCAATAGCAGTGTCAGCGTTCCTCAACATGCTCATTCCTGGAGCGGCCAAGATTGGCTTCACGATGGTCATGATTGTCCGCATCCTCCAGGGTCTCGTTGAGGTAAGTCACACGTCACGCCGGCGTCGAAAAGCATCAATTTCTCTCGACAGTTCAATTCACGAAGGAAACCTTACTTTTCATTTTACATCTTACACACGCGCACATTTGGCGAACGTCTAGTCAGCCACGACAACTCATGAACCGAAATTAAACATTAGGCGTGGCTTTTTTTTAATTTTTAGCAAAAATCTAAACGATGTGCTTGTGGACTGCTTCTGTCGGTTCGAGTGCACCTTAGAGCGACGAAGGCTATCCATTCGAAGTTTTATAAATCGCAGTTCTGTCGTATCTAATGCCATTCATCGACACTTTTTCTGTCTTGATGCCGAGAAACCGATGGCTTTAGCGTTAAGTATATTTAACTGAAAGTACAGTTGCGCAATTAATGAATACCTCATTGAAAGGAACGTAATATTAAAAAAATTAAGGCAGATTTGAACTGGTGGTGCCAAAACCTGAAAAAGTCTTGTTTGTTTCTCTTCGTTTTTTTCTTTTCTTCTTTTTTTTATTGTTTTTTTTTCATTATTATTGGCTCTTTACCCTATTCTTCTTTGTATTTTTCTTCTTTCTTTTTCTCCTTTTTTGCCACTTGCTTCCGATATGCTTTTCGTATTTTTTTGCGTGTGTGTGTGGTTTTGCCTGCACTACGCCAAATGATGACGGCTTAAGACAGCCGTGCATGGCCCCTTAATGTGCTCCGCACCTAAAAGAAGAAAAAAAAAACGCCAGACCTGTGCTGAACGCTATCACTGACAAAGCAGGAAGAGCGGCGGTTCTAGTGCCCGTTGTAAACTTTCTCGGGCCAACTACTATAGGTTCACTTGAAAGGTACCCACTACGTCATAAGGAATCATAGTTTTGTGGAGTAGGCAAGCACCCATTTTACCACAACTTATCGTTCTGTGGAGAAGCGAGGTACCCGCAACACATATGTATGGCATATGCACATTGTCGATGATATGGCTTATCAAAATTGAGAATTGTAGCTGAGCACTTTGTAATAAGTCGGAAGCTTCAAACCATGAATTTTTTGCGCTATTTACATATAGTGTGACGCCTGGTTGATGTTTCACTATTTTACCACGCTAAATTACATATATAAACATGATTCCTTACTCGACATAGCACTTGCAAGAGCTCTTTTGTGAAGTAGCCCCAAGTAGTCTAATATATATATATATATATATATATATATATATATATATATATATATATATATATATATATATATATATATATATATATATATATATATATATATATCGCAATACCAGTTACGAACACCACCAAAATCGGCTGTTGTGATCTCATCACATCTTTCGCTGTAATACTTCTGAACTTACGAACTTACGTTAAACCGACGCTTCAAATACGAGGGTGACGAATATTTACACATACTTCGCAAATATTTGTCCCCGCTGCATAAGCTATTTACGCAGTACCAAGTAAAAAAAGAAATTTCTTTCCAGGGCCGTGGCCTGTTGGCGCTGTCAGAGACGACACAGCGGGCAAAAACCGGGAAAATCCCATTTTTTACTCATGAATCCTCGCAGCCACACTGACGCTTTGTCGAAGCGGCGAATGCTTGCACAAGCGAGCGGATTGCCACAGGCCGCTCAGAGTCTTTCTCGGATGGCGGGGCTGCCCCAAGAACTTCAGCATCCCAACTGGAATGCGTCACTCAGCCATCCATTTTAAAAAGCTGCTATCTTCTCCAGTTCCTTTTTTATTTTGACTAGGATTGCTTTCAACGTCTCACATTGACAAAAGCCCGTTCCTAGCAGTGCATAAAAACATAATCGCTCAGACTACATTTATCTCGTGTCTTTATTTTACGAGTAAATGTGCTTATGAACTGTCGCAGAGAGATGCTAAGTACAACAACGATGGTCTAAGAAAGAAAGAAAGAAAGAAAGAAAGAAAGAAAGAAAGAAAGAAAGAAAGAAAGAAAAAAAGAAAAGAAAGAAAAAAAAGAAAAGAAAGAAAGAAAGGAAAGAAAAGAAAGAAAGGAAATAAAAGAAAGAAAGAGAAGATAGAAAAGAAAGAAAGAAAAAAAGAAAGAAAAGAAAGAAAGAAAGAAAGGAAAGAAAAGAAAGAAAGAAAGAAAGGAAAGAAAGAAAAGAAAGAAAGAAAAGAAAGAAAAGGAGGAAAGAAAAGAAAGAAAAGAAAGAAAGAAAGAAAAGAAAGAAAGAAAGAAGAGAAAAGAAAGAAGGAAAGAAGAGAACAGAAAGAAGGAAAGAAAGAAAAGAAAGAAAGAAAGAAAGAAAGAAAGAAAAGAAAGAAAGAAAGAAAAGAAAGAAAGAAAGAAAGAAAGAAAGAAAGAAATAAAGAAAGAAAAGAAAGAAAGAAAGAAAGAAAGAAAGAAAGAAAGAAAGAAAGAAAGAAAGAAAGAAAGAAAGAAAGAAAGAAAGAAAGAAAGAAAGAAAGAAAGAAAGAAAGAAAGAAAGAAAGCGCCGCATGCACTGCTCATCTCCGAAGCGATCTTCGGAAGCATTGGTGGTGACCACGCTTGCAGATGCAATTACTCAGAGGCCCAAAGAGACAGGAAGAAGAATTCCACGGCACAGCCAAGCGCCTTGCGAGAGACGCTTTCAAGCGAGGCAAAAGAAGCGACCGCGCACTAAGTACATGCAGTACGGTGAAGGCTACGAGTTACGTCGGCAAAATCAGGGTCAAGAAACCAGCCAACTTGTCCTTCGTATTCTCCCGTTACACCTCGTGCTCGACTGTGTACGAACGGAAAGATCACCGATAGCATTAATATCTAGCATTGAACGAAGCCGTTCTGCTGCGACTACGTATAGTTCGTTGGGAAACATGAGCGGTGACTTTTCCCGCGCTGCACCGAAGTGCGTAGGTGAGACCGAATGCAGTACGTGGTACAAGCTCCCGCCAGAGAGTGCGGGGCCGACGCGATGCAATCATATCGCTTCTGCGAACACTACCGCGTCGCGTGTTCCCCCGTCACCGTCTTACGTCGACGATATGGATGCCCGTGGCAATCAGCGTAGACTGCACCGCCAGTCGCGCGATGACCCAACGCGTGCCTTCTTCCGACCTCCCACCCTCCCCAAACTTCCGTCGCCGAACTTCCGCTAGCACCCCTCCTTCTCGTTTGCTCGACTGCCCCACCGTCGTCTCTGTGGCGGAGGTCGCACGAAGAACGTACCATATACGACGGCCGATCGCATCAGGGAAAATGGCTGTTTCCGGGCGAAGAAGAAGACGGGGGAGCTACCAATAACGCGCATAAGGAGGCATGCGATGCGAGGGCCAACACCGATGTATCTAGATGTTTGCGTAATCGCACAAATAAGCATCGGAGCCCCAGTCGGGTTTCGGTCGACGAGCCGTTATTCATCGAAGATACCGACGGGTCGTGGGATAGCATTGCCGTATCTTTCCCTATTAACCTGAACGCGCATTCGTTGCTTTTGATGCGAAACCATTACAGTACTTGACCAATTGCGGAGGTATGACCTTCCCAACAGAATCATTCGTCGCAAGCCGATTGACACGGGCGTGAAGATTGGAATTACGGGCTACATTTACGGGTTGTGATTACTCATCGCACATTTGTTGTTTAAATATACCAGTGGCCATCAGTCATGGATGTGTTAAGAACCCATTGCGAACCGGCAGAAATGAAGAAGGACCCCTTTGCCGAAAGAGAAAGGAGGTTTTGGCTACAAATACAACGTGCAGCGCGAAATATGTGCCTAGCATTGTTACCTGGCAAAGAATGGTAAAAAAAATACCACGTCAGCTCAAGTTCGACCGCTCGTCAATAAGTTGTTCTATTAGCAGTCGCACTTGAAAGGCCTCTAAACAACCTCTGAAAATACAAACGATAACGTTATTCTCTCGTGGAGTGCCCTGTCTTAGCCGTACAATACATGACGCCAGCAGTCTGTTCACGTGACGTCATGGCGAAACACACTCGCTATGCGCGTATACGAAGACTATAAGTTAGGAGTTATCTTTCACCCTGCTTTGCCATTATTTCGCATGTTCGTTCTACCGCCTCGCTTGAATATGGCGTGTGGTCAACTGATTTCCCTTAGCATTGTGCGTTTTTGATTTTGCAAGTGGAGATAACGGCGACTGACTGAAGAGCGCTAAATTCTGGTAGGCTCAACTGTTGACGTTGACCACTTATTATTATTTTTTATTAAGCGGCGAGGAAAAGATTGCAGCTGTAGAAAAGGCGAGACAGAAACCATGGTCTGACGCTTCTCATACAGAAGATACATGGGAATCCCTTCTACATATCACTGACTCGGCACAGCAACGCCGGGTAATCTCACGCGCATTGGAGACCGCGGTGTCCCAAGGAATGCCCGCTGACATCCTCTAAGCAAGGTAACCGACCTCTCGGCCGGTCCCCCTTTTTTGGGAGTAATAAAAGTTTTGATCATCGTTGTCTTGTCCTTGAACTGGGAGTGTTTTAAGGAACCCTTTAAACTCTTTCAAGCGTGATTTCTTTTGAACTATCCAAGACCAAAAAAGCATCCTCGCACACAGATGTATTGACTGAAACGAAATCTCGTGAGGAAGGGGAATTTCTGTAATGTCTTTAGTATACGAAGGCATTGCACACGAACTTAAATAGCTATACCAGCTGAAGCAGGGTTCCCGTTGCACGCAACTTTCCAAGAGCATGCCCAATCTCGCTTTGAGAAGGACATTATTTCGATACGCTCTGAAAAGAGAAAACCGGGCGGGGCAGTTGCCTGCAAATTCCGCAAGGTTAGATCCGCGGACAACCTACAACCTAATCCTAATCGGCCTTCCCCCTTGTCTTCAGGAACAATTTCCGATAGATAACTTGACTCATTGTAGCATACTCTCTCTCTCCTCTTGTGACGTGGCGTGACGTGCCTGCGCAGGGCGTGACGTATCCGGCGTGCCACGGTATCTGGAGACATTGGGCGCCGCCCCTGGAGAGGAGTCGGCTGGCAACGCTAGCTTTCTGCGGTGAGCAACGTGTTTCCTTCCTTTGTGTTTATTTTCCTTCTCCCTGTCTTCCCTTCAGTTACATTCGAAATTCTGGCGAGACATTGAGCGAAACTGTGTTGATAGATTTTCAAATGTCCTTTCTACCGAAGACTGCGTTTAAGCGGTCAAACGTGAATAAGGCCGCTTCGAAATGTCAGAGCGTAAGTAAGGAACGTTGTGAGCAACAATAAGAAACGAGTAATAGCACGACGCATTTCATTAACCTGTGTTCAGAAAGAGTGGGTAAAGGTTTAGATCACGAGGTACTCTACTATGGGAGAGCTTAAAGCAGTCCCTGGAAATATTTTTCAGAATCGATCAAGAGTTACTTCGTTCAGAAACCGAGCAACTCTTTATAACTTTTCAAGTTAACTGTCGATACATTTGTCAAGATATTTTGTTTTTCTGTATTAGTTTTTATTTTCCTTAGAGATATTGCAATATTTTCATAATGAACTTAGTAGTGTCTCTTATGTCAGGTTCATTATTCTTGTTAATTGATTTAACCTTTCTTCATTACACAGGCTCGTACGCCGGTGCCGTGGTCGGTATGCCCCTATCGGGCATCCTAACCGACTACGTAGGATGGCAAGCCTGCTTCTATTTCTACGGTAGGTGTCCGCGTTGGCAAAGGCGTGGATGAACGGACAGTAAAATGCGTAACGGATACAGGTTTGTCGTATCCTCAAACGGAAAAGCAAGACCAACAAGCAAAGTGCCACGTCGGTTCGCAGTTTAGTCGCTCAAGTACGCATTGCAGTGACCTCCGACGAATCAGTGAAGGCATCAAACTATAGGATTAAGTTTAGAGACCAAGCACCGCTTGCGAGTTAGCACTGTCCGCAATTTCAAGCTTGATACGCTTGGTTAACTAAACTCTTCACTATAGAGCCGCCTGGTTAGTATAGTGGTTAAGCTTTTAAGCTACTTACCATGCAGAGAAGGGTCGGCTGTTCCGCCTGTTGGTATACATAGCCTGGAAAATCGATGAATCTTTGCAGCCTTCAAGACACGTACAATTGCGCGCTACATGAATTCTTTCGCGCGAGCGTCGAGCTGCCTAACTTTCCCAGAGTCCTAGCGGAACTTTCCGCCGGAAACAGCCAAATCAAGAGTGTGCATTCTTCTCTCCCTCCTTGGTTGTTACATGCTACAACGATCACGCCTGCGAAGAACTCTACACCCACCCTTTCTATTTTGAGCCTTACATTCGTGGGCGATTACAAGATTGCTGGGGAGGAATGTGTTAAAGCTGCTGATCGGCAGTTAAATTTAGACACCTTCCTCAGAAGGGAGTGATCGCTGCTCAAGGAACAGCACAACGGTGAGTGACGCTTGCGTGATACCACCTTCTTCCAAAAAAATATTCTGGAACGTGGCGCTGTTGTCGTTCTTAATCGATACCCACGTGATAACCTTCAAATTGCGCTCAACCATACTCAAGACGAGAAGTTTTGACGATCACACACAATAGAACTAGCAACAATTTCGTGAAACAACAGCTACTTGAAAGAAAAACCAAGATGCACATGCACCGTAAATGATAACGTAAATGTGAAAATGGTGAGAAGAAGAAGAAGAAGAATAACTTTATTTATGAAGTCCAGCGAAGTTGATTTGGGGCGGGCCTAGGCGTCGGCCACGAGCCCTTGGGCTCGGGCGGCTTCCTCGGCTCGCTGGACGGCCCACAGTTGTTGTTCGAATGAGGAGCTGAGCAGAGCCCCCTCCCAGCGTGTCCTGCGGTCCGAAACTGCCTCTTCGTGGTTTTCATCGTTGCTTTCATCTAAACTCGAGCATTCCCATAGTATATGTGAAAGTGTCGCCCTTTCATCGCAAACCTTGCATTTTTCTGTTAAATACAGATCAGGGTAACAGAGACTAAAGAGAACTGGATTCGGATAAGTATATGTTTGCAGTTGTCGCCACGCAACTGCCTGTTTTTTATTTAACCTGTTGTGTGGCGGAGGGTACTTTCGCCTTTCTAGCTTATAGTGCTGCGTTATTTCGTGGTAACTAGTCATGCGGTCCCCCCACTCCCACTCCCCCCCGCGTGGAACTTCGTCCGAGGCGGCGTCGGCGTTCGCAACGGCTCGGTTCGTGAGTGCTCGAGCCGCCGCGTGCGCCGCCTCGTTGCCGGCCAGCGGGGTTTGTGTGTGAGCGGGGGTCCATATGACGAAAGTGTCATTTTTTTCCCGAATTTTGTCTTCGTTAGTCATTAGGATTCGCAGCGCCTCTCGGGAGACACGACCGTTCGCATAGTTGCGTATCGCTGCTTGCGAGTCACTAATTACTACTTCGGCCTCAGTGGTCGCCACCGCGAGTGCTATGGCCACCTCCTCGGCCGTCTCGGTCAGTGGCGTTTGCACCGTAACGCTCGTCATGCATGTCCCTTTACCGTCGACCACCGCGGCCACGTAACCACACCTTCGCGCGTATCTGGCCGCGTCCACGAATACCGCTTCCTTGCAATTTCCGAATTTTCTCTGCAAGTCCTGCGCTCTCTGGTTTCTTCGGCCGGTGTGATGTTCCGGGTGAGCGCGTGAAAAATTAAGCACGACCAAAACGTCCGTGCGCCTTGCCCCGCCGCGGTGGTCTATAGGGGCTAAGGTACTCGGCTGCTGACCGGCAGGTCGCGGGTTCGAATCCCGGCTGTGGTGGCTGCATTTTTGATGGAAGCTGAAATGTAGGCCCGTGTGCTCAGATTTGGGTGCACGTTAAAAAACCCCAGGTGGACGAAGTTTCTGGAGCCCTCCACTACGGCGTCTCATAATCATATTGTGGTTTTGGGACGTTAAACCCCACATATCAATCAACGTCCATGCGCCTTAATATATGCAAATAGAAACTCAGCGTCAGGACACTTACTAATTACGTTCTCCTAAGAAGGTCACCTCTTATCGTGTAACAAGCTTACAACCGGCCATGAGCACATCAATTATTTATCTTTCACATTTCCTGGCTCCGCTACCAATCATCTCGGTGTCGTTAAAATAGCTTACACGCGCCGCAATGAGCAGACAAGTTAGCGCTTCCTCCTGAAGTGACTGATGCACCACGTGTTTTTTTTTTCTTTTTATCGGGTGTTCACACTGCGCATAGCTGTCCTGTGTACCACCTACCAAGAAAAGTGGTATGCGATACACTACATTCGTGACGCAGTCGTTGAATTTCGCAGAATGGCGAGTGGCACGAAAGCCCTCAGATGTTCAGTCTTGAGTGTTAGCACAAAGACGTCACAGACTACATGACGCCGACAACATCGCTCCTACTTCACGCCTCGTGGCAGGTCTTTTTTTTTACATTGCTTCAAGCCTTGTGCATATAAAGGGTCACTTCCGCTAACCTATGGTCTTCATTCTCTCGGGTGTGTGACGTGCCATCTCTCTCTCTCTCACTCTCTCTCTCTCTCTCTATTTCTCTCACTTTTTTTTTGTTGTAAACTTCTTCCTTTTGGTTTCGGCTACGTAATTAAAATGTGCCATGCGCTCAGTTTTTACCTTCATGGTTTTGAAGCTTATGGGCGCTTCGGTCATGCTTAGTTTTTTCACATGCCCATCGTTTTCACCTGAGTTATCGTGTATGATGCATGTGCGTCTTGGTTTTTCTATACAGTAGCTCTCATTTCATTAGGCTGTAGCAAGTCCCAGCGAGTGTGGTCTTCAAAACTTGTCTTGTGTACCTGTCTTGAAGGCTGGGCTCCTCCAATCCCCGCTTACCAGAACGACGTGGTTTTGACTTCAGTGGAGCGGAAACGATTGCCGCTCCACTTGTAATGATAAGAATTCCTTGTACTTAGATTTAGGCGCACGTTAACGAACCTGGCTTAAGTTTTCGGAACACTCTTTCAAGGTTTGCCACATCATCTTATCGTTGTCCTGACATTGAAACCGCCATCATCCGAAGGAAACTGTCCGACTTTATATAAAATTTGTTTATTCATTCATTTATTCAATCAATCGATCTCGATAAATATTGCAGGCGTGTTCGGCGCCATCTGGTACGTCTTCTGGCTGTGGCTCTCTTTCGAGAAACCCAGCAGGCATCCGACCATCACCCAGGCGGAGCTCATCTACATCGAGAACAGCCTCGGACAAGTCACTCAGACGGCACCCACGGTGAGTAATCTTCATACAAGTCCGCGAATACGTGCATGTGTCGAAGAGGTTTCGAAAAAAAAGCCCTACTTAAGGACGTAGTGAGCCATGGTAAGATAAAATGCTGGGTTTAACTTCAAAGGAAAAAAAAATTGCCCGCAGCTTCCCTCGGGGGAACACTGAGGAGGATGCGGAGCATATAATTGGTTAACGGGGTGTTAAAGTGCGACTTACTTGGGTCGATGGCTAAATTGGTTAACGTGGTTGTGAAATGGGGTGTTAAATTGCGACTTACTTGGGTCGATGGCTAAATTGGTTAACGTGGTTCTAGGAGGGGGTGTTAAATGAGTGAACACGTACACACGTATGCGAAAGGGCGGCGCTGGTCGAAGGGACGTCGATCATTGTGTTTGTGGATTCGTTGGAATTCATTTCACCGCGACCTTGGACGTCGACGCGCCGTACAAACCAACCGACGAGCGGCAACTGAGCGAGCGAGCGCCGACCTTGAGTATATATACAGCACGACGGCGCATGCACTGTCAGCTGTTGAATGTTCTCGAAGCGCGACGCCACATGCGCGTCCACTGGAGAATCAGGAGAATTGTAGATGTCGAACGCGGTGTGTAGAGGAGGAAGGGTGCACAGATGGTGGAGGAGTGAAGCGCGCGCGGTGTGTAGAGGAGGAAGGGATGCACAGATGGTGGAAGAGTGGGCGACGGCGCGACGGCGCATGCGCGCGCGTCAGCTGTCGAATGTTTGAGAAGCGGTGCGGACGGCGCGGACGGCGCGGACGGCGCACTACAAGGCGCGAGTATAAGATGCTCCGCATCTAAAAGAATAGAGCACAGTGGGTCAGGGACCAAACAAATGTTGAAGACATCCCAGCAAACATCAAGACGAATAAACCGGCATGGCCAGAGAATATAGCACGTAGGCATGAAAACCACTGGTCATTGAGGGTAACTGACGTGACTCCAAGGGAAGCCAAGTGCGCGGAGGGGAGGGAAAAGGCTAAAGTGCGCAGACGACATTAGGAACTTATCGAGCATCACATGGCTACCGCAAGCATAGAAACAGATTATTTAGAAAAAGACGGAAGAGACCTGTTTTTTTTTTTTTTCACGATAATGATGAGGAAGATCCATGCCGTTCAACCTACGATGCACAGATCTACCAGCGCACAAGCGCCATGCTAAAAGATGAAGGCGGCTCGGAGTGGCAGAGCATTTGGTGGGAAGTATACACTTAGCGGACTGGTACAGCAGTCATCCTCGGATCGCTTATGCAAAGAGATACTTCGCCAATGTCACGTGCGTAACACATACGTAGAAGCAGGCTCCTTCGCCATTTTTCTCTCCTCGAAGAATTACGTACGTACGGACCACTTACGTCCGTACGTGCGTAATCGCACAACTTACAACGCTCCTTCTTCGCTTACAAGCTAAAAAAAAAACATTTGAAGGAAAGAACTGAAAGAATCGCAGCAGAAGCCATCAAGTCGTCGAGTGATCCCTTGACGCGTGGTTTTAGAAGCTCCAAGAAGAGAAGGTTTGGGGAGAGAAGGAACGCTGTTGTGACACCGCGGTTTTAATACATGTCACTCGTTCTCAGCCAGGACCCGCATCGAAAAACGCTGCACAATTCATTCACCCATCCATCTAGCTACCCCTCCCTCTTCTTTCCCCTTCCCCTCGACTTTTTGCCAGTCTGAGTCGTCGCCTTTTCTCGCTTCGTCATTCTTACAACGTGTCGCTTGTACCGCATGTCATGAGAGAGGAAAAGAGGGCGCCTTTTTTTTGCCATCACGCCACTTTGCTGAAATCCCCCCTGTGCCATTTCCAATACTCGTCTACGAAAAAAAAAGCGTATATAAAGCGCTTCTAGGGATGAAATGAAAGCTATAGCGACAACGAGGGTAAAAAAAGCTTGAGTCGCAAGCACCATCGGTAAAAAGAAGGCAAGTATAAAGGTTTTGGAAGCGCGGCGAGAAGCCCGAAAGAAGTCGCGAAAGAGAGCGAAGGCGAGGGACGGGCTTTTGGAATGAAATGTGCGCGGAATGCAATAGCCCGCCTACTGTCGTAATGGAAAAGAGAAAGTTCTCGGAATTAAAAATTATGAGAGATCGAGAGAAAAAACGAAGAACGAAAAGCGAGGAAGCTGACGTTGACTGAAACTTGGGGAAAAATTGGGGAAACAAATAAAGGATAAAGAAGGAGTTGTTTCCAAAACGTAGCCTCCATAATAACGAAAAAAAGGGGAAAAAAGGAAGGCGAGCAAGACCGACAGATGATAAATAAAATAGTAGTTGCCGCCAACGAGACGAAGTTCTAGCGACGCGCTTTTCGACGACCTCCTACAAACTTCTCTCCCTCTCCAAAGCGATGGGAGAGATGAGAAAGAGGTGGGGAGGTTTAGAAGTGCGGTAAGCTGCACGCTTTTGATCCGGTCTTTGCACTCGCGCTTGGGGGTCGAGAAGACGAGGCGGCATTCGGCTCAGCTTCCGCGCACCGCGGCTTCAAAAACGCGGTCGCAAGAAGTGCAAGAGGAGCTTGGGAGCCCCGTGACGCGCTGCGAAGATCGACGAAGCCATCTAAAAGCCTCTTCCATTGGCTGTCCAGTCTTTTTTGCAGCATACCTCTCTCTCCAGGGCTTCCTTTTGTTCACTTTCTTTCAAAAAAGAAAAAGCCCGACCAGACTTTTTATGTGCCGAGAAAGACTACGAACGGGCTAGCTGTGTTTTGTTTGTTCGTCAATGGCTAGCTAACTGTACTCTCTTTGTTTGTGTGCTTGTCTGTCCGTCCGTCCATGTCCATTCCTCTGTCTGTCTGTCTATCTGTCTGTCTGTCTGTCTGTCTGTCTGTCAGTCTGTCTGTCTGTCTGTCTGTCTGTCTGTCTGTTTGTTTGTTTGTTTGTTTGTTTGTTTGTTTGTTTGTTTGTTTGTTTGTTTGTTTGTTTGTTTGTTTGTTTGTTTGTTTGTTTGTTTCCCCGTAAATATGAACCTGAACAATTAGTCAAGGTTCTGAACATATTGTCCCGTGGTCGAGACGGTCATGAACGCAAGCTTTAGTGGTTAAACATGAAACCCATTAATTGCGCTGACTTGCGCTCAAAAAGAAACGGACTCTCTCGGTGCAACTATAGCATAGATTACAATAGTCGTTCATTGACAATCTGATATAAGCGATAATGCGGCATCAAATCTTCCGCCGTTATCACTGGCGTACGTGTTAATTCCGAAAGAAACTGCAATGTTGTGCGTGCAATGTTATCGCAAGATTCTAGAATTATCGGGAAGGTGCCCCAGACATTCCGGTGCCACACGCGCAACGAAGTGGTTTCACGTATAACTAGACGGCCACATGGAAATACAAAAAAACATACATGTAGCAATTATATACGTTTGAAGCAAGTGTAATGATTACGTACTAAATTAACCTCGCAAATAATTAACATGGTCAGAAATATTTTGAATCAACATACCACATTTTATCAAAACTTGAACTGCTAGCCAGCCTAGTTGAAACGATGAATTTCAGCACACATTTCTTGGTACTTTTATGAGGAAAAGCACATTAAAATGATATAGGGTGTGTCGGTTGAATAATACTACAAACCGCTCCAAGAACTCGAACACATAGCAGTGTTGTTTTATTCGTTTTAGCAATTATCTGATCTTTTGCAGTTTTTTTTTCTTTTTATCTGTCTGCTTCTAATTTTCTCTTTCTCTCATATCTGTGTTGCAACTTAGTCAATAGTTTGGAAAAAACTAGAGTGTCGAGGAGGAGAGAGATAAAGCACATTAATTGTCTCGTCCTAAAGGGGCAGATGCTGAGAGATGGCGAGGGAGGATATCCTACTCGCGTTAGGCTTCAAGTTAGGGGTTGTAATATGCGCACGGAAGCTTCACGCAGCTCCCATACTAGGAAAGTGATTGTGGGAAAGAAACAAACGCACGTCAAATGAAGGTCACGTAAAATATCTGAATGACGTCTCGACTGTCCTACGGCTATGACAACCTCAAACTGGTTCATGAACGATTTGCGCAGCCAATGCGAAATCGTTCAACTGTCCTGTGCATCCCAAAAGATTGTTTAATCGACAGCGGTTGAGTAGAACACACTAGGGATCCAGAAACGTCGCTTAGATTCAACATCCCTTTGGCAAGTGTACGCTTCTTTCCTACAATGGTTGGCAATTTGGTGTAGCGATTTTTTCTGTTGCCACTCTGCAATTTTACGCTTATGTGCACTTCCTTCCCAAACCTCTTCTCACTCGGAAGCGCATTTTCTTTAGGTATTCCCTCCTATTGTTTTCAAACCAATGCTTCATTTTTAGAGCAAGCGTTTGTTACTCCTCCACGGTACAAACACAAGAAATGTCTCTCTACGTGAGTCTCCCCTTCAAGGCCTACCCAATGTGTTTTATTGACACAAAGAGTCATTGTGTTATTGAGCATCAAAGAGCCCGTGTTCTGGTGCTAGCGTCGGTGGTCTTGGTTGTGAATGTAAAATTGGCGTTGGGCATGAGCAATAAATTGAGACAGATGTACATAAATTCGAAAAATATTCTAATCAAGGAGGAATCGAACTCAGGCCTTCTGCGTGAATGTGGGGTTTTTTTATACGGAGCCACTCTTGTGCTTGAAACTGCTTCTAAAAACAGCCCCACACAGACTTCGACTTGTGCCAGGAGTCCCGTTAACACACGTAATGTCGCACGCCAAAAAAGTAGAACTGCACCTGGTGCCACATTGCGCAAATTGTGCAATGAGTGGAAGTTTTATAGAGTTCCTAGACACCCTGATATGCTGTAGTGTGCACTCCGTACGTAACGGCGTTTAAGGTAGGCGTGCATTCTGGGCGACACAAACGACCAATGATACTGCATAGATACGGCATGGGCCTGAGGTGCGCACCTCAGTGAGGCGAAGACAGGATAACGATTGAGAATGGGGAGCGAATGGAGCTCGATTACGCTGTCACGTCCTACTCTTGAAGGCGAAGCTCAGGCCTTGTAAAAGTTTTTCTTTTTGCTCTTTTTTTATCCTTTCCTACGAAGACTCTATCGCTGGATCATTCGTCCTCATTTGACCCACAAAAAAGTAACATAGAAATAACAATGAGCAACGTGTTATAGCATCGTTCGTACTCCGAATGATGAAATATGGCCTACTTCGGCTTATACCGGGCACACACAACCATGCGTAGCCTTAAAGCCACATCGAAGTATCGTGAGTTCAGCCCACTCTCTTTTTTCGGCTTTCCCGACAGTAAACTTCGTTGGTTTTCCGGCCACATTCACCGTAATTCTTCTTTCGCTGGAGCACTTTTCACAAGCACGATGCATTTTTGTTTTGCTGGTTGCGAAACGAAGAAGTACAAAACGGTATTGTGAAGAGGCAGCACTGTAGGAAATATAAAGGTCCTTTCGTTGTGTATTGCTTTTTCTCCATGCTTTCCCACGTTCATGCTCTTTCTTTTTATTATTAGTACTTTTTTCACGTCCAGTCACGTGTCAAACGGCCTACAAGTGAGCACGGTTATTCTCTGAATTTGACTTCTCCTGCGCGAGTGTTGCTATTAAATGGATGTATGTGACCGTTTGTATGAAGCCAGTGAATTGAGTGGTACACCTATTGGGTCCCGTTTTTATTTTTTCGAGTTACTTGTCTATAGGACGGTAAAAAGAGGCAACACACCACCCTTTGCGAACGGCACGTGAGAACACTGACAAATGTTCGTGATACGGCGCAATGCTTTCAGGGCTTCAGAAATGGGTGACCTTTTTCGAAAAGTGTGTGTGTGTGTTTGTGTGTGTGTGTGTGTGTGTGTGTGTGTGTGTGTGTGTGTGTGTGTGTGTGTGTGTGTGTGTGTGTGTGTGTGTGTGTGTGTGTGTGTGTGTGTGTGTGTGTGTGTGTGTGTGTGTGTGTGTGTGTGTGTGTGTGTGTGTGTGTGTGTGTGTGTGAGAGAGAGAGAGAGAGAGAGAGAGAGAGAGAGAGAGAGATCGGGGGTACGTGATCATGCAAACAGTTAACCAGCAAAAGCTGACCCATTCGACCCCAGTGTTTAGCAGTGGGTTCACCGAGTACTACACTATAGCTTTTCACAATTATTGGTTGCATTTTCTTGCATCTTAATGAAGTTAGACAAACGTTTGGCTTGTGTTTACCACAGTGTTTACTCCATATGCTGCACATTGTGCTCGCATGATCATGGTCATGGAAGAGTGCAATGAGCAGTTGTGGTTCCTAGTCTGAACAACCACCGTTTTCAGTAACGGTGGTCATTCTCGAACCACAGGCAGTCACAGTCTTCGAAGCCGAAGCCAATGTTTCGCTGAAGAAACTCCCGCCGTCATTACATTGGTGTCGCAACGCCGCCCTGTTGCAAGCGTCTCACACCGCGAGCCAACTCGGCGGCGTTTCGCATCGTGAGTTAACTCCCAACGCAGCGAAAGGCGCACGTTCTTGTGAACGACGTAAATTATAACAAAGCTGTATGGAGACCGCTCATGACACCGTTGCCGGACGGTTTTAAATACGGAGCATTTTATAGTGGCACCTACTCGCAAATTTGGCATCGGTGGTGTCGTCTACATCCCCACTGCGCATGCTCGCATCTTGTGCTAAATGTCGTTCCCTCCCTTTCCCTCTGTCCTCTCACAAGGCTGGCGCAGGCAGCGTCTGCTAGTAAAAACCGGCTGCTCACGCTGCACACCTGTTCATTGGCCACCCCGTATACACGGTTTCAAGGTCACAAGCGTTGTACTTCAAGAAACTTCCGGTCCCCTCATTTACGAGCTCCTAGCGTCGAAACTCAAAGCACGTTTTCAAGTTTTCTTCATGAAAAAGTAAAGTCTCTCATTAGTTTTTGACATAAATAAACATGCGTTAAGTTCAAGGGACTGTCTTAAAAATGTTTATGTCGCTCAAAAGAACATCTATTTGAATATATTTTGTTAAATAAGGGAAGGAAAGAGTAGAATATGAACGGGCAATATTCTAAAGCGGTTCTTGTCAACCGATGCTAATAGAGCACATTGGTGGACGAAATCGGATGTCATCAAGGGCATGTGTTTGTAAACAGTGAAAGGATAGGCACTGGATCGTGCATCAGCGTCCCGCCACTTGTTGAAGGAAACGCTTCTCCTTCATTTAAGAAATAAGGATGATAAATACAAAATAACAATTAGGCATTCCCATACCATAAACAATCACGCAAAATTCATGCAATACGCCACCCCCCCCCCCCCCCCATTCTGCGACGCATTTGCTCGAGTTCTCACCTGGGGAAGATGCGGGCATAAATTTTTTTTCTAGTCATATGCAGCTTCAGCTGCAAAATATGCATTTATTTACATCTACATTGCAATGATTAGTTCACAGACGTCATTTAAAGCCCTAAACGTGTGTTTGAATGAAACGTGCTTGTTGTTAGATTTCCGATGTATCTACACGCTGTAATGAAGACCTACAGCACCATAGATCGACACGGCAATCTTTCTTTTTTATTTGTTTCATACGCTCGGGCATCGTTACAATCATCCGCGCAGCAAAAGTAGGGCGGCCCCATACCTTGCGTCAGCGAAACGCTCGCTGGTTATGGCCGCTTCTCACGCAGCCCAGAAAATATAGGATCGATGCCGTAGAACTTTTTTTCTTTTTCGTTCCTTACCGAGCCCATGCCGCGCTTCGACTGCACGCCACCCTGGTTGATGGTGTGTTTTACTCGCATAGTGTAACGGCCGCCGCGCTGTCTGTTGGCCTGCACAGTGGATCCCTATACACTTTTTCACTTTATGGCTTTGTATTCGCACGGTCATTGAATGTAACGGTAAACAGGTACGGGTGTGTATAACTCCCCATTGCTTTCTGGCCGACTATGTAGCCATAGCGCCAGCAGGCGGCGCGTGGACGTCATAACCCGTGAGGTGTGGTTAGTACCGTGCACGGTATACTGCGGCACGCGACGAGACATTTTAACAGGAGGCGTAGCGCACCACGTTGTGTACAGTAAGGGTGTAACGCATGTCAACGACACTCTGTTGTGTATTTTCTTTTTGCTTCGTTTGCGAGCACAACGAATATTTTTTTCTTTTAACAGAAGAGCTGCCTATGTTTGAGATTTGTCCGGCGTGCAGCGCCCACAGTTGAGCGGCTATCCGCCACTGAAAGCGGGCGTGCCAAGCAGCTCCTAGCATGCAGCGTAGTCAATAGCAAGAAGTAGGAAGGAGTGACGAGCAGTGATGCGAGGGGTAATACAGAAAGGAGGAGGGGAGACGGCAAATCATAACACAGCCATATACAAGTGCTATGGGAAAAGGTTTGAAAGGGAAAGGCGGGATGAGAAGGTAGGTTGAGGAAGAGTAGGAGGGTAAAGCCTAGAAGCATACCATAGCCATACAGCACAGCATAACAAGGCGGTTGGAAATGAAAGTGAGGGTGAGTAGATGCTGAAGCAATGAGGAGAGAATGAAGCAAGGAGGCGGATGGTAAAGCATAGCATAATAAAGCAATGGTTGTGACAGGAAAGTGATGGTTAGGAGGGCAAACAGGATGAAGGATGCATAGCCTAATGGAGGCGATGTTAGATGCATGTGGCCAAGCCGAGTACAGGTTCCTTCAGTGCGATGACTATGTTCGCCCAGCTTTGCATCACTTTGAATTTCGTCGCTAAGACCTGCTCTCAGCTTGCTGTGCAATCACCAGCGAGCATAGCTGGAACGCTTCGCAGCCTGACCAAAGCTGGTTTGACTGATGCCAGACGCAAAGCGCTGGGTGCTGTTGCCGAAATTATACCTCGGTATGCTGGGATAGTCAGCATGCATTCGTTCAACTGGTGGGTGCGACATCTCGACAACAAAACCCAAAGCTACTCGGTATGCTGGGATAGTCAGCATGCATTGGTGCAACTGGTGGGTGCGACATCTCGACAACAAAACCCAACGCTACGTGGAGCTGGCGTCAATCACACCGTTTCAGGACACGCTGCATAGCATTCGAGTTCAGGTTTCTGACGACTGCACGTTGGTTGACCTTGACACTGTTAAGTGGGTGAAAGCCACGCGATTTTTTTTTTTGGCGGAGAAAGGACGGAAGGTCAACCATATTTTATGTATGTTCGTGCGTGCGTTTAAAAGTGTACGCGCAAATGTGCGCGTGCAAAATTGGAGATATTCGGTGTTTTTAATCCCTCAGTTAACCCCGTCCTCACTCTGCATACGAACCTGGCGTCTTTTCCCGGTGTCTCTCGAAGATTCATCTTCGGAAAACACGCACACACGTGGATCCACGTATGCTGTGACGCTGACGAATGGTTACCCTTCAGCAGTCGGCAATCACATGTCTTTTCTTGGCACAACGTCCGGAAGACTTCCCTCCACTCTTCAAAACATTCTTCGCTGATTGCGTGGCGCCATCCCTCAGCACTTCATCCTAGACCGACTGACTCATGACAGTACGTCTCAAGACAGCACAAGTGCTCTCCTCCTCCTGTCTATGCAAGCCCATATTGGATTGCGGCTGGTTTCCAGACTTTTCCACATGACTCATGCCGCAGCGAAAGCCTGGGATGGAGCGAGGTTCGTCTCGCGTGTTCGTTTCTCGCAGCGCCATGGTAGCGGCCTAAATTTTCCTCGTATGGGCACCCATCTTAGAGTAATTATATCATGCATTATTTCACGTTGCTTGCTTCTGACTGTTATTCCGTGAAATCAAGCTACGTGGTTGCACGTGCAAAGCTCCGCGTAATATGGGGTCTGCCAATGTATTGGGTCCGGTTACGCTCAAAGGCGCATTAAAGCAGACTAAGAGATGCTAAAGGCATATGAGCATGAGGTTAATTGATTTAATCATTCTTGATAAGGTTTCATAACCGTTACGGAGTGTTCGATAAGGCTCTCATGCATCCGACGAGGCTCCATCGGTATCTGATCATGTCTGATCAGGTTCGAAGCGTGTCAGGTTGTCTTCAATCTGTACCCAAAAGGTTTGATGAGTGTTGAATTCATCTTGACTTACCTACAGGCCATTTTCAAGAGGAGGATTTTATCATTCTGCATGCCATACTAAGATGAAACCTACGTTTATGTATGCGTGTATACATAATGACACTGTAAATAAACCAACGTCCGGGCCAGCTCACATGTAACACCGCGAAAAAAATAAGAAGAAAAAAAGCAGCGTCCCAGCGCGAAACTCACTGCGGTGCCCGAAAAGCATTCGGGATTACTACTTCATCGCCAGAACCGAGAGCGACCCTTTCAGCACCAAATGTCATTGTGTATCCCGGCCGTCTAAAGCCGGAACTGGCGGTGAAAACTGCGCGGAGCATTCAAAAAATTCTGTCGCCGACTGAGACCACGCATACTATCTCTCTCTCTCCCAAACGCACCTCAGCCACGCGAAGAGCGGATTCATATTCCCCTGCGACCACGACTCTCAAATCCCTCGTCGCCGTATAGGATTTGCAGGTTTTCCCGACGCCATATACCCTCATCCCTAATGCATCCTCGAGAAGAAATGGGGAGAGAGGGAAGTGACGGTATGGCCGGACGAAGCCGCTGGCGGGGTGCGTGGCGTCTTTCATCTATAAGCATACCCAGGGAGAAGGGGGGGGGGGGCGTTGTTTCTTTCCATTCCCTTTTGTTCCCTATCCGAGCTGGGGCAGCAAGAAGGCAGCAGCGGACGCATCGCAACCCGGAGACGAGGAGCGGGGAGAAATACGGCTTCTTTCTCCCCTTCGCCGGGCCCGCTCTGGTCGCGGCGGCGTCGCCAAATGGGTCCACGTGACGACTCCATTTGCGAAGAGCTTTTATGCCGCCGCCGCGCCGCGACTGCTATCCGGACGGCTGGCTGCTCGCCCGCTTCCCCATCACCCGTGCTTCCTTTCGACTGCCGAAGCCGCCGCAGGCTCCTGACGCGGGAAAGAAAAGTCGCCCTTGCCCTCCCTCTCTTTGGCCCGGTTGTTGCGCGCTGGCGCGGATGTATCGCGCGCTCTGGCGTACTGGAGCGCCACGGTGCTTCGTAGTATACTGGAGGGGCAGATGCTCCGTTATAGACACTGGCTGGCACAAACTTTTAGGAGAAAGCGTGCGGGGGAATCAACGGATCAATAAATTATCAATCGATAGATAGATAGATAGATAGATAGATAGATAGATAGATAGATAGATAGATAGATAGATAGATAGATAGATAGATAGATAGATAGATAGATAGATAGATAGATAGATAGATAGATAGATAGATAGATAGATAGATAGATAGATAGATAGATAGACGGACAGACAAACAGAAGGGCAGGCGGACACTTCGCCCCACCCATCATCATTCACTGCGTAGATATGCTGTGATTTTATATATATATATATATATATATATATATATATATATATATATATATATATATATATATATATATATATATATATATATATATATATATATATATATATATATATATATATGACCAAGTTCACCTCGACATGGCATCTTCGTACTGATAATTCTTATTCTTAGAAACTATAAATTCCAGAGCACTGATACAAGCATATATCTTGCTTACAAGACATTCAATTAAAGGATGTGAAAAAATTTCAAAGGTCATTATCACAAGGTATACAGGGTACGATGGCTCGTACAGTTCATTAGTTAAGGAGAATAATGTAAACACCCAACCCAGAGAAAATACAGGGGCTTTTCAGTACAGCGTTTGTTTAGTATGTCTGTTGCATTCGGCTCCATACGCCGTCAGAAACTGAGTGTGCATGCTTTCAGCTGTTTTTGCGTATCTTTGTCCTCCCATAGCAGTATGGGCGACTGGTAGAAATACGTTATCAGGATCTAGCAAGCTGTCTTTATTTAAACAGTTAAGTGACCAGAAGCTTTGCAATTCAAAAAAATGGCAGCATATCCACGTAGTGAATGATGGATAGTGGGGCGAAGCATCCGTCCGTCCATGCATGCGTCTGTGCGGCCGCCCGTCCGTGCGTGCGTCTGTTCGTGCATCTGCACGTTCGTCTGTGCGTCCGTCCCTGCTTTCGTACATGCATCCGCTCCTGCGTCCGTCCATGCGTCCATCCGTGCGTCCGTCCATGCATCTGTATGTGTGTCTGTTCGTCCACCTATTCAAAACTCCAAGTACCATCATCTCGCATCTTTTCATCATATATTCCTTACATAGAAGCACCGCCATTCAGCAGACATTCCAAGGACTGAATGAGAGGTGGCACATGCACACTTTCTTACGGCTTGCGCTTCGTGTCTACTTCCCACCTTTAACCACTTCGACCTCATGGTATATATTAGTTCACTGTATTCATGGCACTGCGGCCCAATGCTCGCTAAACTTTCCTAAAACCTAGGAGGTTACTCCCAGCGAGTATAACGTAGCAACCCTTTCTTGTCTTCTGTGCGTTGTTGAACAATAAAAAATTCGCAGCGTGCGCGTTAACTAAAAGCCGAATTCTCCTGTCTCTAATTCCCCATTAGCAGCCATCGACATGTGCATTGAGCATTATTTTTATTGCCTGGCAACGCACAGAAGAAATCTCTCACCGGCACCACCTTGAAGGTCAAAATGTAAAACTGGTTACACACTACGACTACTACTACGACATCGAGGGACGAACGGGTGCCGCTATAAGGAGCTTCGCCCCTAAAAACTCTAGTTCACTGTAGCTCGGATCCTTCGAGGACAGTGAGAAAAGAAAGTTTACTCAAGCATCCCCAAGAAGTATCCAGACGCTAATCCAGGCCGCAGTGTCACGAGATGCCACTACCAATGCTAGTTCTCGCTTCTACGCTTTTTGCCTGTCCTAGCCGCGTACGTCTTTGAAATTGTAAAGCTTTTCGTTGGGACCACTCTCCCTTACCATTGACGTTCGCGAAACAAAACACGAGTGTCCTGTCGAAAAGAGGACCATAATTTAAGCGACACAAACAAAGAGACGAAGCGGAGAAGGATGGGTGCGTTTGTCGCCACGTCGCGATGTGGTGGGTTGCCCTCCATTCAGTCGCCCATTCCCCGCGTTCCTTTGTGGATTTTCATTTTTTTATACTACATAAATTACGAACCTTAAGGCCATTGTGCGCCGTTATGCCCCGCAAGCACAAAGGATGGGGCGGGTATGAATGGGAAGCGAGTGACGGCGAGAAGTGCAAAAGAGAGTGCTTTCTTTCCTCCTCCTCATTTCACCCTACTATGTTCTTGACATGAGAAAAAAAAGAAGAAAGATAAACGAAAGAGCAACACTTGCACCAAAGCGAGGGGAAAAGCTTGATCAGCCTGCGGCCCCTTAATGGATGTGGAAAGAGGGTCGCTCCATTTTTGCCGCGCCCAACGCGCCGGCCCTTCGGCTAAAAGGTTATGGAAATGTATTAAAATTTTAGAGAGGGGAGAGAGAGTAAGGGGTGCCAGGAGGATAACGTGTCGTCTGGCGAAGCACGATGTTAAACCAGCCAAGGAAGCTTTTGCTGTGTTCCGTTTTCTTCGCTGTGCACGATTCTTTCTGCTCGTGTGGTGCGCGCGCGCGTCGGGCGTCTTGGGCAACGACAAAAAAAATTTAAACATTGAGGTTAATTTCGTCGTTAATTTTTCATCGCAACAGGCGCGCTAAGACGATGAGCCCGAGCGACGATAAATATACGTTATGCTCCTTAAAACTTGAGCAGCGACTGAACTAGCGCAGCGTCAATAGATTACGTTGCATTCACATGCCGTAATGCTGTCTGCGTGGCGCTGCGTAAACGTGTGTTGCTCTATCTCACGTAGCGCTCAGCTATTCAATACTCACGGAGGCAGTGCATAATTTATACAATGAAATGCATATTTAAAACCAAGTATTTGTTTGCAAACAAGAGGAGGCTTGACGATATTTATCTATCTATCTCTCTCTCTCTCTCTCTCTCTCTCTCTCTCTATATATATATATATATATATATATATATATATATATATATATATATATATATATATATGTGTGTGTGTGTGTGTGTGTGTGTGTGTGTGTGTGTGTGTGTGTGTGTGTGTCAGTCATCTATCTTTATATCTATCTATATTGCTGTAAGGCCCCTGTTGTGTATGAATTAAAGCAGTGTTTTGTGGCATCTGTATGTATTGGACAACCGTAAGTACTCTGAATACATTGCATAGATACATCGTGACAATGTACCGGAAGCCGTTTGGTATCTCAAATTCGCGAGCGCCACGCCACGCTCTTGGACTGAACGAACACAGCAGATGCGGTCGGTACAAAGCAAACAACGACATACATTCATTTCACTAAATTCAGAACGAAGATAACATCCGCCGAATCGATACATCAATCTTTATCACTAGCTAGGACTTCCGTAACCAATATTTTCATACATTCCATTACAAACACAATAACACACTCAAGGCGGCGTCGCCAACGCTTAACTTACCACTAGGGCCCCCGACGCGCAACCCGGGGTGCCACGCACCGGGGACCCACGCTAAAGACAACCGTTCGCGGCAACCGCCACGCGCAGAAGAGACTCCCTCAACTCTCGCCCGCCACCAAGTCTTGCCTTCCGCCAGGAGTCACCGCCGGCGCTACCACTCTACCAATCATGATGGTGATAGTGCTGATCACCGCTCGTGAACACAACGCCACCTACCGCCCGGTAGTTGTAACCAGAAATGCGGCTTTTGGGTGAGAGACGTGCGCCACGCAGCGCAAACAACTTTACAGGGGGTGTCTGCACCCCCAAAGATGCCATGCTGAAGGCCAGCTGTTAGGTGGTGCGTATCTTCATCCAGTGACAGTGGAACAAATCAATATAAACACCTTGCACCAAGTGGTAAATTTGGCCAGTTGGACGTTGATATCCCAGGCGGTGTAAAGAGCCACATGGACCCAAAGCCTCCTCAGCACACTTTCCGCACCCTTGTAGTCAACTGATAAATTTATATTGCTATGGCTTGGTTCCAAGCACCCACTCTACTCTCGTTTTGGTCTCAAGGATTTTATCTGCTTTATAGTAGTACCCGCTTCACTCCTGTTTTTTAGGGGCGAAGCTTCTTAAGGCGTCGGTTTGTCCATCCTCGGCGTGTGTATATAGCCAACTCTAGTTTAGTTCTTGCATTGTTTACTAGATGGCGTGGCTACCTTTAGTTTAGTTCTTCGGTTGTTTACTAGATGGCGGGGAGCGTTGTAATAAAATCCGTTCGCTGTTGGCGCGCGCTCGGAGTTGCCCGATGGATAAGGCCGCAGAGCGGCGGCAGCGCGTGCTCGCAGACAGAATCCCGACGTGCGAGCCCGCGAGGCAGAAGCGCTCCGTGAAGCTGCGTGACGCCGCCGCCAAGATCCCAGCGTTCGAGAACGAGAGGCCCAAGCGTCACGGCAACGGCGCTATGACCCTGCCGTACATATACACACACAGTGTTTCTTACGTCTTTCTTTATGATATAGTGGGCGAACTTTCACTGAAGAGTCGCGGTTTTACCGATGATTCCCCTCAGGAGCTGCGCCCGCTCATCATCATTATGCTGTGATTTTTTTTTTCAGCACGGAAGTGTTTTATGCCGTGTCAAGCAAAACTTCTGAGGCACATTTCTGTCATGGAATGATGATGATGTATATGTGTTTGTTGTCATTGTTGTTGCTGTTGATGATGCAGCGCTTTGTTTTGTTTTTTGCGTGCAGTTGAAGACGACTCCGTGGAAGAACATCTTCACATCGCTGCCGGTGTATGCCATCATCGTGGCTAACTTCTGCCGCAGCTGGACTTTCTACCTGCTAATAATATCGCAGCCCATGTACTTCGGACAGGTCTTCAAATTCGAAGTAGACAAGGTAAGCGTTCATTCATTCATTCGTTCGTTCGTTCGTTCGTTCGTTCGTTTGTTCGTTCGTTCGTTCGTTCGTTTGTTCGTTACTTCACTCTGCCTATTGTCCTAATTTGCAGTTCCAGAGCACCACCATGTGGCACAATGTAATGAAGCGCTTCCGGAAAGTTTTCATGTGAACATTATCGCATCCCGTCCTTGCCGGAATGTGACTGCTGCGCGTAAGGATTGAACCGACGACCATTTGCTTCTCAGCCGAACGATGTAGCCAGCAGTGCCTGACGAAGTATATGACTGTCAGGCGAATTTCAGAGGTCAAGTTTCCATGGCTTTGTGTCGCATTGTTATGCTTGCGTTCCATCACGCTCTCCTCAAGGAACGCGGAAGAGCTCTCGCGTTTATGAAATGCACTTGGGTGACAGACATCATACGTTGTGCACGATAAAATGTATTGGAAGAAGTCTTGACATCATTGAAATAAACTGCACGCTTTTAAGGAAACACTTCGCGTGAGTGTGCTCTCTAAGCAGCTCATTTCTGAAAGCTGTCTCAGGAGAGACCTGTTTCGAAAGATATTCCTTAAAAGCTGTCTCAGCTACCTCAAGCGGACTACAGCAATCTTACCTCAGTGTGTGCACTCATTAAGCAAGTATGACTTAATTTTTATTAAGTTTATTCGTTCGCCAAGTAAGTCATTCCGAACAACACCACTCACGCATTTATATCGCGACTGTTTCGTACCATTCACTGGACCTGACGCAATGGTCTAGTGGTCATTGTGCCCTAATTCTGGCACGAAATTCACGGGATCGAATCCCAGCCACGGCGGTCGCATTCTTGACGGAGGCTAAAATGCTTGAAGACCGTGAAATTAGTTTAGGTGCACGTTAAGGAACCCCAGGTTGTCGAAATTTCCGGAGCGCACCATTGTATGTTATATTGTACCTTTCGCTGTATCCTGTATCTTGTATGTGGTTTCTGTTTGTATATTGCAGACCTGTATCTTATATATGGTTTATGTTTGTATATTACAGAACGTACGCTGTTCTAAACTAGCTGTGTTGTGGCATTTTGTCACGAATCATGGACATCTTGAGAAAATCCGGCATGTTAGATACTCGTCCGCTTACATGCACACGCTTGTTATACGAGTTGGTTCCTCTTCCGTTATTAGTACCATAATGTTGCGAACTTGAGCTGCCTGTTAAGCACTGCGAAGTATGAGCATCCGCATTTCTGACCATTGGGCCTGCTTTATGCCGTTGCGCAGTCGGGTCTCCTGGGCGCCCTGCCGCACCTGTGCATGACCCTCGTCGTGCCCCTGGGAGGCCAACTGGCCGACTACCTGCGGACGCGCCAGATTCTCAGCACGACAGTCGTCAGAAAGATCTTCAACTGTGGAGGTGGGCACTGCTTTGTCACCTACACTCGGCCCCGTTTTCGCCACCGCACGCACAGTAATCATGCTCATGCACACGTGCTTATGCGTTGCGACAATCTTCAATACACACACACACGTACATACATACGTGCATACATACATACATACATACATACATACATACATACATACATACATACATACATACATACATACATACATACATACATACATACATACATACATACATACATACATACATACATACATACATACATACATACATACATACATACATACATACATACATACATACATACATACATACATACATACTGTAATGATGATTGTAGTGGGTCATGCAAATCTCGGCACACACATTGTCAGTGCTTAGCACTGACAATGTGTGTGCCGGATAACAACGGATAACAGTTTTGACTGTCTCCGTTCTATATTATAATACATACATACATACATACATACATACATACATACATACATACATACATACATACATACATACGTGCATACGTACGTACGTACATACATACATACATACATACATACATACATACATACATACGTACATACGTACATACATACATACATACATACATACATACATACATACATACATACATACATACATACATACATACATACATACATACATACATACATACATACATACATACATACATACATACATACAATGTATAAGCTGCGATTCTAGCAGTGCTAAACTTAAGCGATAACACACAATTCAAAGGTAACTACAGCCAGCAACTTGTTGGTGCAGAAAGAACCATTTACGTGTTGCACCAACAGTATACCGTGTCATCTTTTAACTGAATAAGGGCGCGCACACAGACACGGACACTAGAAGAGGAAATTGCACAGACCAGCTATAACCCAATTATCCGTGCTACTGCAGTATACCGTGTGTTTAGGCGATGCGAAGCGCGTATGCGCGTTGTAACTTCCCTTAAAGTAATTTACATTAGGAATGGGTTAAAGTGAACAGAAAAGTGCGAAGTAGCCCATCTGCGTGCGGCCGACCTATATAGCGTATTCACTCGCGCACGTGCGTTCCAGCACTACATTGGTTAACTTTAACTGGCGTTAGCTATGAAGGTAGTCAAACGTAATTAAAAGTAACTATAGGCATAATGCGAGCGCATTTCTCTCGCATTTATACAGCTAAATCGTCACTGAATTTCTCTCTTCTTTTGCCAGGCTTCGGCATGGAGGCTGTGTTCCTCCTGGTCGTGGGCTACACCCGAAGCACCGCCGTGGCCATATCAGCGCTGACCCTGGCCGTGGGATTCAGTGGTTTCGCCATATCAGGTAAGGAGATTACACACGTATCACGTGCAGACTGCACTCCAATCTCGCTTGAACGATTCTGGTATATCACTCAATTCTTTTGGGCGGAAGCAGATCACTGTCTTATATAAAGCAATCCTTCTGTTTTTGTGGTGCTTGAAGACGCTGCCTGTAAATTATTGATATATGAGCATCTATCCAATTTCTACGTGGTTAGGATGGCGATGGCTGTAGGCGAAGCTTATATCTTGTTTTCCAAGGTGGTAGCCTACTTTACCTTTGGAAGGTCGTTTAATCTCAAGTTTCGCTGACGCGCCCCTTCGCGGTGGTCTAGTGGATAAGTATACTCGGCTGCTGATCCGCAGGTCGCAGTATCGAATCCCGGCTGCGGCGGCTGCATTTTCAATGGAGGCGGAAATGCTGCAGGCCCATGTGCTCAGATTTGGGTGCACGTTAAAGAACCCCAGGTGGTCGAAATTTCCGGAGCCCTCCACTACGGCGTCTCTCATAATCATATAGTGTTTTTGGGACGTTAAACCCCACATATCTAAGTTTCGCAGACGCCTTAAAACGAAAAGCAGCGTGAATTCGCTGGCTTTGCTGAACCGGCTCTCTTCGTCCCGCCAGCTTTGTTATGTAAGTGTTATGTAAACTTAAGTCTACTAACATCCACTCACGTTTGCCTGTGCGCCGATGACACCACGCTTGCTAATTTAATTAGCAAGCAAGCGCAACTTTACTACAAGTCATACAACCGACTAAACTACAGTGCAGGGTGTGGTTAGCGCTTTTGTTATCACTATCAGCGCGTCGGGCGAAATTGACTCTTTTCATTTTTCTTTTAGCAATCACATGCCCAACACACATACTGAGCTTCCAGACTCAGTTTTCTTTTTCTTTTCTTCTTTTTACCTCAATATTGCGTGATACATTTCTTCTTTCGTTCGCAGGTTTCAATGTGAACCACCTGGACATCGCCCCTCGGTACGCAAGTATCTTGATGGGGCTGTCCAACGGCGTCGGCACATTGGCCGGCATGCTATGCCCCATCGTGGTAGAGTACATCACTGACAAAAAGGTACGCCTTTATTTTTTTTTAACCTGTGCGCTGTCACAGTTGAATACTGGCTAAGCGGCACAGTTAAGAAGAGTTTAGAGAACAGGATAAGTGTGGTTTAAGTAAACTGTCCGTATTACACGAACTCATCACACATCATAAGCGACTGTTTCGACCACGGTGATCATATTCCCCCTCGCAATGGTTTTTATGACATATATTTTCATGATTGGGTCACGGCGGCTGCATTTTCGATGGCAGTGTAAATTATTGAGCCTTGAGGCTGATTCGATTAGGTTTAGGCGCACGCTATGGAGCCCCAGGTGGTCGAGATATTTAGAACCCTCCATCATGATGCACCTCGTAATCATATAGTGGTTTGCAACGTTAAACTCCATCGAGCTGTGCTGACTTATATATAGATCTAACGAGTTTGGCCACCCGTTTATAGACGTTTTTTTTTGTGTGTCTTGCTCATTTTCGTCCAAGTGTCCATACTTTTTTTTTTCCTTTCTTATCTTCTTTCTCTCCTCCCATCTTTCGTTTCATCTTTTCCCTCCTCCCGAAAACGTAGGTGACAGTTGTCAGCCTTCTGTTTCCTCTGTGCACTTGTGTACCCATATTTAACAACAACCAATATTTATTTTTTTTTGAGTACATACATATGCAACTCGCATTTTTCTGACATACCATTTAACCGCAGTTATGTGCCATGTACGAAGCCATATCAGGTTATAGTTCTTTTTAACTTCTGGGTTGAAATTATTTACTGTACGGCAGATCACAGCTCTCCCTCTTGTCCTAATCTACGAGCAAGATGAGATGACAGGTGAAGAAAAATTTATTTTGCGCGTGATTCCGCATGTGCAATATGAATTGTCACGTTTCGGCCATACTGTCTTAACTTCAAATTTCAGGATGACGCGTAATACGATCTGGTGTAAGTTAGGACGAACTGGGCGTAATACAGGGTTAATAAATTGTATTAGTATTAGTGTATCCTAATCGATTTTCCCTTTACTCAAATCAAATCAAATCAAAAGGACAACACAGAGAAACGTCTTGGCAGAGCCATACCCAAGACTTTTTTTTTTTTTCTGGGAGGGCTTATATGTAGACGACTAGCTTTGGCAACTGGTGACCAACGCGAAGACGTGCAATACGTTGGCATCACCCGAAAAGTTGAAGTATGAACAAATTTGCGAAGGCGTCTAAAACCAGCTCAACTACCGCCCCTTCCCCTCCGCCCATTTTTTTCAGTGACGGCCCTGCGCCTCGGCTTCCACAAAATTCTCTTACCTCTCGTTGTTGCAGCGACCTCAACGGAAGTGGCGGCCATCGTTGCGGAAAGAAGGGAAGAAATTAAAACACTGCGAGTCACCGCGTTTACCTTGGTCGTCTTCAGTGCTCGGTTGCCGAGTCGCATGTCGCGGGTTTGATTCCGGCCGCGGTGGTCGCATTTTGGTCGAGGCGGAATGCTAGAGACTGTGTCTGTGCTTGAAACATCTTTATTATTAATTGAAATCGAGCGAACGGCGTGGGAGGAACCCGTGGTTCGGGGTTCACAGGATGATTCCGGTGATGTGCGAACCCCCCGCATGCTAGAGGCCCGCGCGCTGTGTCGGCTGACGATAAATGACATTACGTTGTTGATATTGAGTTAACTTTATTCTGACCCGGAGGGTACGCGGAGCTGACACCGCGCCACCCAGCTGAATTCAGGTGGTCGAAACTCCCTGAGCACTCAACTACGGCGTACATAAGAATATCTTGTAGTTTTGGCGAGTGAAACGCCAGATACATATTTATATCAATTCTATATAGGGAGAAGCTGGTGCCAATGAGTCGCGCCGGCTACTTCTCTTGTACAACAGTCTTTAGATTACAAAGCCCAGGCTGTACAAAGGTGCATAGCACAACAATGAGCCAAAGTTTTTCAATATAAAAATATGTCCACACCACACAGAATTTGAAAAAAATGCGAGTAATCATGTATTATTATTATTATTATTATTATTATTATTATTATTATTATTATTATTATTATTATTATTATTATTATTATTATTATTATTATTATTATTATTATTATTATTATTATTATTATTATTATTATTATTATTATTATTATTATTATTATTATATCTTTGTCGGTTTGGATTGACGAGAAGTCTGCTCTCTTACTGCCACTGTGCTACCATTAGCATTAATTGCACGCGCATTAGTGTCGCCATATTAACTAACGTTAGAGTCGTAAAGAAATTGTGCAAGATGAAAGGTCAAAGGTTCCGAACGCCTTCGCTGTCCCTAAAAACCGGGGCGAAATGATGTCAGCGTATAGCCTTATTCTATAGGTCATATTGAAACCACTTACGTAGCCCAGCTAGCACGTGCATACATCATTGTTAAACGCCCAATGCACTTGTGTGTTCTATTATAACACGGATTCTCTTCTAGAGCCAAATTACGACATCACGGTCAAAGGCGTAATACAGCATTCGTGCACTCCTGTATGTGGGGAACCGCGCAGCATTTGACGATTGCACAAAAAAGCGCTTTTACGCGCAATCAGCGCAGTGAATGCGCAAAATAAGCGTGTGCAATATAAATTTGCGTAATATTGTTCAATATTCGCTAGATCGGGCTTCAAAAGAAGCAGATAAACGCCGTGTACAGCTCCTCTTGCTTGCGTTTACTGTTGTTTCCTTAAAGGGGCCCGGCAGCACTTTTCCGAGTAAAAGTGAAATTGCCATTAGCATGTGATGCTTCACAAATCCCATACTGATTTTTTTCTTTCTAATCACGAAGTACGGGCGGAATCGCAGGATTTATGTGCTTTTTTACCTCTTTTCGAGCCAGCGAGTGCGCTAATACTACTAGTATTAGCGCTGAAATCTACGCAGCGGTGTGGGTGTTAGGGGGGGGGGGGGGTGTAAAGGTGGCAAAACGCATCCCTTAGTCAGCGCGCGTCAGGACCTTGGGCACTTTAATTTCTTTTTTTTTTCTTCAAACACGCGTTTGTTTTCAGTGTTATCGCGAGCGTGACGGCAGAAACGTGGCGCCATCCCGCGGCGGTCATGGTAGCTATGAAGTTCGTGATACTAAAATCAACTAATGGCGGTGGCCTTGGGTGACATGGCGTCAATGGCGTAGCCAGAGTGTGGCACACCAGGCCGGTGTCCCCCCCCCCCCACTCCCACCTCCCGAATACTTTTTCGCCATGGCCTACACCACGCGAAATGATCATTTGCCAGCCCGGCCCCCACTTGAGATCAAGAAGGCGCCCCCGCCCCCAGATAAAGAACTGCTGTGGCACTGACGGCGCAGTAATATGGGTATATGTCATCATTTGTAGAGATAAGAGGGAGCGATCTATCCCATTTCGAGAATTGATTGTCAAATCCTGGCCACGCGCTGCGCTCCGATGTTTTGGTCACATGTTCTCGGGGGCTTCGACTACCGTTCGTCGGCGTTTTCCGACAATGCTCAAAAAAAAATTTTTTTCAGGACCCGTTTGATCTTCTAAGCGCTGTTTTCATCGAGTTTAGAAAGCGTGCTCGCTTGCGAAGCGAGCGCACCGTATACATATAGGGTGCCTCGCTGAAGGCTCTTAAATAACACTTCCTATACCAGCGGTGGCTCCGTGGATACGACGCACTGTTGCCGAGCACGATGTCTCCGGTTCCATTCTTGGTCTCAAGGCACCATTGTATGGAGACAAAATAAATGAGTAGAAGCGGAGGTTCTCTGTGGTACGTTAGAGGGTACTAAGTGTTCGAAAGGTATCCGTAAATTGTGGGCCACGCGTATTACCTGGGTCGGATTACGTTCTAAAGTTAAACCACTACACTCCAAGAAAAAAATACTACTTGCGACTTCTTACGGTCAGTCGTGACTATAGCCACGATATTGATGCTCTTTGAGAAGACAAGTTAACTCTCTTTTGGGTGTCGCGACTCTCTAGAAAGATTCGATTATCTCCAAAAAGAGGTGACGTGTTTCCTTAAAGAGAGCCATGTACGTGGAAAGCCTGAACTCTAAAAAAACAAAAACAAACAACACTTTCTCTTTTTGTCTTAAAGTGTACGGCGTTCCCCGTACTGCACTACGAAGTTCGATAACGTGCCGCGTCCTCGTTGAAAACGTGCAGTTACACGGCGGCGACTACGCTTCCCGCTGGGAGAAAGTGTTCCTGATCGCTAGCCTGATCCACTTCGGTGGCGTCATCTTCTACGCCATCTTCGCGTCGGGAGAAAAACAGTCGTGGGCGGAACCTCCGCGGGAAGACGAAGGACCTTCGTGGAATCCGCTCGAGAACGCCTTCAAGGTAAGGGCACTCAACACTTGGAGGGAAGAAGTGTAAACAGATACCTTCACTCATAGCACTCACATTTACCGCAATCGCACGTAATGTAGGCCCTATAGCTATCGCATGCCGGCGTGGCCAGCACAGGGACAGTAGGTTTTTGTTACGGCGCAGCTGGTGGGGAGAGAGCAGTGGTGACATGCATGCGATAAGGACGAGCCAAATGCTACCACGGTCACCGGATTCATCTGACGCCTAGACCCCGGCCAAAGATAGCTGATTTCAACAAGCGATGGAAATTCCAGTCAGGAATAAAGAAAAAGAAAGTTGGGCAGAAGTCACTGATAACGAGTGTTGAATGCAGCATTACCGTCTTCAAGTAATTTTGAGTTTAGTTTGGCAGCATATCTGTACAAACCACCTAAAATGCGATGCTGTTATTACGGGGGCCAGACGTGGCCAAGTAGCTGACATTAGCCGACATTGGCCAATATAGACCAACACTTGTGATAACTTATCCAACATACGGTAATATTACGGCGACATTTGCCAATACTAAGCCAGAACTGGGTAATATGAGCAGTCGCTTAACCATTATCTGCAAAACATTAGACAAGATTAGCTAGAACTAGACGGTCATTCATGGCGCATCAGCATTACCAACTAAGTGCTGGTACTTTGCAAGTGAAATACGGTAAAACTGGGACGCTGGCCATCGCCCATCACAAATTACTGAGCGTACTACGTTGCCTTTTCAATGTTCTCGCATATAAAGGAACAGCTGACGTCATTTCAGCAGGCGCGTTCTACGCTGCCCTTACCCAACGATTTGTTAGTGATGACGAGTGTTGCTCCTTTCACTTTGTCTTCAAAGGAGGACTCGGGAGCGAACAATGCGACGCAGCAGCAGTCGTCCTTCCAACGCCAGACATCGTACGGTGCCACGGCTGAGACAAACTTTCCCGTGTACGAAACACGCGAGGAACGCGTCCAGGAGCCATCCCGGGATGCGTACGACCAGAGGGACTTCTAGCCGGAGAACTAAGGGTGCGTATCGGAGTTATCTCAGAGACTTATCATTAAAGCAGTACCTCAAGGTAACCTTGTACGCGTCGTAGGGATTTCGCATGGCCATTTAACCAACGATCAAGTGAGAGAGATACCTACGTCGCACCTGTCAAGTTTCATATGCACTCAATTACTAAAACTTTCATTGCCTTACTTCATGTTATGCTTCCACCCTTCACGTCACCTCCCTTTATGCCACAGTTAACAACCGATGTAGCATTTCTGGTTCATCACGCGGATTTCGGGTGATCAACTTCAATCTTTATTTCACTTCCTATTCTCTATTTCTGTCTCAGCTGCCTCTTGCTGGACTTTAGGGCTATAGTTGACCAACTTCCGGTTTACACTTAAACTATATCGAATCTATACTTACACTTAACCTACACACAACTACCTCGGACTGACTTTCCCACAATAATATTCATACACCCCCCCCCCCTTTTTTTTTTTTGCTTTGACACCATTGATGCAAACTTATCAAAGAAAGTTCGGATGGAGTGTCATGTGCGTGAGTCTTGAGCAAATGTTACCAGCTCGCCTGGTGAACCCTCCACACGACGTACGATGAATTAAATCAAGTGGAAGCGACCTCCACTAAGGCGCACGGCAGACCCGTTCGTCGTAGTGACAGCACTTTAGGAGAGTTAACACTGCTAGGTACTGCGCCACGTCATACGAGGAACGAAGCTTCCAACGTTATCAAGAATAGGTAGCCGGTACTTTCGCCCTTTAGTGGGCCTCTGTCTCTGCCGCCGGCTTTATGATCATGTATAATTCATGGTAGTTTTAACTAGTCGCAACAACAGTAGATGCGTTTGCACTTGAATGTTGCTGTAGTTCTGGATAGCTTCATGTCATCGTCCAGACAACGAAGGGGTTCTTTCCTTATATTCATCATCCCCGTCGCATTTTACTGCGTTGTCGAAACCGCATCTTATTCGCATCCAAGTATCGCTCGTTTCTCTGGCCCCTGGTGCATTTTTCGTGTACCTGGCCTTTCACACAACAGTACACGTATGGCTGACATTTGCGACAGCTACGCATTAGACATTCGGCATGCCCAGTGCATATGCGTATTTGCTTCGATACATTACTTAAGTATATCATAGTCGGTCGAAAATGCCGCAGATGATGAAGTGAAGTTCGATAAATATACAACAGGTGGGATGCGTTCAACCAACTACGGCCGCTCACGCCATGTGTCCAGACGGCCAGCTGGTCTCATATGCTGTATAATTTGCCAATAAGTACGGTGTGATATGGCTTACGAAGAAAAAAAAAAGTTCGGCAGATCCCACGTACCTGCGAATCCAGGTTATGCGAAGCATGCGGGAGGAAGGTGACCGTGTTGCGTTTCTTTTTTATTGAGCGACACGTCGTGAAATAACGCTAAATATATGTACAAATGTTGCGTGCACGGACATATGTTGAAGAGTTGCAGATGTTTAAGTAACCAGTCGTTTGCACTTGCGCAACAATGCCAACTGGAACATGCGTATTAGCAACACCAGATGCTGATATGAATAGCTGGTGCTCACGAGGATGCTGGCCCTGGGCACTGCTACATAAATCAACTTCAGCGCATGGCAATTAACCACAATTGACGTAAACCCGACGTGACGAATGTGTCAAAGCGGTAAATATGTAATCTATATAAAATTGGGTAGGCAGCACTGCAACCACTATTGACGTTTCACGAAGATTAGCGTCTATTTGAAAAAGCACTTCCGAGAGCATGCGTAGCACTTTGGTACAATGCTTCATTGCTACTCAGAATGCTTGGGTTCGATTACAGCTGGAACCCTGACATTTATTCTTTGCATTCGTCGGGTTGACGCTACCGATGTCGGGTATTTCTTAACGATCGCGCGTTAAAATTGCCTATGCGAGTTCTCGTCGTCCGTGGGTAGCGTTGCGACCGGCGTTTGCGGCACCGGAGATTCGGGATCAAGATGTCGAGGCAGAAGGAGGTTGAACTTCGTAGAGAGGGTTTATTCACATTATTTACATGGCACGGGCTCTCTGGCCCGAAGCTCTACATTGAAGAAGGCTGTTTACTGAACAAGCTCGATTGATTGATTGATCGATTTGTGGGGTTTAACGTCCCAAAACCACCATACGATTATGAGAGACGCCGTAGTGGAGGGCTCCGGAAATTTTGACCACCTGGGGTTCTTTAACGTGCACCCAAATCTGAGCACACGGGCCTACAACATTTCCGCCTCCATCGGAAATGCAGCCGCCACAACCGGGATTCGATCCCGCGACCTGCGGGTCAGCAGCCGAGTACCTTAGCCACTAGACCACCGTGGCGGGTATTGAACAAGCTCCGTGAACCACCTAAGCAGCCCGCGAGGGCTGATTAAATACAGTTTCATCTCCCCAGATCCCTAGATCGGGGAATAGGTCCATACGGAACAGTCCAATAACATGTATAACATGTCCCGCAGCACACACGAGTGTCATTATGCCGGCAACGTCCCCAACAAACACACATACACAAATCAGACACGTGTATGGTCTCGGCGACGCTGCCTCCTTCGGCGAATCTTGCTTGAGCGGGATGTAACGAGTCCGTCATCTCGCCGCTCGGGCCGACCACACATGCTTTGTCGAACGACAGTCGCAGTCTAGGCGCCTCCGAGGAGCCAGGCGTGGACATCTGGTGCTGATTTGAGCGTCGGCGGCACATCAGTCAGAGACGCACAGCGTGATGGTCCGACGTCCGTAATCGGCGGAAGCTCGGCATTGTGGCTTTTAACGGGGCACGAAGACGCCACGTGTCGCATCTCTGCGCGGAGCCGAAGGTCAGCGGTGCTCCGTAGAGTAATTTCGGCCACGCAGCGCCCAGCACACGGAAACAGCCGGGCGTCTTGGCGCTGCTCCTTATCTTCACAAAGGAGGCGGCTGTCTTTCTTCCGTTTTGTCAGCCACGGCAAAAGGGTGGCCCGCCAAACACAACATTAGATACTAGTATCTATCACCTGTGGCACATACCCGCATACCAGAGGCACATACACGCCCGTGGGTATGTGCCATAGTCTGGCGGAAAGTGTTTGACGACGTACGCGACGGGATTGTGACAGTTTTCATGTCTTGACCAGCACGTCATATTCATCAAACCATATTTAGATAGATAGATAGATAGATAGATAGATAGATAGATAGATAGATAGATAGATAGATAGATAGATAGATAGATAGATAGATAGATAGATAGATAGATAGATAGATAGATAGATAGATAGATAGATAGATAGATAGATAGATAGATAGATAGATAGATAGATAGATAGATAGATAGATAGATAGATAGATAGATAGATAGATAGATAGATAGATAGATAGATAGATAGATAGATAGATAGATAGATAGATAGATAGATAGATAGATAGATAGATAGATAGATAGATAGATAGATAGATAGATAGATAGATAGATAGATAGATAGATAGATAGATAGATAGATAGATAGATAGATAGATAGATAGATAGATAGATAGATAGATAGATAGATAGATAGATAGATAGATAGATAGATAGATAGATGTTTTGATAACTATCGTGCTAAGAGCAGCGTGCACTCCTAACTTCATAATCCGTTTAAAGGCTACCTTAAAGAGTTCATTGTGCAAGCATCACCACTTACCCTCCCTCCATAATCTTTTTTTCTTTATTTTCTCTCTCTCTCTCTCTCCCTCACGTAAACTATTCTCTAGCCCAGAGGACACGCTCGACTTAACAAAGAACTTTTTTTTTCTTCGTCCTTCTGTAAAGCGTGCTTCGTCTGTTAGACACGTTTGTATCTAGGCAAAGCCCACCAAGTAAGCCTCTGCAAAGCAGCGTGTTTGGTCGAGTGTTACGCAACCGTCTCCTTTCTATACGGCTTTAAAAAAACAGTGTAGTTGTGACCATTTTTGAAAGGCCGCGCTGTAGACGGAAAATCCGAGAGGATCCGTGCTCCGAGTAATCTGTGTCGCTGTGACCGTTTGCAGCGGACGGGTACTGCGAAGACGTGGGCGGAGACGTCGAGGCGCCGCCGAGACGAACACGAACGGAAGGAGGGAGGAGACGGACGAGCAGGACTGGAGGAACCGCGGACGTCAACGGGAACACCGTCGGCGACGACGAGAGACGCACGCATGTGGCCACAGCACGACGTCCCGCCAAGACGCGACCCCCGCGGTCCGCCAGAAACGACGACCACCCATCACGGAGGCAAGCCGAAGAAGGCGCAACGACCGAAGCCGCAAAGCAAGGATAGCACAGGGCCGCGGCTATGTGCCGTGTTCGTTGAGTTTGATTACGGTCTTTCACCATCTTTTCATATATCATATTTTTTTTCCTTCTGATTCCTCGTCTGCGAGGTGATAGGCTGCGGCTGGCGAACAAAGGTCTACCCCCCCCCCCCCCCCCCGCACACAGCTACGCAAACTCCGCGTTTCACCAATTTCGTGTAGTGAAGCTAAGGCTGAGAATCTCATCAGCCATTCGCGAGAAAGAGTCGACGAAACTTCGGCGCCACTGTGCGCAATTGTGCGCATGGCAGACGGCCGCTCCGTTTCTGATTAACGCCTAGAGCGAAGCTGTTGCATTTCTTGCAGGCTTTCTGAAGTTGCGAGGTGCCGGGCTTGATTGATTGATATGTGGGGTTTAACATCCCAAAGCCAGTATATGATTAAAGAGACACTGTAGTGGGGGGCTCCGGAAATTTCGACCACCTGAAGGTGGTTCTTTAACGTGCACCCAAATATGAGCACACAGGCCTACAGCATTCTCGCCTCCATCGAAAATGCATCCGGGATTCAATCCCACGACCTGCTGGTTAGCAGCCGAGTACCTTAGCCACTAGACGACCGCGGCGGGGCATGCGAGGTGCCGGGCTATCGACTCCAAAATCTTGCTCAAGGACACTCGACTTCTCATTGTTGTCTAAATCACTATCTTTATCCGCTCCCAACACTCTGACTGGCTGAGAAAGCAATGTATTCAGACAGCCTTCGACAAGGCTACAAGCGAACTGCGAGTCCGCGTTCCGGATTCAAAACGACCCGCACTTTTTCACACTCCCTCTGTATGAAATTGGTCAGCCGGAGCATGCGTAGTATTGAATCAACTTGCCGGTTCTTTGAGCGACTGACGGATACTCGAGATGGTTATTACGACGTAATGATAGCAATGTAAAATGCATACGCATCCAAAAAAACAATGAAAAAACTCAAGTTACGTGCTAGTACTTTGGGGATGTACGTTTAGCACATAATATTTGTGTGTTGTTTAATAGTAAACAAAAGAGGCGATGTCGATAGGAAGTTGTATGGCAACGAACACGCCTGTCCTTCCAAACGCTACATTACACTCTCTCCAGTTAGACATTGATGATACGTTCATCTTTACTCTAACAACCCAACGCGAGCTCCGAAAGGCAGGTGCGAGTTGTCAGAACGTTTCTCATTAGGTCGAGTAGTTGCGGTCAGGCTAAACGTACCGTATTCTACTTATCTGAACTACGCAATGTCGCCGAGGTTTTGCGTAGTTGCCAAGTCATCCTTCGACGAGTTCGTGCTTCGTTCGCGAAACCTCGCAAAATGCGAGAAAACCCCAAACCAATCTGAGCATGAGGTACATCCAGGCCAGTGGGTTATCCCACGTACTTTAGACGACACTGGAGCACACCGAAATGATTCTTCACAAATGTGTAAGCTCTAGAGAGCAAAGAGTAAAATAACCTCATTTTTTTTTTCAAATACGGAGTGAGTAGCGGTGCTTTGAGAGGCGGGTTTAAAGAGTAATAGCAGCCTGGTCTTCTTCTTTTTCTTTTTTAAGGCCATTACCAACAAACAGAGGACCCATTGCAAGTTCGAAATAGTTTGATGAAATGTCTCAAAGCGTTGCCGAATTTCTGAGGCGCTGACACTTGCAGACATGTCGCCGAGACGAGGTGCATCTGTGAAGGCGAGAACGATATTCGTTGAAAGAAAAATGAAAAACATATTGTTTATTTCGGAAACCTGACAAGCGGCGACATTACGGCGGTCTGTCAATAATTATACCGCGGTATAACGATGTCGTTGACCGGGATATTAAAAAAAAAGAAGGATAAACAGCCTGGTAGACGTAAATAACTGTGTTATTTAGTAATCGGTCACGCCATAGCTCATCTGTATTAAAAAAAAAGCCGACAAACTTTCGTTTTCAGCACACCGGCTTCTCAGTTCCCACCGCTCTACAGCGCTGAGAACCGATAAGCTGCGGCGTAGGCAGACTTTTTAAAGAAGTGTTCTTAAATATATCAACAGTGGTTGTGGCATCATTGACCTCCTTTCAAAGCCTTTTCTTCCCCGAGTGAAATTCGCTGCAGTCGCTGCCTCTATACTGTAAAACTGACGCCGTTTCCAACGATGCTCGCAGCAAGAGATTCAAGCTAGGAAAAGAAGCGTACGCGAATCGAATACGTAAAACAAGGTCCCACGGCCACAAGACCATACCGCGACCCCTGTGTGCAAAAGCACGAGCTTTGAGTGGGTGTGGGTGTTTTTTTTTTCTTTGTTGCTGTCACTTTCTAAATCACCCAGCATAGGGCTTCGTTATCTAAAGACTCTACATTTGTAAGCATTGAGTTAATGCGATCAATCTCATGCGAAAGCGTATGTTCTTAAAAGACGCGTTACGTTACCTTAATGGTATCCGTTGATTGCACAGCATCACCGTATGACGTCAGTACATGCAGTCACTGAAAATGTCTTCACATGACGTCACGTGACTGGTACCATTCTCGTTCACGCCGACGAGAGTTCCGAAAATGCAACGCCAGCCGCCAGTTCGTTTTCTTTTTTTTTTCCTTTTTTTTTTTGCTAATGAAACATACGAGGCTTTTGTTTTAACACGTACAAATTAATCTGTGAGCTCCAAGATGTGTAGAGGCAGCCACTGCCGGTACACAGAGCAGCGACTGCGTGTAGCCCGCGGTATGTCTCCCTTCCGCTCCCGCGTAAAATAGCTTAGCCTCGTGTACATACCAATCGCTTCGATGTGAGCATGGCCGTACCGCGACTACCACAAAGCAATATAGCGTCTGAACGGCTCCTCTCGCGGAACGAAAGGCAGACAGCGGCAGGGCACGAAACTCTCTCTCTCTCCCTCTGTTACGCTCGAAGCAGAAGCGAAGACGAGGAGGGAACAGGTGGCGTCTGGAATGCACGAACTGTGTCACTCCCAACCCCCTCAAGACATTGGACGCTGATGCTGAAGTTTGTGAGAAATGTGTGCAGACTCGATGATCCGACCGGCAGATCGGGTCGACCAAGAACTGCAGCCGCGTGTAAAAGTCCCGCACATCGATGTCGTTCGATGTTCATGTCTGAACGTAAGGTGAATGGCCGGTTCTGTTTTAGGATAGTTGGTACAGTCACGGAAGACTGAAACACGGACAAGGTGTACGTTTAACATAGGCATGATTTCGCTTTGCCTCAAATTGCGCCTTCAAATTACCGCTAACGGAAGCCGTTCCACCCTGCTAAATTGATGTTATCGTTTAGTTTGTCCATGGTTGTACGTGCTTTTGAGCGCGAGAACACCAACTGCCGCAATATCGAGCAAGTACAGAAGTTAATGTACTGTACTGTGCAGCGCAAGCAGGGAACAGCTTTGTTTAGACATCATTTTGTCTCCGTAACTTTGCGATTGTATTTCGGCTGGTAATGACGCCTGCCGTATTAAATATCCAGGACGAGAAGACAGACGAGAAATGAATCAGGGTGGTCTATTCCGAGTGTCTGAGTGTGTATGCTTGAAGTGTGTGATATAGGTACATACAATCTGTTACGGAGTCTGGCCCGGTGCTACGACGACAGACTGCCTATGAGTACGCTTAACGCTCTGATGACAGAGTGCGACGAATCGCTGCGTTGATGCGCACGTGTTGACGTTGATGTTGCAATGCTCGCGTGATGTTGGGTGGTTCTGCGCATGCTCTGCTGATCTGTTGTGAAATGAGATTATGTTGCAGCGGGTGTGGTGCCTGAAGAACTTGACGCAAGGTGCTACAGACACTATCATTATTTCTACATAGGTGTCGAACCGTGTCATCGTGCATGACGGCGTCCTCGGTCACGACATTTTCTTTCGGTGCGACGCGTTTTTCCGAGATTCTAACAAGCGCTTCATCCCAACCGCTCCTTCTCAATTTAAAAGCACATAACCCCCCCCCCCCCTTTTCAACTTTATCCATAGGTTGCACGTAAAGTCATGGTCGCAGCTTCATGACGTACTTGTTCACCAACATGGTGGTCATGATGATGTAAAGGACGTACAATCACATCGCGTTTAACGTACTTCGATATGATAACGATGCGACCAGAATTTTATTGGTCACTCTGCGTCAATAACAATGAAACTTGCAAATGATGTTATGATCATACTGACACGCGACGTTACAAACCTTGCGTGTGTCATGCGCTGCACCAACATGGCGGTTTCAGTGACGTCAGTGCCCACCACCTATACGTCATCTCTCATACCTTTTGCGTCAATACATTAATCTTTCCTGAGAGGTTACCGAGCACAATTAAGGGAGTGACCCTTCAGTTTAATTATTAAAGTTCCGCATCTATAATAACTCCCCCTCTACTCGTTCTCAAGGATTTTCTTTTTCCTGTTACTACTTATTCCCTGAACAGTAAAGTTTAAAAAAAACCTACGTTGGCGACAATGGTGGCAAAAACGGCATCATACTGCATCCAGATTCGATAAACGGCCGAATCCGGCGAAAAGCCGAGCATCACAAAATGTACGCATTCGCTCTGTGGTCACAAAGGCCAAATACGTACGTCTGGAACTAAATTCCTGACTTAAGAACTCTCACAGCCTGCACGGGGAATATGCTTGGAACTAACACAGAGCTAGTCCGCAACAAGGACGTCGATTTTTAGACAATGCTGTTTTTTTATTACTTTTAATACCTGAAGCGAGCGTGTTTATTTCCTGCACGAGCTCAGCCAACTGCGTTGTTTCGTTCAGCAGTATACGTAGCCTCCATAGTACATCACAGCATCGCTACTTTGTGAGCGAAGGTATCGAAACTTTGCCTTTAGAGACATGCTTATAGCCTGGCAGCCATTTTGTACTAACCGCTTTTCAAGGATACTTAGCAGCGGCTTGTCTGCACTGTACCGGTGGACGCCTTCAGCTCCACTCAGAAGAACCACGCATATAACTCAGGTCAGAAACAATCCCCAGACAGTTCACAGAAAGCACCGTCAACAAGCGGTCTCTTAAATGCCCAAACTCCGTTCGAATTGCGATCGTTATCTTCAGTGCCGACAGCATACGAAACACGGTTTTCGTTTTGTCTCGTTTCCAAAAAAGTGCCGCCGTACCTGAAGCTTTATGATGTCTTATTTAAACAGAGCTTTAAATCACGGGGGGTGAGCGAGAGAAAAGGTTATTCATCAAGGGCTCTATGGGTACGGGCGATGCAGGCTACGTTTGCTTCCAGGCCGGGCCTCTCAGTGACGAATTCAGCTCGTGCCGGGAGCCATGGTAATGACATCCCAGGATCACCACTTGATTGACCCCAATGGCATTGCTTGAGCGGCAAACCTCGTCATTCCACATTAGAAGTTGTACCTGTTTCACAAAATCCATTGCAGAAAAAAGTTATACAAGCTGGCCATTTCGGTTATTCACTGATCGCTAACGTGATATTTATTTTATTTATTTATTTAGGAGAATACTGCCAGTCTGAATGCCAGACTTTGGGCAGGGGTGGGCGGTACAATGAACACAAATGCAGGAAGTACAAAAAAATATTGAACAGATTATACAGTGGTACAAAAAAAAGGAACGCGTTGATTCACATAGAAAGGAAACTGGAAATGCAGTCCACAATTGCCGTGCCATACAAGGCTATACTGAAAACTGCACGAAAGTAGTGCTCAGCAGGTTTTGCTGTGTGAAAAAAAAAAAAAAAAAAAAAGAAGTTTAAGTACAAGAATAGTCAGCAACAATTCAAAAAGTACATCCGGGCATGTTAGTTACAAGCGTGGCAAATTGTAAGGCAAATATTTGGCCTCACCGCGTGGTGAGGCTTAAATATATATATTTAAGCCTCACCACGCGGTGCAAGAGCAGCAGGTGATCCACCGGTGTACAGTAGAACGCGAAGCCTCAAAACTGAGCTTATAGCGCAGTACTACAGTAGCCTTGCGCTGTTGCGCCCCGTGTTGTACGTTGTTGGCAACAGGCAACTCATAGTCACTTTACGGAGAGATCCAGGAGGTATCTGTGATAAAAAAAAAAAAAAACAGCCGCGTCTGTAGCACGTACGCTCTTTGTTTCCGTTTCGTCCGCGCGCACAGAACTCGTTCCCCCCCGCACATCACGATCCGACTGCTATAGTAGCGTCTTTGTCAAGTCCACGTGACGTTTCAAACGGCGTCGCGTGCCCCTTAACGGTAAAGCGTCCTCTGCACGACGGGAGTGCACCGACCGGTGTGTTCTTGTGCATTAATTATCTATCACCGCATGCTTGTTAAGCGTGAGTGTGTGTAAGTAGGCCTTGTATGCCTACTTGCCTTGTAGGCCTTGTATACAAGGCCTTGTAGGCCTACTTGCCTTGTAGGCCTTGTATACAAAGCCTTGTAGGCCTTGTATGCCTACTTGCCTTGTAGGCCTTGTATACAAGGCCTTGTAGGCCTTGTATGCCTACTTGCCTTGTAGGCCTTGTATGCCTACTCGTGAGCGAGTGTGTTTTTATTAGTATGGATCGCGCGCGTGCTATAGGGCGTGTCTGTTCGATGTTTGTTCTTGCACCAGCACACTCGTGGAGCCTCGTCGGAACAGGACGAGGCGATGTGACGGCCTACACTGTACTACGGTACGAGGTCACGACACGTGAAGAAAGCACAACTCCCAGCACAGTCTGTACATATAACAGCGGCGTGGTTACAGATGAACAAGGCGACGTGGCGCGATCTGGGAACACTATCCGATCCACGTGGGCAGCAGTGAGAAACGCATGTACGCGATAAGATGGCTTCCAGACCTGCTGAGGCTATCGAACAGGTTGCCCGCTATGCGTGATGCGATAAATCCAGCACAAATTACACTAAAAGCATTCGCTTGTTGTTTCTGTCAGTCAAACTCGATATGGCTTGCAACGTGGGAGCGTGTGGCCTCACAAGTTCACAATGATAGTGCATGGCTTCTATGAGCTCTTACTCCCATAAAACGCGTTCTTCTCACTTGGGTATGAACCCAACTAAAGATATAATATTTAGTTGTTGAAAAAAAAAACAAGTTGAAGTCATGCGCAACCATTGAGGCGACGCGCTCCCGTGTTGAAAGTCATATTCGCGCCTGTACGCGCGACGTCCAGGAGCCCATTATGTGACACATTTCCCCTACCTGTCTTTTTTTTTGCATATTTAGATGTAGTTGGTCATTGCAGGCTGTCATACCAGCAACTTTCGCGCTAAAGCTTTGGCGGAGTTCTAATTATGGGCAGTAACAGCGCACAAATTCACGGGACGAAGAGAAGAGACACAAACAAGTCCAAGTATCGGTCCTGCCGGAGTTCTAATCATTAGTTTCTCACGCGCTTCCACGTGATGCCACAGCAAGAACTAGCAAGGTATGACGAACACGTCACATCAGGCAGCGCACGAAAGTGAGCCCAGATTGCGCTCCCTGCCGCCTAGTTACTATTGTAGTGTTTCGTAGACCAAAGCTGTGTAGGTATACTAGCGGTGTGATTGTGAACATGTAATCGTCGAACGGGCGCTGCAGGCTCTCGGGCCCGGATCAAAACCCCCGGTTCTCGTGGCGCCGCGCGCCTCGAACTTGTACCGACTGCTCCGATCCGGTCCGGAGTCAACGCAGTCCCGTGTCTCAGTGGCACTGCTCCGGAGCGAGCTGCGGGAAGACCGCTCCCCTCGTCTCCTGGAGAGGACACGTACACACGACCCACAAGTCTTTCAATCTCGCCTAGAATAACCGCTTCTACAGCGCGCAAGCTTTCGGGTGCTAGAAGATGGCGTATTGTAGACGGAATCGTCGGTAGATATGGCCGGCCGTTTGCCCCACCCAGTCTGTGTTGATTTGTTTCGTTGGCGTAACATATTCGTTCATGGCGTTGCGTTATCTTCATCTATTAGCCCCTGCAACTGCATGCCAAAAGCTGTCGCAGACTTGCCAACGTGGGTTAGGCCTAACTCGTCAGCACCTAGCCAAAACAGATTCCTTTCGCTACGTAAAGGATTTCACGACTTCATTAATGTGAACAAGAACACCAATCGCAGAACATCAGTAAGAAGCTGGCAACATTACAAAGAGGCAAGTCACCGAATTTGGCCCTTATGTTCACTCTTTCGACATCTTTGGTGTTTCTGGACTTCTGGGATACACATTTGTCACGATAACTCAAGAGTACTTCTCAGCGGGTCATCAGTTGTCGTATCAAAGCATTATCTGTTTGACAAGGCTGAGGTGGCATGACAAACACCACGAAATGCCACCATATTTTGTCAAATTCCACAACGGTGACACGTCGAGCCAATCAGGAAGGACGAAGCAGCGCCTTTGGCCAATCAGAACTGACACGATGGGATAATCGGTCATATGATGCAATCAGACAGCGTCTCAAATTGTGATATAACATCCAGGGCATCATATTCAGGATGTAAGGTGTGGTTTCAAAAAGTTAAACACAGTATGTCTAGAAACAACAAAACAAAAAATCCCAACACCCCGAGCAAGTCAGCATCATAATCACATGTGCCATGATGGGACAATGTCAACAACAATTAAAAAGTTGCCAGCAATGATTTTAGACACTTCTACTTGACAGGAAGCCCATCATGCCTGATTAAAACCCAGCAGTTTCCTTTCTTTTTCAATCGATTTGCCTCTTAGGAAACAGAAGTCAACCCATCGCACAATTTTACAATCGTGTAATGCTTCCAGGCATCACAGCACGGTACAGTCTTGAAAAGGAGCAAGAAAAAGAAGTGTACATACAAAGCGAGAGGATTGAAAACAACTATTTTTTACGTGCAATACCACAACTGATACCTTTGGAATCTAACAATGTTTGGTAAAGGTGCACCATATGTTTCACCAAGCACAATTCGCAGTCATTTTAATCAAAGCATACTTTCTTGAGTGATCAGCCCTCCTAACATTCATTGCAGTCAACCCAGCTACCATAGGCGTCAGTCACACAGTGTCATGTAACTCACGTAGGCAAGTCTGTCAAGTTCTGTGTGCCATTGATCTTTCTAAAACCTTGTGTGATATGAAAATAAAATAAATCCCCAGAAAAAAGATATGCTGCCATAGGACCTGCTTGTGCTCTCAAACACACATTAGATTTACACAATGCATTTCACGCAACACTTGCAACAACTTTACTAGCTCAACTCATTGCACATAGCATGTAAAACTGCATTTGTACATGCAGATGTTCATTACAGTAACTACGCAAATCCTTTTAGTGCTGATGCAAGAGATTCAAGCGTTGTCTTCAAATCAGGCACTAACAAAATGCCCATGCAGACCATTCATCACTGCGACCAGAGCACAAGCGAACCAGTGGCTTCAGCATAATGTCCTTCAACAGCACGCAATCCGTTTTGTCCCACCCGTATTAAAACATGGCACAGTTGTTTGTCAGGTACTCACCGTGCTGCATCGAGTGTGTCTTGTTGGTTCTCGTTTTACATCTATGTTAACTGTTAGTTACTATAAACTTGTCAAGCTAGCCACAGAAAAGGTTAGTTCGTGCGTGACAAGCTGCCTTGTCTTTTTTGATAGATCTATAGCGCTAGTGCATGAATCTAGTGTGTCTGGTTAGATTCGAGCAGTTGTGCATGCGATGCGAGTGGCTCGTCAGAGCTTGCCTTCTCAAGAGCACAGGAAGCAAAGCTCATCCTCGCTAAGCCAAGATCAGTCCAGGAACACGTAGACCTCCGTTGCAAACGAGGAAGGCAACATTGCTGTTTCTGTGTTTTGTCACCCGTGTGTCATGACTTTAGCCTGTGAAGAACTTGACTTCAGCTCATCGAGGACAACTGTTATATAAACTGTAAATATACTAGTATTTACTCGCGTAGCTGTAGTGGATGTTGTACAAGCGTCGGTTACAATCTAATGCGTACGCCACTGACATCACCTTCTATCACTTTAACCACAAGTTCCAAGCATATTACCATAGCAAAGAAAATAAAAAATGCGCTGCACATAGTATCTCGTAGCAAAAAAAAATGCAAGATTAATCGAGACTTAATTTTTATTGCACGCAGAAATCAAGTACCCGCATATCGGTTAACGACCCGGAAGCCTACATGCCACCAATGTCAAAAACAATTCACCAAGTCAGATACTTGCCCTTTGCAATAAGCTTCTGTGCACCACAAACTCTGCAATTTTCTCATACTCGTGACCGACAGGCACCCTAGCAACAATAACAACAAGCAACCAGAGAAAGAGCATATTCAAATGCCAAAACACAGTCGTGCAGTCCAGATGCCACCATCAAGGCCATCAAGTAATAACCAACTGTTGAGACAGTTGACAGCCTGAACTACCTAGTCTAAGTAATAAGTCACAGCTAAAAAAAATATATATATACTATATATGTGTGCATGATAAAATGTTTTTTTTCCCTCTCATGCTGCGCAACATGGTTGTTACGAAACACATCAAAATAATGTGATAATGTGAGTGTACTATCTACTAACTGCAAATGTCTGAGTGTTACTTTTATGTGTACATCTGCTGTATATACGGTACTCTTGGTCATTACTACAATTCATCTATGGACGTTTTTTCTCTCTTAGTGGAACACATTAGCTGCGGCCCGGACCGTGACCATGTCTCGTGTTTTGGACTTGGGCTTGTTTTTTTTGTTTTTGTTTTTTATTCTGTCCCTAGGAGAGATGTTTCTTGTAAATGTGCTCCCAATGTTATTACGCCGTGTTTTGATTCTACAAGGTCTGTTGAAGCAAACTGTATAGTTTTTCATGGGGAAAAGAAAAGCACAGCCCAGCTGATGCATTTTGCTCCCCACATGTTGGCCTAGAACATCCAGGTATATTAAAAAAAAAAAAAAAGTCATGCCTGCATTATTCTGTTTTCCTAGAGTGTTGCCCAATGAATTAAATGTTACGAAATGAGTCCCTGGCTGTTGGTGTCAATGTTGATGTTGGTGTGAGGCTTTTTATCACTGTTCCTTTTTGTAGGGGAGTCGAGGCCTCCAATGACTGCAGACAGCACTCTGCAAAATCAGACATAACGAGCAATACTACAACCAGTCATAATGTTCGTGTCGACTATCTAAGCAGATGCTTTTCAATCACTGACAAAGCGTACCGAAAACTAACAAGAGTTGTGATGTGTTGAAGTATATTTGCATTTTGATCTGCACTTCACTCTAGGAGTGTCCCATACCAAATGATCCAGACATTTGGCACTCTAGGGGACAATCATGACCTACCAGACAATGAACAGTAGAATTTCCATCAATCAAAAATTATTGCTTCTATATTTTATGCTTCTTTCTTTTTTGTTATATTCACACATTCCCTCATAAATGCCTTCAGAGAAACAATAAAAGAAAGACCATATTCTATTCGCAAAATGCAAAGAGTGTAAACTTGCAAATACAGAAAAAGCCACATATATAAAAAATACATATATATATATAATATATATGAGCTTTATGTGTGGAAAGTGAGATGTAGGATTTGAAAATAAAAATAAATGGAAGCTATGTTTCAAAAAATGAAAAGAAAATGTGTGTCCAACTTTTGTCGTCCTGTGTGAGAAGCATTCACATGCCCATGAACTGTGCTGTATACACCACCGCACGCTCAACCCTCTGCGAGAAAATATCTTACGATTCCACTTAAACGAGATTGTATACAGTTAATAATGTTGATGCCGCTACACACGCAAGGTGAATTAAAAGAATAGCGGCGCAAGATTTTCAGTCATTCTCCTGAAACCACCCAAGTTCTTTGTGGATCTCAAGATGTATTAAAACAAAAAATTGCAGTAGGCCCAACACGCCCTTAGAGATCTACGTGCCTAGAAGACCCTTGGCATCTTCACCTCTCACGACATCTGTTCATCGCTCCAGCGCCTTTTAGGCTCGATTTCTTGGCAACAGCAGCACTCACTGTTGGGGTTCAGTAGCACTCGTGACCCAATCCTTGACTTCAGCGCTGTACGTGGCGACAATCCAAGAAAAAATGTCAGCTCCGCCCGCTAGCCTCTTCACATTCAAACCAAAATATAACAAAATATTTGTTATAGTAAAGTAAATGAAAAATAATATTTCAATAAATATCGTGTTAGGAATATATCTTTATAATAATTTTTGAATACAACGAACTTGTTTTTGTGTAAGATGCAACTTTGTTATAATGGGGTTTGAGCGTACTTTCCTCAGCTCATGTAAGCATTAATAATATTAACAGATTTGTAATTACTATATAAAGCAAGTCCTGACAAAATTTACCAGAAAGTTCAAGTTTCCAAACTTAAAACAGTGACACAAGTGTGTCGGCACTGGGAAGTGCTTGATATCACCCGAGAAGTGCTTCACATCACGAAAATGAGTAACCACTATTGGATGGAGCACTCATGTAAATTTTCTGTGGGAGGGACAGAGATGTCTATGGGGGGAGCTGATGCGTTTTCTTACTTTATTGCCTAGCATCGTGAATGACGCTGCTAAAACAGGCTCGACTGCCATACGAAAACCACGTACAGCTTGAAGTACGAGGAACCATGATATGTGCGGTTTATATGTCCTTCTGAGTGTGGTTCTCACCCTGGATAACCAATGAACCCAAGCCTTCCCCCTTGTTAGCTTCGATTTCGTCACAAGAGCAGCTCCCTACATATGCGCACATTGTGAACTCATGGTACACCACATCGCTGCACTGCCCCAAGGTGGTGCTGCCATTCCTACCAAGATAAGCAAGAGAATAAGAAAAGGTGTGGCTGGTGTTGGCATGTAGGTAAGTAAATGCGTGGCGGTAGTGTAACACGTAGAGCACAGCTGGAAACTGTGTGGAAATTTAGTAAACTGAATGTGAGAACTCTATTTGCAGGAAATTTTTTAACACAAGCAAACAAGCGACCAAAACTAAACAAGAAACGAAAATCTAACCAAACAGCGTCAGCTGCCAGAAAGAACACAACTAAAGAACCTGTGATTAAAGCTGAAATGCATGTGGAATTTTTAAGTAAAAACTAATGCTGTGCGAATAGCGAAATTTCGGATGCAAATGAGTAGTTTTGGAATACTTATACAATATTTTTCTAATATTCCAGAATTAAACTGCAGAAAAAAATTTAGAAGATTCTTAAACACGTTCTTAAGAGATGGCAACATAAAAGAGTTTCTTTTCGCTACGTTGACGAAGCGCTAGCGGGGTGGTGTTTCATAGTTGCCTCAACAAGAATAAAGCAATGCAGAGGCTAAATTGTATTTACGTACGTGATTTGGTGCAACCAAGGTGTTGCCAATAACACTACTCAAGAAAGCCAAATGCTATTTCCTCAGCCTCTCGTCTGCTTTCAATTCCTGTGGAAGTCGACAGATGTGTCGAACAAGGGCGTGCTCTCTTGTGGAGTCTCGAAGTGGTTAGCGCCAGCTATTGGAGTGAACGGACTCAGTTAGACGCGTTCGGAACGAACCAAAACAACACACATTTATTTAACTACTTTTAGATCGTCGATATCGTCAGCCGAATTATTATACACCTGTTCTGATCCACACACTAAGACTGCCTTACACAATATTACGCAATACTCAAAAACAAAACAAACACAAGAACACACACAAGGCGGCTTCGCCAGCGCTTGACTGACCGCGAGAGCCCATGGCAGACTGCCCGTGGTGCCGTGCACCGGGGACCCACCGCGAGAGACAACCGTTTGCACCAACTGCCACCTGCCAAAGAGACTCGATTATCTCTCACATGCTCCCACCAAGGCTTGCCACCAGGCCTCACTGCCAGCGCCACCGTTCTAATCATGATGATGACGGTGGTGATAGACGCTCGCGAGCACATTGCCACCTACCGCTCGATAGTTTTGACCCCTGAATTCGGCTTCTGCGCGAGACATGTGCGCTACTAAAGGCAAACAACTTTACAAAGTGTTAGCACCCTTACATCTGGCCTTTAACGTGGGGCTCTTGGAGCATCGGACGACAGTATTTCGCGGTTCGGTGCAAGCTTTTGTTTGGGCCGGGGTAGAGTAGGCTTGCATTGCTAGTGTCGGCGGTGTGCTTTGTTGAGAGCAAGAAGATCGGTTGTTGCGACGTGTTTGAACTTGTTGGCATGTTGAGTTTTTTTTTTTTCTGCTCACAAGTGTTTTTGTTGTTGTTGGTTAGTTTTAAAGAATGTTGTTGAGTTGAGACGAGAGCCATGCGGTTTGCATCCTGGGCTGAGCACAGCTTAGAGCACGTGGATTGCAGACCAAGCCCGAAGCCAGTGAGTAAGAAGCCTCGTGGGTGGTTCGGTTTTCTGTAAATAGCTTCTTCTATCTCTTTGAACTCAGGGAGTCGGGCGTCGTTGCTGTCTTGTCTTGCGTTTCGACGCCGGGGCGTGGTGACACCGTCCGGGACGGTGGGAGCCGATCGCTCAAGCTGCTATGTGCGGCGAGCGATAGGGCCACCTTACAAAGTGGATGTCTTCCTGCGGCGGCCTCTTCTGCTCCTGGGCTGGGTGCTGGGTGGATGCCGGTTGTTGTCGAGCGCCTCATTAGGCCTAAGGCTCTGTGCAGCCGCCTGACGCACGTGGCACAACTAGGTGGATCGTGGTGTTGAACTGTTGACTCCGCTTCCCTCCCTTTTTTTATCTTGTGATGCACAAGTTAGGAAAACTGACCTTTGTTTTATTTCAGCTGGGTGTCTTTGCCCCCACCAATGTATTAGCTAGCAGTACTGACCATCGTACCACGTGGGTGAGGAGCCCGAAACTTCCTTCCCTTTGTCCTACTGCATTGTTCTGTCGAGTGTTTCGAATGTATGCAGCGCAAGTGATATAATGCGCGGCTCGCTGTCTTCTGCACATCGTCAGCGCCGCTGGCAAGGAATGCGGTCATGAGATTAGGCGATGGACATGCCTGGGACCTGTGCAACTGCCTGCAGTCCGGCGCCCTCGTGAGTGCTGGTCACAATTTCAGAAGATGAATCGGCGCGAGTGACAGTTTCTCGCGCCAACGGCAACTTTGCCTTTACGGGACCGGTACTGAGGTGAAGTCATCGAGCCAGAGAGTGCAGCAGTGTCGACCGAAGGCGGTGTCTGGGTGCACAGACATTTTTCGGACATGTGTTGTAATTTTTTGTTGGAGCTTGTGTAGATGATTTCTTTCATGTTTTGTCGGGCTATGGTTTGAATTAAGATCAAAAGAGATGTGGGGGTGCTAACACCCCCTGTAAAGTTGTTTGCGCCTCGCAGTGCACGTGTCTCGCGCAGAAGCCGCATTCAGGGTTCATAACTATAAAGCGGTAGGTGGCGTGCTTGCGAGCGTTAGCGGAGAGGAGGAGAAAACTGCCGAACACTTGATAATGTTCTGTAAAGGGCTTCACCCTATAGTTCAGAATGATGGTGCACAGTTTTTCAAAGCACTGGGGTTTAGAGGCAGGGAGAGCAAAATAGACTAAGCGGGTAAAATTAACTAGAAGGAGTTTATCTGATTGGTTGCTCAAGTCAAGGCACGAGTGAAAATTGAACCATTCACTGCAAAGTACCAGTCCTATACTTCACTATTTAAAGGAAAAAAATAAAAGATAACTCTTGTTGTTCGCTAAGTATTACGGCTAGCTGGCGTTAGCCGCCGCCCGATTTAAAGGGTACAGCCACATTCATCCATGCTAGCTGGCGTTAGCCGCCGCCCGATTTAAAGGGTACAGCCACATTCATCCATCCATCCATTTATCAGCCCCATCATCATCATGGTTAGAACAGTGGCCTGGCAGTGACGCCTGGTAGAAAGTCTTGGTGGCGGCACAGGACAGATGAGCGAGTCTCTTTGGCAAGTGGCAGTTGGCGCGAATGGTTGTCTCTCGCGGTGGGTCCCCAGTGCACGGCACCGCAGCCCATCTGCCGTGGGCCCTCGCGGTGAGTCGAGCGTTGCTGAAGCCGCCTTGTGTGCGTTTTTGCGTTTGTTATGTTTTTGAGTGTTGTGTAATATTGTGTAAGGCTGTATTAGTGTGTGCATTAGGACTGATGTATAATAATTCAGCTGACGATATCGACGAACTAAATGTAGTTGAATAAATGTGTGTTGGTTTCGTTTGTTCTGACCGCGTCTACCCAGTCCGTTCACTCCAAGAGCTGGCACTAACCACTTCGAGACCCCACACTTTTCAAGTCCAAAGTTCCGAATCTGCCTTGTAGACATCAATATATAAGAACATCTGAAATGCAAGTCTCATGTTTTCTTACATTCTGTGTTTCCGTGGAACTTACGAGACTACACCATATGTTAAAATGAACATCTGAAATTTAGCATGCTAAAACACCTTCAACGTGGTATTTTTTCGACTTCCAGCCCAATTTTCAGGTTCAGAACAGCATTAATTGAGCCCCTACCTCGGTCCCACCCATCACCTCAATGGTGAAACCAGCGTTTTCTTAAGTCACTACATTGGCGACTGTAGCAGAGCCCTAAAGGCAGGTTTGCCACAATACAATTGTGATAAGGTAAAGCATTTGAAATCTAAAACAGCAACTTTCAATTGGACATTGGCCGTGTCTGTCTTTAAGGTATAAGGCCAAGTGGACAAGGCAACTTTTTTCTTCACATGTTTTTTGGTTGCGATTTCCCGCCTGTCATTTTGCTGCATATAGCTTCCGTCTGTGCAATTTCTTTCGAAAGATACAGGTAAATATGTTAGACCACCCATCCACCTGGGAAACCGAAACTGCCAGTTTGTGTACATCATAAGATACCCTGGATATGTAGTATTTCGTTGGTTATTTAGCAATCATATTAAGTGCAAACATGTCCTAATGCTCTAAAAGCATTGTCAACTCATCATTTTTAATCATAAGTCATAAGCTTCTAACTAGGTGAACGTGTAAAGTGGTACATGTGTTGTTCACGCTCAAAGACACATATGCGTGCCTGTAAACGATAAAATTTGCTTTGTTTGATGATGTCTGTCGTTTCAATAATGGTGCAAGCACATTTGATATTTTGAAGCAAATTTGAATTGAGCCTGGCCGGTGCACTCAAAATACGTACCTCACAAACGATCAGCACCACAGTGTGAAAGTGCATCGTCATGGCACTGATGATGCTGAACAAGCCAGGAAACAATTTTTTTTTTTAGCTGCCACTCAAGAAAAGGCCCAAAGTAGTAAGGTCCACAATGGAACTGGCTACAAATATTTAAAATTTTAGCCCTTCTGATCATCCTGTGTAACCACTGCCCTTTTTCAAGTTTCTTTTGTTAATTTTCTTAGAATTTATATTTCTGGTATTTTTTGTATGTGAACAGTTATGACTCTTTTGCGAAACTGAGGGATCCTCCCGCTTCGCCATTAAAGAGACACTAAAGGCAACTATTGTCGAATTTGATTATTGAAATAGTGGTCCAGAAACCTCGTAGCGTTACTTTTGTGCCAAGGAAGGGCCTATTTTGAAATAAAATCACGTTTTAGTGGTTCGCACTGGGTTAGCGCACTTCAAATTATCTACCTCAAGAAGCGAACCAACCGGACCGACTTGCGTCACTGTTTCCATGCACACAATGTTGCCCGGCTTCACTGCACTAGTACCAGCAGACCGAAAACAGCGGGAGCTACAGCAGCAACAACGGCCATAGATAAATTTCCCACCATTGGCTCCGAGATTGCAGATGCTTTATGCTTAAACTGCGCCCCGCTAGATGGCACTACCTGTCCAGTGTAACTAGCAAAAATTGAATTTTCGAACCACTCGCGCCATTCCCTATAGTAACGTCCGGCAGTTTTTTTTTTTTTCTTTCCATGAATCAAACAGAAACGAACAAGCAGCATTTCATTGCATCTCTTGATGCACAGAAGGTTCTTTATTTAGTGCAGCTAGATAGAGTACTAGTGATTACTTGTAGGCGGCCCGTCTGATGTCATCGGGATCATTTTGAAAATGTCCTACTGCAACGCATGTGTTCTTCAGCATTTACCTTAATTTCTCGGCAAGTAGGACACTGTTGTTGATAGTATTGTTGTTTTATATGTTGCCATACATTGAGCTTTCACTCTGACATAAATTCTTATTAGACTTTAGTGTCCCTTTAAGAGTTGAATGTGACAGCAATATTTTGTTCCTAGAACATACTTCTAACACTTAGTGTATGAAACCTTTTCCAACTTGCTATGCGTCTACTACGTGGCCTTAAAGGTGCAGTAGCGTGTGTGCCTTTTGTAGTGGGTAGACTGGCTTTAAACTATGAAGTCATTATGATAATCCCATGTTCTGAAGCAGGATAGCAATGCATGCTTGTACCACGCATTGTTAAGGCAATATTTCATGTATTGTGAAGCATGTATACAGGACCTGTGTGCCTGTAAAGCATGAAAGTTATTTTAACTGTATTTCCAAGCAGATGAAGTTATTTTCACTGTATGCACAATCAGAGGTGTGGCTTTGCGATAGAACGCCCGTTTGCTATGGAAACGACCTTGGTTCGATCCATCCCCACTTTGACCCAGGATATTTTATTTATTTTATTTGCATCTTTCTCAATTTTTTGGTCACAAAAAGATTATTTTTTGTTCACAACCAACAATGCCAATGCCGGAATTTCTGTGAAGCGAGCTCTTTATCAATATTGTGCTAATAAAAATTTTTCATTAAGGCTTGGCACACTTATCACATTAGTAGGCATGTAATAAATCTTGATAAGCAAAATCGTGCCCCAAGATTTAACATGGCTGCCTGTTATACGAAGGTGCCCCTAGTGCTAGTGCATACATTTTTGGTTATTGAATTACTATGTTTTCAATATTCATCACACCTTATTTGTTTTGGTTCATTGCACAAGCCAAAGCTTTCCTCACGTACTTGACGAAAATAAATTTTTTTAACGAGTGGAATTTATAATTGTTCATGCAAGGCATACTTTTAATGAAAATTTTAATTATGAAAAATAAAAATTATTGCAGACTAATAACCTCTATTGATCATTGCTTTTTTAAAAACAATTCCGTCACTTGGCCTCATATCCTAAAAAATTCGACCATCGCAGAGCGTGACAGATAGCTTTGTCGCATACAAAAATGCAATGAGGTGAAGCATACTAAAAATCTGAAGGGGTCTTTTTTGATAGGACATTGACTGTATTCGTCTTTGGCAAGTTCAAATAGTGAAATTCCAGAGCGAATTGAATAGAATAGCAAGCAATATTAAAAAATACTTCATATGTCAAATGAATCCCCCATGATAAACTTATGGTTAAATTACAGCTTATTGGACTTCCAAATTTTCTATTAGCCTGGATTTGTAACTACCTGTCTGATCGCTCCCAGTTTGTGTGCATTAATAATCAGAACTCAATTCTTCTGCCGGTTACTTCAGGTGTCCCACAGGGCAGTGTACTCGGTCCCCTACTATTTTTGATATACTGTAATGATGTAGTAAATTGTGTAAACCCACCTGTTAACGTTAGACTTTTTGCAGATGATTGTATTCTGTTTAACTCGATAACTAGTTCTAATGACCAAGCAGCTCTCCAGTCCACTCTAAACAATATATGTCTATGGTGCAATCAATGGGGGATGAAACTAAACTTGGATAAATCAGTTCTGGTCCGTGTCACTAACAAGAAAAAGCCAGTACTAACTGACTACACGCTCTCTAACCAACCTCTTAAAGAAGTTAAGGAATACAAGTATCTTGGTGTCACTCTAACGAATAATTTAAGTTGGAATTCCCACATTAAACAAGTTTCTTCCGCAGCTTTCCACAAATTATGCATGCTAAGGCACAAACTTAAGGATGCTCCTACGAAAGTGAAATTTGTAGCTTACCAATCTTTGATTCTCCCTAAATTAGAATATGCATGCGTTGCATGGGATCCTTATACTAAAACTAACATTTATGCCTTAGAAAAAATTCAGCGGAGGGCAGTTCGTTTCATTTACTCTCTTTACAAGCCTAGTAGTTCTGTAACTAGTGTAATGCTTTCAAATGGTATGACATCTTTGCAGTCGAGATGCAGATTCTTACGTCTCAAATTTTTGTACCAACTTTCTAACCGCAAATTTGCTCTGAACCCTGACCCCTACCTCACACCACTAAGAACACGCCAGACTCGGCATTCACACGCGCTTTCTTTAGCACCATATTTTGCTCGTACTAACTTGTTCAAATTTTCCTTCTTTCCTCGTACCATTGAAGAGTGGAACGATTTGCCTGCAAGCAGTTTACACTCTCCCGATCTTATTTACGCTGAAATTTGAAGTTGTTTTTCTAACTATTCCAACTATTTCCTCTTTTCCCTCCCCACTCTTTCCTTTTGTTGCTTTTGTATAAATATGTACGCTTTCCACTTTTTTCTCTCTTTATTGTTGATGTTGTTTTGAAATGTGTATGACAACTGTATTATCTTGCCCCTCCTGCTTTGGCCTCTGGCCAGCAGTATTTGTAAATAAAATAAAATAAATGTTCACCCTAGTAAAAACTGAAAAATGCCACACGCAAAACTCCATAGACTAGCGAAAAACAACCACTGAAACTTATCGACCAATCTTTAGAATGAGCAGAAGGGTACTTATACCTAGGTCCATTACGAGTTACAAGTACAAAACTGCTATTCATTGGCATCCCACTTCAAATAATGCAGGTGACTGATAAACTGTAAATGATACAGTATCATTTAAAAGTATTGGTATAACATAAATCAATCTGCACAGATTTACAGATCACACGCTACACTTACATTGTTGCGTTGCTTATACCTTTCATTGCACAATCTTGTACAACTTCGTTTCTTGCAGGATTGTGCATTTATTAAATTTTTCATGCTTCTTTAAGTGATGTTTGCAAGAAACTAAAGCGGACAGCGCTGTGAGTGCAGAAGGGTGATAATTCGACAGCATTGAATAAGATGCAGTAAAGTGATGATGCTCACATCACATCCCAGAATATGATGCTCACATCATCTCACGCAGGAGCACTGCTTAATCCTCAATACTTTCACATGTTCCAAGTCCACAAGATGATGACGGCATCTACCAAGCTGCCTTGAAAGCCGCAAATATCCGCGGGAAAAAAGTTCCTAAACAGCACTAACGTGACACACACAAACAGTTGTAGGTACCCCTGTAAACAGGTATCCCTGTATCCCTGATGCAAACAGGTATCCCTGTAAATCATCACGACTATCTCATCTCGATAAAAAGCACCAGTGCAAGACGAGACACTGGGCTCGGTGATATGAACGCGACTTGCGCATCACCACAAAAATTACAGGACCAAAAGCTCCGAACAAAAGCGCCAACATCCACCAGACATTCACTTTGGAAATCATTGAGGCATACTAATTATTGGGGTTTAATGTGCCTAAACTACGTGATTACGAGGGATGCCGAAGTAGAGGGCTCCTCAGTACGGTGTTCCCGGTACACAGGCCTCAAGCACGTTCCCCTCCATCAAAAATGTGGCCGCCGCAGCCAGGATTCGATCCCGCAACTTTGCGAGTCGGCAGTCAAGCACCATGACCACTCGGTCATCGTGGTGGGCAAGATATTTCAACACATCAATACAGAAAATTCTTTTGGTTGAGTTGGCACTTGTACAGCACTGTTCACCTTTGTCATCGTCACTTTCCTACACCCCCAAGTGCATGATGAAAGCTATATATTACAAGTGAATAGAAAGAGAGGGGAAGGTTGATCTAGGACACTCCTTTGTGTGTGTGTGTTAAGACACAACTAAACACAACCGCCGACAATGAAGCATGAAACATGCAAGTGAAGAGAAAAGCGACCGCCACTGTAGCTCACCGGTAGAGTGTCAAACGCATTATCTAAAAGTTGTAGGTTGGTCCATACCTGCAGCATGTTAATTCTTCATGCACTTGAATTCCTTTCCCTCATGTCGCAATCACTACACTACAGCTGAAAACTAAAATATTCTCATTTATGTCTTCTTTGGCTTTATCACCTGTTTGCTTCACTTAAGTAATGTCTAAAAAAAAATAATTGAGCCCTTGATCAGTCCCCCTTCTTTCGCTAATTCACAGCAAGCACCTTGTTTAGGCAGTTTAGATGCCTCAGGTGCTGTTTATACAAACAAATGTTTATATGACGGTTTGTTGGTTAGCCTCCAGCACGCGAGATTGTGTGCTATGCAACCTCAACTGCAACAAAACAGTTATCATAAGGTAGTACGTAGTCTATAAGTGAACAGCGAGCTATATTAGGATCTGCTACACAAACTGCAGCCCCTTGTCTGTCAAAATACTGAAGAGTAACTGCAGGCATAATACACAGAAAGGGTGTCAACAGCGCAGGTTTGATGCCTTCGGGCACCACGCAAGGGCTTATCGGTCATTGTCCAGCTCACAAGAAGATCACACTTCAATGCTGCACATACGGGAAGAGAGGGGGAGGATAAAAAATATTAAAACAAAACAAAAAAAAAGCTAGATGGAGGAATGACTGCCATTGTAGCCGAGTTGGTGGACCGTAGCACTTGTAATGTGATGGTTGGGGCTTTGGCCCTTCTAATGATGTCTTCTTTTTCGTTCATGTTAACACATTTTCCTTTAATTTCATTGTTGCCACGCTTAAATTAATAAGTACAAATAATGCCCCCAATGGCTTCCTCCTCTTCATTAACTGCAAGCTTCGTATGGTCCTGCATAAATTTATGTCGCTTAAATTGCTGAAGCTGCATAACCACAATGCTTTCAATTGTAGTGCACTTCAACCTCCCAAAACGAGTGCCATAAATATTGCAGTGCAATGCTCCCATGAGGCAATTCACTGCATCAATTACACAGACATCACAACATTTGTACATGCATTTTTAATAATCAGTAAGTGATACAAAAACAGCACGGCCACTTTTATCGTAAGTTACAGAACACAGGATCATGCACAAACCAGGCGACAAGACACCTTGATTATTTTTGTGCACACTTACTAAAAACAAAACAAGTTATGGTGAGCCGCTTTGGAATGTCTTGTTCATTGCACTATGCATTTATGATCACGTAATACTCTGTGCAGCTAACTTAACTGTTAGCATAGTAGGACCTCACTTACACAGTCTTTGACAATGTGTCTTCATGGTTACAATGATGTCGAGTCCCAAATCCCACACTGCTAATGTATAACACTTCCCATATATTAATTTCACTGCATGTGGTCCCAATAAACATCTTTGAAAAGCCTCATTGTAAATGCATCTAATATATGTAGATACACACTAGCACGAATTAGGTAGACAATAAAATTTACTGTACAGCACCAGTAACAATGCTTTATGCCACATTACAATTTAAATCATTGAAATCACATACATTATCAGAGCATCGTGTACAAAAAAAGAGCGTGCACAGCACCACAGCTACAAGAACATGAGTAAGCAGCAAGTGAATATCCTGTTTTCTCGCATATAACACACATCCACAAATGGCAGAAATTTTTAAAAACATATTACCCTCACATTTTAGCAGTGCAAGTTTACACCCCAACAGAAGTGATCCCTTAACAATAGTAGAAGATTGCAAAAGCTTTATCGTTATTCTGTTCCAGTCATCAATTTCAAGGCCCTGTTTTCCTCTACTTTCAGTTTCAGATGTCACTGTCATCTTCCTTGTATTCCTACAAAGCATCCCCACGAGGCCACTTTTCACACAGATGCTCGCGTATATCCTGCGCCTCAACTTCAGCTCCCGACTTCCTGCATTTCTTTTGCGTGTTATATGCGAGAAAGTGTGGCATAAAAACAACATTTCACAAAATTGCCTTGTAAAGAAACTTGCTCTAACAAAACAAAAACAATGATCATGCAGATTTGCAGAAGATAATTAATTATTAGCAAGAACCAGAAAGCTACAGTCCACTAATATTGATTCAAACTCGAAGGGACCTCTAAATTTTGTTTGAATTATCAATAAGTTTGAATTATCAGAATTTCTCAGATATATGACTGTGGGTGAGGTGACACCACACATAGTGATTAGGCATTCATTTCATCAGATTTAAAATTTTTTAAAGCATTTTTAAACCATAACTGCACACAATGAACAGAAAGCAGAGGTGTAAGGTCCACAAGTTTATCGGCCATTTACTGCTGATCAGACCTTTCAAAGAAATCGATAACTGCCAACTGCTTCTTTGTTATATGTGCCTTCAGCACAAAGCCCTCAATACCAGTGAGAAGCATCATGGTTTACCATGCGGGTGCTTTGTTTCAAACGTTTGTTTACTATCAAAGCCATTTTCCTTAAAGGCCTGAGGCACTTATTTTTCAATTTTAGGCTGTTAGGATTATGCAAGCATGCAAATTTTAAGTAATAGTGGAAAAGCAGCTGATATTTTCTGGTATGGAACTGCAAAAAGTATGAATTAGCCGAATTATGTAGTTTGAATCAAGAGGCTTTTAAATACATTGAAAGAATAGAGAGCCAACGAAAAAAATTAATTTTCTTTGAATTAACTGAAAGTATGAATTATAAAAGTTTGAACTATCGTGAGTCTACTTTATTCAGAAAATAACTTTACTTGCAGGTACAACTTGTGCTAACACAAAATAAAACATGCTAATCAGTGTTAAAACATCAAATTATTGATATTCATAAGCTGGGAGCTCTCACTTACAATCATCTTGATACCTAGTCTTGGCGAATCCTCAGATTGGAGAATCCCTTCCAGAGAACTCTTCATTAATTTCATGGCAGCTATAAAGAAATATTACCAACTTTCAAGACAAGTACTTATTTTTTTTAATACTGACACAATGTACACATGCAAGGTTTTTAAATGTATCTATGAACACCAAAACATAGAAGCATGTAGATGTTAGCGAGCCAAATTAGTTGTCTGCAAGTCAGTGATCTACATGATTGCTAGCAAATGGACATAACTATGAACAGAGTTCAAAACCTGTATACCAATAGTGTCTTTGCCTGGTAATCTTGCACAGCCATCCACAGCTTTGTTGTGATTAGAAGCATTTAATATTGCATTTCACTGGTACATACCTTTGCATCATGAGCATTATTGATTGATTAGAACAGCAACTCCTAGTCAAGGTGACCGCTAAAGGAGCCCACAAACACAACACACACACACTTAACTTCAACATTTCCTGACATCTTCAGCATAAGAAATATTATGCCCTTTGAAGAGAAGAGCGCAGAATGGAGAAATGAAATTCGCACTGCTTTTTCAAAGCCAGTTACTGAAGCCTCTAAACAAGAAGCATGACAGTGAGTGCCAGCTTGCACGGTAAAGCCATAAGCAATAACTTCGAAGGCGAGCTGACGCGACATCCGTAAACTGCACTGGTGCTCTTCCTTAATATGCCATGCTTCTATTGTGCTTTGATAGCACGGAATAGCATGAACCAATTACGGACTGGCCTGAAGCTACGAGTACCAATCTAGGCACAGTAACAGAAAGGCAGAGCACGTGTGTACAGCTTTTCCTGTCTCGCCCTTCCAGGGAACATTGAGTCGACATACACCAATTGCAGCAAAGAACAAATGTTGCTGAGACTGCAACCTAGTTCCTCGACAATGGTGGCACATAAATTCTCTCGCAAGTGAAAACCGATAGAATGTGGCAATTTATCGAATCGTCTCATCGTTTCAGTCTCACCAGTGCTCCACAGTAGGTCACAGTGCAACGAATGGGATGGGTAGGCAAACGAAACACAAAGGAGGGGCAGGAATAAGTGCTTGCAGGTCAGAAAACAGAGGTTAAAGAGAGTGTTCCGTTTCACATGGGAAAGTGAGCACCTGTTTGTGAATCTGCAAGCAGCGTGCGTTAGCCCCATCTTCTCTCACAAATGGTCAATGAAAGAATCACAACAATACGCATTGTAGATAAGTGAGTAAAAGGTACTCAGACATAAGTAAAATGATGGATGTGAGGCAATGCACAGCCACAACTGTGTAACACCTAAACACATTTACACAAAACAAATTAAAACTCAAACTCCTTTATTTTCAGCCACAGAAATTACATTAATGCAAGTTAAAGAATTTATCATTTGAGTTGATTGATAGATATGTGGGGTTCAACGTCCCAAAACCACTATATGATTATGAGAGACGCCGTAGTAGAGGGCTCCGGAAATTTAGACCACCTGGGGTTCTTTAACGTGCACCTAAATCTGAGCACACGGCCCTACAACATTTCCGCCTCCATCGGAATATCATTTGAGTTATATTTTTATTATTGTATAAACTAATAATAAGCAACTAGTATTCTGAACTGTCCACAGTTAAGACCTCAATCTAGCTTTCTTTTTTAGAACAGCTACACTTTCTATACTTAATATTTTTTATGTAACAACACACTGAGGCCACTAATAAAAGTAATGGTATCCTGGCAGCAAGAAATTGTGTACAGTTAAAACCCTTTATAAGAGGCACGCCCAGGATTGCAATCTTTCTTTTTTTTATGAAGTGTCTCTTACAAGGAGAGTACCACGTATCCGTTTTCTAATCAACACCTATTTCAATCTAGGCATACTCTTATAACCGATTGTCTCTCACATCAGTATCTCTGATAAGGAGTACGACTGTACATATTTGTCTATGTTTCCGACACCGAGTTCTGCAGGTAGATGCAACGTTTATACGATCCCAAGTTATAGAAAATGACATCTTGTACACTGCCTGAGATGTCATAATGTTAAGGAACCACTTCCTGAAGAGGACAAAAATGTTACGCGCAGGAATGGGCGAGTAGGTTAAAATGCAGCACCGTCGTGTCTACACAGGTCGTCCGAAGATGTTCAAGAGGCATTTACCCGACGGCGAGTGGCACGCTGCTTGTCGAACCGCATCTCCATCTCCTCCAGTACTTTGGGGGTGTAGCGAACAACGAGCTTGACCGTACCCTGGGCTGCCTTCAGGAGCTCCACTGCCTTCTCGTGGTTCTCGCCTTCCACACTCTGTGCATGCGAAGAAAGAAAAAAAACAACATAAGAAGTGAGGTTGAGATATAGATTGCGGAAAACAACAACAAATGCATTATATAATAGGCAGGCTTCAGCTTATTAAACAGTGGTTCAGAATTAGGATAAATAAAGTCTGCTTATTAATGAAGTTGTCTCGTCAAAGTGAAATTTCAATGTTTCTGTCATTTCTCCCTATTTTTTGTTCAGTATTCCTTCAGCTCAGTCCAACCTTCTACCGAAGTGCCACGGACTCGACTGCATTTTGTGCAGACCTCTCCTGTTAATTATGTGGTAGAACTCATTGTGGCATCTTCTGACCTTCATCGTCGGGGGCGTTACAGTCCATATTAAGCTTCCCAAGCCGCATTATGATCCTATTTTCTCTCTCTAGGTAGCCAGGATGACTACCTCTCAATACCGGAGGTGGTTGTGAGGTAGACGATAGACTCGTACAGAAGTGCATCGCCATCGGCTGATTCGCTCGGACAGTTTGCTCCCTGGTTACGCCTTGCCTGCTGTTGCTGCAATCGTTGGAAGCACTGTACACCTTAATAAACTCCCATAACAAATCATTTTCCAAAGTGAACGACAACACAAAAACACAAATATTATCTTAATGAAGACAATCTTTTTTCTAGTAAATGTGATCGCAATGAAGAGTGAAGCAGCATTTCTGAAGCTTGTGGGCTGAAGCAAACTGTTTCTGAAAAATGTCTGAACAGGTGACATATTTTAAAAGTTGCTCGATTTGAGACTTTTTTCCCTCCTAAGCTAAAACAGCTAGTGTTTCGTAACTTAGTGACTTATTACAACATAATGTTTACGATATTGCCTGTCAATACTGTTGCTGTACCTCAAACGCATAATTTTATAAATGGCCTCAGACTTTTAAACTCGTCGATAGTAAAGCCTATTGAAAAATCAATACATAAAAAATCCCACCTTCGATTTTTCTTAAAATCTCACAAAATGTTCCTCACAGGTGATAGAAAAAGAATGTTGAAGAACATATTGCATTATTTTATTTGCAATGACAATATTACGGGTGGAAGTTCCAGCTTTTCAAGCATGCACTTAGGTGATAAACGCATGAGAAGTCGGGCCAAAAAAAAAAGTAGGATTGAGCTTCTGAATCATTTGAACAGGACCATACTTACAGAGTAGAAGCAGATTTGGCATACTGAGGAATAAATTTCTGTAAAGGCGCATTCTTGGTGCGCTTTGCTCAGCTTTAATGCCGGATGAGCAATACACGATGACACACTCTAAGGCAATCCGTACATATCTGCAGACAAGGCGATGAACTGAATTGTTCTAACACCAGCATAGGACCACAGAAGAACGTACATGAACACTTGGAATTACCCCCTCCCCTATCCCCTCTTAAGCTGAGGAATGCATTCAACAAAAGCCATGGTGTGCTCAAAATGCAGCATTTTTTCTAGATGACTTACAGCAGTGCTTGACACTAACAAAGCACGACCATAATTTGTATCGTTAGGTAAGGTTGACCAAATGCACTGAAAACAGGCCTGCAACACATGGCAAAAATATGCACTAAAACAATCTTAAAGTAATCAATGGTATCTAGGTAATTTCCATTTGCATAGAGCATTTTGACATTCTTCAGCCATACAGTCTTCTACACCATCATTTCAGATGCAAGCTTAATCACTTCCAAGCTTGCCGCTTTTAGGTGGGAGAGTAAAGTTTCATGCTTTGCTAGGCTTTACTAAATTATGTTCCACAAAAATTACAAATTTCTTACCGTTTCCTATTGTTCGAAGCCTATCATACCATAGATTGCCTACAAGAGGGGGCGCGCATGAAATTGTTGAGCAGAAGATCGGGGAAGGAAACGCTAAACCGTATTCAGGTTAAGGAGGCAACAGCAGTGTTACTAAATTTCGATATTCGTTATGCTTCGGTGGTTCCTCTCGCGAGCTTATTACCATTTAAGTGTACTGAACCAAAACATTAAGAGTAGATGACTGTAATAGCTGCCTCATGCGAGAGCGTCAGTAACCGAGATGCCAATAAGTTGGGGCTCTCAAGCCTCGGCTTGAAACGGCAAATTGAGGTATTGACATTTACCAAATCTGCTTTTGCTCTGTAAGTATGGTCCTGTTCAAACAACTCAGAATCTCAAATTCCACTTTTTTTTTTTAGCCCGATTTCTCATGCGTTTATCATCTAAGTGCATGCTCGAAAAGCTGGGACTTCCCCCCCGTAATATTGTCACTGCAAATAAAATAAAGCAACATGTTTTTAGTATTCTTTTTTTATCATCTGTGAGGAACGTTTTACGAGATTTTAAGAAAAATCGAAGATTGAGTTTTTTAAATATTAATTTTTCATTAGGCTTTACTGTTGAGGAATTTGAAAGACTGAGGCCATTTATAATATGTGTTTGAGGTACAGCAACAGTATTAACAGGTGATATTGTAAACATTATATTGTAATAGGTCACCAAGTTATGAAACACTAGCTGTTTTAGCTTGGAAGAAAAAAATCTAAAATCAAGCAACTTATAAACATTGTCACCTGTTCGGACATTTTTCACAAACAGTTTGCTTCAGCCCACAAGCTTCAAAATGCTGCTTTACTCTTCATTGCGATCACATTTATTAAAAAAAAGATTGTCTTCATTCAGCTAATATTTGTTTTTATATTGTTGTTCACTTTAGAAAATGACGATAGACGAAACCAGTCCCTCTGTACAAAAAAAGTTCAATATTTTTTTTCTCTCCTAAACTATGCAGTTAATAAAAAAACGAAGTTCACTTTCGTGCTGTTGGGTGGTATGTGCACAAGATATAAAATAAACAATCAAATCTAAACTATGAACTTTTCGACCCGTGTCGATCTCTCGTCGAATTACCCACCAACTAGCCCAAGCTGACGCTTTTGCTGAAGGCCCGAGAGGAGAGACACTCACCACACCGTTGACCGAGAGCAGCTGATCACCGCGCTTGAGGGCCCCATGACGGTCAGCCACACCCCCTGGGATGATACGCGATATGTAGATGGGCGAATTCTGTTCCTTGCCCCCCATCACGTTGAAGCCAAGCCCCTCGTCGGTCTTGGGCAGTTCCACAACCCGAGGGTGCGCGTGGCCTTCGCTCGCTGCAAATGCTGCCACTGTTGCCTGCAATCACAAAAACAACACCAAAGATTCAATGGGGAAGCTCGTAGTCTGCTGGATAACAAACCACGAACACAAATCACATTCCAGTTTCATAACAACATTGCTGCCAACTTTTGAAACACAAAATTCAGATTCGTCAAGTGAAAGAATTATTTTGGCAAAGGCAAATCATTTTACTTTCGTTTTTTGGTTCGTATGCAATATTCACACGTTCAGATTACATTAGCCTCAATGTGTGAAATTACTTTTGTCATGCCATTTTGGGGGAGCGGGGCATAGAGTGATGGGGAATTCTGAAGCTAGATCAAATTCTTTAAGAGTGCCCAATAATCCTCTGTGTGTGTGATAAGATTGCCACTGAACAACTTATCCATGTCTCACTTTAGAACACAGTTCTCCCAAATGAAGGTAAAAGAATAGAACTAATTCCCTATCTGTAAACCTTCTAGATAAAAAGTTCAGCATAGCCCTGGCAGAAAACCTTCTGTAACATTGAATGTTGTCCTGCAAATGTGCATTTCAACACCAATAGCTGGCAATAATGTGAACATACGTACAACTAAATTCTTTGTCGCAGTAAAAAGGATTTTCAACTCACATTATGCACTTGTAAAGCTCAAAATGTGTTGTTTTGGAAGGGTATGGTATGTGCAGGTATGTTGTCTGCAAGGCATACATACTTCAAAATTCATGCTCACTACCACAAAGCACAGATGCTAGTTACATATGTTTAAAGGGATGACGTTTGTCGCTTCAGGTGCTTGTAACCTATGTCAGTTTGCTAGCTAACGCAATCTAGGAGAGACATGGTAGGCTCAGGTCTGTGACACACAAAGTTTGTCTGTGACACACACAAACTTTAAATCTCACATTCCCGAGCACAAGGCACAGAGACTGGTTACATATGTTTAAAGAGATAGCGTCTGTCACTTCAGATGCCTGTAACCAGCGGCAGCAGCATAAGCCAAGAAGCTTACTTTATTAACCTGAATACACAAACCTTGGCTGTGGCACTGGCCCGAATGTCGGGACTACCAGAGATGTCGACAGTTTCGTAGACATGTTCGTAAACCTCGCGCACGGCGTTGCAGAATTCACTCTGGAGAACCTTTTGTAGGGCAGCGAGCTTCTGCGCTGGGACTTCGCCACCTGTCAAACAAGCGCTACATCACTTCGAGTCAACACGGTCTGCAGACGGCATCAAGCGTTCTGACGAAACTGCAGCGAACTAGAATTTCAGTTAAATGCTTTTACACGCGACGAAGACGGTGACATTCGAAGCACTGAAGGGAGGAAGTTGCAACAGGGACATCGACGGCGACATATAAAATCATTGCAAATAACAAAACCGCTGCATCACACGCGCAAGTGCAATCGTGCCTGATGAAAACGATAAAATATTGCAACAAAGTAACAGCATGCTTGCACCCGTACTCCCATTTGAAGCGTTACTTACTGCGCTGAAGTTTCTCGAGAAGCTCGCAGGCCCGCTTGATGTCTGTAAAGCAAGTACGGCGTTCAGTCTACTTTATAATCAACAAATAAACAATCACTGCACGCGCTAATAGCACGAATCTTAGGGACGAAATAGGGGGAAATATTGCGCAGACACGGAACGCTGCAAAACAAAGGTATGCGGAAATGACTGCTCGTCAAGTTGCGATTTAGGTGTCTTTCAGCCAAGGTTGTACGCTAGGCGAACATCATACAAGAAAACGAGCAATACACACGTGACAAGTTTTTATCTGGTGTTGCGAGCTTCCCCCTAAACCTAGCCTTTCTCGACCACCTCTTCGGAAAGGCACGCATGTGAACTTAGAAACCACACCTACCTCTTTCGAGCATCAGACTTTCTCCGACGGCGGCCATGTTTTGTTTTCATGTAGAAAGGCTTGACTTCTGGCTTCGGAATCCGCTGGCTAGTTTTTCGCGACTGGCTGCTTATAAAGCTGTACGTGTGTGTTCCTAGTGGTTTTCGGTGAAAAAATCTAGAAACATTACTCTGGGTACATTCCAGTCTAGGATACACTTCCCACAGCATTATTTCGTGGTTTTGCTCATCGCTCCAGGACAAATGACGCTTACCTAAATGCATGCAACGTGCACGGTATACCACGACGTTTACATAAGCCCGCTTCAAACCGCAGCGCACAGCAGCATCAAAAAGAAATACTGTCTGCACATCCAACTGTGGGCCCAACAAACACTTTATTCACCATCGCAACTTCAGTGCACCGTATTAAAACAGAGCAGGCACATGTCGCCTCGAATGCGCGTGTTTTGAACTTTATTCACCGGAAGGCCTAACACATAGGTGCACATATTCGTGCAAAGTAAAGATAGAGGTTAATTTGAAAAATGCAGCCCTAAGTACAAGAACTTCAAATTCCTAGCGACTAATGTCTTCATGGTGCTTATTTTTGTCCAGTCAAGGAAGGTACGGAATAATTTAGAGGAAAATAAATACAAGTGGTGCAAAGTAATGGGCACTTCACTCTTCGAAACAAAATGAAGCAACTATATGCACAGATCGACACAGAATACTATGCCCGCATGACTGTAAAACGCACAGTGAGCAAAAAGGTCACCTCTGTGCCCATTCTTGTGTCGACACATTACGCCTTCAGACAGTTCATCAGTAAAAGAAAACAACATATCGGACAGCGCACATTTTTGAGAACCAGTTTCCTGAAACCCGCAGGCCTACGGAAGGTTGTCCACAGAACAAAATCCTTCCATTTCAAACACCACTGGCAGTGCACATGCTATATACAACACGTATGTTACACTTTTTTTTTTGCAAAAGGACTCCAAAACCTCAAAAAACAAGTAACAGCCAGGCATAAAAGCGTGCTGCAAAACACTTGTCCTCTTGTGGGCAGAACCCAAAGTCAAGAAAAAAAGGGTCAAGAGTTTAGTTTTTCCTTTTTCTTCTTAAACGTCGTCAGAACGTTCCGCACACCAAGTGCATCACATATGGCAGCCAAGTCTGTGACTTCACACGTCACTCGCAGCTGATCAACAGCGTTTCTTACACTTGTTGGGTGGAATGTCAATATCAATTGCATCGTTGCCCACGATGAGCCGAATACGCTTGGCTCCAACTGCCACAGGGGATCGTTTATCCTCTCGCCTGCGTGCGTGCTTTCGGTGTTCACTTGCTTTCTTTTTGTCTTTCTTCTTCTTCTTCTTCTTTCGAGGCGACTCTGGCGACAAAAGCGGCGGCGACAGAACCTCATACACAGTCCGACGGCGTGCTGTCGACACAGGCGACGTGTCACCGCGTGCGTGCGGATGTAGTCGCCGTATTGTCAACTTTAGGCAACCAAGGTGCTGTGATTGGGCGCCCGACTGTGCCACGGTCTGGCTCGCAGGCTGTGGTGGCAGCCTCTTGGAAGAAATGACGCGCAAGCGAGGCACACGTCTCGTTTCTGTTTCGACTTTGTGCTCTCTTTTTGGCGCTTCCTTCTTCACCTTCTCCTTCTTCTCCCGACAAATGAAGTTACTATTCGCATGGTGAGCTTTTTCTGGCAGTACAGTGACCATAGGTGCTTCCAGTATGGCAGTGTCCAATATCTGCACAAAAGGCTCCTCTTCACAATGGGGAACCATCTGCTGCAGTTCGGGTGGTTGCTCAGTGATGTCAACTTCACTAATCTCTGACTGGTCCACATCAAGGTGGCTTAGTTCTGGTTGAGCCAAATCATGAACAGTGACGTCTGTGAGCAGCACCTCCTGTTCGAGCATTTCAGAATCCATTGGCTCTGCTTGAACCACTTCTGCGTCAATCAGTTCCGTCTGAACCACTTCTTGTGGAATCACCTCTGCCTGAACCACTTCGACTTCCATCACCTCTGACTGAACATCTTCTGGTGGAATGAATTCTGAAACTACGAAGTCTGGCATGCCCATTTCTGGTGCTTCCAGTCCAAGCATATTCCCTTCAGCGTTGACTATTTCAGGTAGACTTTCTTCAGTTGGTTTCACTTCCTCCTCTTCCACAACAACGGGAAGAGTGCTGGCAGTTTTTTCGAGTGGTTCGCTCACTTTTTCCTCTTTCATTGCACTTACACCTTCTGGCAGAGAAGGAAGATTGGCAGAACATGCCTTAACACACCGTAGTCTCCTTGGATGCCTCCTATCCCTTCTGGAAGACGCGGAAATGAGAACTTCCTTGGTGTTTGGAACGGGGTCCTTTGTTTCTACATCCTTGACACACTCTGTTCGGCTTGACTTGCTCGACACAACCTCACTCGCCTTGTTGACTGTTTTGGGAGTTACTGCCTCACACGACTCAATATTGCCGACACTACTAGCATCATCGGAACAAGCCACTTCGGCAAGCTTTGGTGAAGAGCTCCTTAGAGCGGATGGGCACAGTGGCAATGTTTGTTCTTGTTCTGTCTCCACCTTTTCGGCAGGCTGTGCCTCGGACAATTTGCTTGCAGCTGCCAGTGTTTTGTTCTCCGATCGCTGCTGATTTCGAGTCCTTGACACGACAGCCTTCGAAACAGTGGCCCCGTTTACCTTCAGGCTGCCATCACTTTTTTCACTCAAATGAAGAGCACCGTTGATTGTTGCTTCTTTGGCAGGTAAAGATGGTAGACTGATGGAAGATGGTTGCACAGAATTTTCGCTTGCCAGCACCGACTTCGATGATGCGTTCTTTCCTATGTGGCCGGTCATCTGCTGGCAGTCTAGCAACGCATCGGTGCTTCCTAGTGGTTTCTTGTGGCCTGAAACGTAGAAAGAAGCAGTGCAATTCAATGAGATGAGGCATCAGGACAGGCTAGAAGGCAACAAAGCACAGCCATCCATACAACTGACAGGCAGAATACACGTGGTGTGAATGCTGCATAGCCACGACTACACTAGATACAAAGGCTGCCAATTATGCACAGCGCACGCAGCACCTCTTGTCATGCCAAACTCCACACTGAAAATGCTCAGGGCTTGAAATTTATGTTTGGCCATCTTGGTCTTACAAAGAGGCTCGAATGTAATGTGAGCAGTTTTTTGCAGCGTTCAGTGTAGGGTGTGCAAATACAGACATGAACACAAGAGACACAGAAGAACACTGCTTTCCCTGTTTGATGGTGTCGTCTACATATACTGCACTAGACATTAAAGATATACCACATATACTCCAATCTAATGCACAACTTCTTTCAGATTAAACGCGTTCAGAAATTACCTGAGTATTAGAACAAGAGTACAAAACTTAAATCATGTTTACAGCCTTCGCAACTGTCTCCGGTCACCAACGCCAGATGCAGTGACAGTGTCATCACAAAATGGTGACTGAGCAAATGTTGTTACGAGTTTGTGTTGGTTCAGTTCCTGCACAATCGTGACCTATGTGCACCATATCTGTTCCAAATGAAGTGCATATGGGGATGCAGTGCTTTTATTTTGAAAACTATATCAAAGGAAAGTTACTTTGGAGGATTAAAGGGGCCCTGCAACACATTTTTGAATAGCCATGAAATGGATGAACTATAAGAGCTTATGAATTTTCTAATTCACCACCTCAAACTTTTTCAGAATCCATCGAGTACGAGAAAAGTTGCAAATATGTGTTGCACATTGCAATTACGTTCTCCCTTCTCTAGTCCCGACGAAAGCACTGAAAGCTGAGCAGGGAGGAACAGCACGAACAAATAAAATACATCACGCGCACCTGGTGACGTTGAGCACTTTTTCTCTATTTTTTTTTTCTTTGAATCTGCGACTTTTCAGTGCGACCACCCGTGCACGAGATGACAAGTCGCAGCCTTCAGCGGCAGCCATAGTAACGAGAGCGCGCGCCACGCTTAAATCAGCAAATGGCTGATACAATGGCTATGATGTGTGATTTTTGAGCTTCTTCCGTCATTTGCAAGAGAAGAGAAAGCAATTCTTAGCTGACTTTGGCAATTTATTGTGAATTTCAGGCGGCCGCATGGTGCGCTGTAATATCCGGCTCGCGTGTTCCCGGGAGCCTCAACTACCGATCGGTAGAGCTGTCTGATCATGCTCAAAAGGTGTTGCAGCACCCTTTTAAAATAGCTGCGTAACATCTATTTCGCATGTTTGAGGCTTGTGACTGTGAGCAGCCGAAAGGGAGATCTTCACAACAGGACAATAACTAGTGGATTTCCATTTCTTCGCTTAATCTTAACATATAGCTTTTTATATATTTTTTTTTCAGTATAAAGCATGTGTGATAGAACCCAGTAATTCAACCATAGTACAGTAAAAGCTTGTTAATTAGATTACAAAGGACCGGAAAAATGTCTGCATTAACTCAATGCTGAATTATCAAAAGTACATCAAGAAAACAATAAGCAAATGTGTATTACATCAATGCATCTTCATTTTCTTTCCAAATAAACAAATCTAGTACTAATAATAATAGCAGTGTAGAAGCCGCAATTTTCATCCCTCGCAACTTTAGTCACAATTTGACCATGGCTCAAGACCACTGTGTCTTAAGCTGAACCGTGCTCTGAACCAATGCACCACAAACCACCAACACCAAGATGCACATGTGACGATTTCTCGTCGGAAAACGACTGGCACTGATGGTTCTGATGGTTCGTCCATCACAATGTGGTCAGCGACCTTTATGCCATCATGTGAACCATGGCTATAGCTCGTCACATGCGACGTCTCACACCATGTTTGACATCCGACATTCCGTGCACATTGCCTGAAGTAAAAAGGAAATTACCAAGTGCTGCCTGCATTCTGGACGAAACTGCAGTTGCTAAAAACATGATCATGGCATCCACGCAGTTCTGAAAGCACGCATGCAGCTAGCGTACAGAGCTGAGCCCCCACCATTTGCTGCTCAAAAAACCCGTCTCGCTAAACAGAATCTTGGATGGCAAATACAGTGAAACCTCGGTGATACAAATCTTGCAGAAATGTATGCATGATCCTTAATTCGTATCACCACAAAACATCAAATTAGTTTGCAACAAAATAAACTTGGCATTTGTTTTCGTTTATTTTTTATCAGTGCTACAGCAATGTCATAAGCAGCTCTGAATAAATGACAGTAAGGTTTTTAGATTGTCCAGTACGCCACAGGTACTCACAAATATGCGGCACGTGCACGCTTGTTTGATTACTGAACCACATGTGTTGTGATCCATGGCAGCTGGTAGTCCCTTCCGAATCTTACTACACTTTTTCACATGACACCAAAGTACAGCAGCGAAAATGACAGACCATACCAGATGCCATCTACGAAGAACTGTCTGTAGATGTGTCAAATCACTATAACCTTGCTCCGAGGCACTCACTATTTTTTTGCAACAATAATAATAAAATAATTCTTGAGTTTATGTGTGTTATAGTAACTTGTTATAATTAGGTTGTAATTAAATATCTCTTTATGCTGAAGTCATTCAGGCTTACTTTTGGAATAAACAGAATCAAATCTCAGACTAGGAATACAATGCAGATTCATTTTCGGTTATGTCAATTTCGAGCAACAAAAATTCTGCTTTTCACTATGCTTGCAGGAAGCAGCACATCGCACGACTCATCGAATGTGGTGGTGCCTTCAAGAAAGTGATCATACAAATCGGTACATTACAAAATGAAGTTAAATTTATTATGCAGGAGGTTCAATTCATGCAAACTACGATAAAGCTCACTCTGCCTTAGCGTCTACTTGATGCAAACAACAAGAACGAGTGGTGTACACAATTGTGTACGTAGCGTCTCAAAGGTCTAAAGGAGCACTATGCGTGAGGGGTAGATAAAGTCCAGAAAATTTTAGAACCGCTCTCCTTTAATTTTCTTAGTTTCTTATTTCTTACTGGTGTTGTTTTTCAGAAGATTTACGGTCGCTCGTGAGCAATCGAGAGGTTTGCTCAAAATTGGAGTTGGCAGATGTGCGCGTCCCCATAAATTTTGCATATTGACGCTAAGAGCCCAAGCACCCTTACCAAGACCGTCAGCATCTTAATTTGATCCTCGTCCCCCTTTCATAGGAAGTCTAACTGCGAGGACATGGCTTGCATTGACGTTGCAAGTACGTGCAAACACAACAGAACCACTTCCCCTTTCTCCTCCGAAATTCTGATGGAGGGGTGTGTTTTACTGAGGAGAAATATTAAAATATACGGCTTGCATTGCGCGAGAACCGCACCAAGGCCGACATCGCTGGTGTCGGTGTGGACCTCAGTTCCCGTAGTGACACAATACTGATGAAGTGAGGAAACGGCGAAGGGTAGAGTAGGGCTTGGTCACACTCTGAAGACCATGACGAAATATCAGTGGCGCTGCCTAGAAGTTTGGTCAAAGGTGCAATAATAGAGGCGAAGTTGCGCACAAACCAGCGAAAGTATGAGCATAACCCTACGAAGCTCTAAAATTACTTCACAGTCATTGATTTGCGGAAATCGGTGACACCACGTAATTTAGCCAGGTCTGGAAGTATATCGTCCGTTGATACGACGTGACCGAGAATCGTAAGTTGCCACACAGTGAAGTGGCACTTCTTGAAATTTAGTTGGAGGTGAGCATTCTTCAGACACGTGAGGACGTGTTTCAGGCGTTCGAGATGTGTTGCTAAGTCTGGCGCAAGGACAACAATATCGTCCATATAGCAGAGACATATTCGCCACTTCAAACCCGCAAGAACCGAGTCCATCATGCGCTCGAAAGTGGCAAATACATTGCAGAGAGCCAAGGGCACGACATTAAACTTATATAGACCGTCAGGTGTCACGAAGGCTGTTTTTGATTGATCAGCATCTGCAAGGGGCACCTACCAAAAGCTTGAACGCAAATCTAGCAATGAAAAAAACTCGGCGCCTTGTTAAGTATCAAGGGCATCATCAATCATGGATAAAGGGTACACGTCCTGTCGAGTGATCTTATTAAGGCGCCGGTAATCCACACAGAAGCGAATGGAACCATCCTTTCTTTAACGAGCACTACAGGTGATGCCCATGGACTTTGTAAAGGTTGAATGACGCCGCGTTGCAGCCTATTGTTCACCTATTCGGTAACGACCTGGCGTTTTGCCGCGGAAACACAGTATGGTCGTCGTCGAAGTGGCACACGGGAGCCGGTATCGATATAATGAAGCGTGATAGTAGTGCGGCCAAGTGCATGTTGAACAACATCGAGAGATTTGCGAAACTGGTTGAGCCGTAGGAGGTGATCAGATCGTTCAGATGGTGACAGTCCGTCTGCAATAGACGAATCTAATACTTTCGAAGCCTGTACATCGGAGTGGTTAAGGGAACTGACGGTGGCTAGGTCACTTCGGCATGATTTTTGCGCACAGTAAATATTTGTCCCTTATAAATGGGCTGCACGCATCCAAGAAATTCGCCTTTAAACAGTTTGATGGTATACGGAAAGGCATTAGTGAGGCAGAGAGCACTGGCTCCATTCGAAATGAAGAGGACCGAATAAGGGAGAAGTGGTTTCCGACTTAGAAAGGGGCTTGATGGCTCAAAGAGTGCGACTTCATCACACATGCCGTCAAAAAACACAGGGAGCAAAACAGCTGCTGTCGGTGGAATGTCGATGTCTTCTCTGACAACTAGTCTGTGTGCAGCTTCATGCATATGGTCGTAGAGCTGGTCGAACAATGGGAGCAGTTCAAGTTCGGAACGGGCACAATCTTTAAAGGCGTGATTACGCGATAGGAAATCCCAGCCAAGTATGATGTCATGAGAGCAGGAGGAAAGGACGACAAACAATGTAGTGGTCCTCCGCGATGGTGAGTTGGGCAATGCAGGCGGCTATAGGCAGAACAGGTTCTCCATTTGCTGCACGTAAGCACATATTATCAAGCGGCGTGGTCACATTTCGAAGCTTGCAGCAAAGTTTAGCGTCTATAACAGACACAATGGCACCGGCATCTACAAGAGCCTATACATGGGCGTCGTCTACAAAAACTTCAACGATATTTCATGGCAAAGTTCGAGGACTTGAGCGTTTCGATAGAGCAGTTCTTGCCTCCTGAACTCATTTTTCCTAATTTTTAGGGGCTGGTCGTCAACGCATGGGTGACAAGGAGCGACGATTCGATGAGGGTGAGCAACGAGATGAAGTTGCCGGATAGTCACGTGAAGACGTGCTTGACTGAGGATCCGAACTTTCGTAACCAGAAGAGGTTCTGTCCATGTAGTTGCTCTGTGATCGAGTGTCTGTGTAGCTGGGCACACGACGACAGCAGTATCGGGCGATATGGCCAAGGCCGCCGCACGCAAAGCAGATCGGCCTGTTATCGCGCATTCGCCAGGCATTTGCAGTGAGGGGCACCACCCACAAGGCGTACGGCTGAGTCGAGGCTGTGGTAGCGAGGGGAGGAGCCCATGCGATGGACGACTGAGTAGGAGCGGGAACATCCGGTAGTCCATTGAACGGCGAGGGCTGGTGTAGCTGCTGCCTTTTACTGCGTCAACGTAAGCAAGAGGCGCAGCGACAACGTGCTGCGGAAAGGGCCCCGGCATAGTCTCGGCAATCTGGTCCTGAAGCGCATCTCGAAGCATGGGAGCCAACGGGGTCGGTGGTTGCACTTGCTGCTGCTGCGCGAGCTCTTAGCGATGAGAAAACAGTAGGAGGGAAAGCTGATGTGCGACCTCCTCACACACAAAGTCTTTCATTTGTGCTAGAGGGCAGAAATGGTAAGGCACGGCACCCAGTGCAGCGAGTGGTTAGTTAGGCTGGGATGGACGAAGGGTGAGAGCTCGTTGCCGTCGCAATTTGTCGTAGCTCTGGCACAAAGTCACCACTTCGGACACCGTGCCAGAAGACTTCGCAAGGAGCATTCGAAAGACATCGTCATCGACGCCCTTCATAATGTGCTAAATCTTAGCACTTTCGCTCATTGCGGCATCGACGTGCCTGCAGAGATCGAATATGTCCTCAATATAGGCGGTGAATGTTTCGCCTGGTTCTTGTGCCCGTGTAAGCAGGCATTGTTTGGCGCGCAACTCCTGCACGGCAGGGCGACCAAAAACAGATATTGCCTGCTTGAAAGCGGCCCAGTTTTCAAACTCGTATTCGTGGTTTATATACCACAGCTTCGCGACATTAGCCAAGTAAAAGTCGATGGTGCCCGACTTAGCAGCGTCATCCCACCTGTTTGGTCAACTGACTTTTTCGTAGGAGAGCCAGTCCTCGACGTCCTGGTCTTCGGTGCCCGAAAAGATCGGCGGATCTCACTAGTGAATTGGGCCGGGGCAAGTAGCGGCCGTGAGAGGTACTGTCTGTTGCACAGCGTCATCTTGCATGGTCGACGGCAGGGTGCGGGATCGGAGTTCCAGGCCGTAGGCGATGTGGTTACCCAGCATGATCCACCAAATGTAAAGGGGGTTTATTGGACGAGCCTAACAAGCGGGTGCTGGCTCGAAAAGAACGCAGACGGACCAAGATGATGGTGCTCGATCGCTGATCTCGTGCCTTCTTCTAATGGTGATGATAGTTTAGCTCACGGTATCAATGTCTTTCTTCTTCATTATAGAAGTGACTGGTTGATGCTACCTGCTCTTTCTCACATCGACAGTAGTTGCCACAAGCAAAACTATATATGACGCGAATGTAAAACATCATCCGGAAGAAAAAAAAACCTGCATCATAGAACTCTGCATGAAGCTGCTTTTAAAGTAGCACGCCACATTTACACGGCTTTCGGGAATCCTATCTTCTAATAAACGTTCATTTCAGTGTTCTCTACCTTGTGATCACTTTTTCTCCAAAATCCCACAACACCAGGGCGTGCAAGTGGCCCGAAATCACGCACCTCCACTGAATATGGTGGTGCATCCGTGAGAGACACAGAGAAAAATGGCGCAGAAAACAGCGCGCGCTGAAGGCGAGCGAAAAGAATCGAGGAGACACGCGCCCGGAGCAGAGTGTCATTACTTTCCTAGATCAAGGGGCTTTAGTTAAACTGGACAGGTCGTGCCACCTAGTGAGGTTCAGATGAACAAGCACGCCTGCCATCTCTGAGGCCATGGCAGGAAATTGTTCAATGGCCGTTGCTGCTACTTCCTTGGCACAAAAGTAGCACTACGAGGTTTCTGGACTGCTATTTGAGCAATAAATATCAATTTAATATTTGACTTTAGTGTTCCTTTAAGGCCCTTGCGATTCGCGCACACAATCACGCATAAGCCCACGTTTGGGTAGCGCTGGGGTTCCGATGGGCAGACATGATATCCGCGTGTTTCATGACAGGGCGAGCAGCACCTGTTCAAACCAGCATGGTAGCGTAAGTTAAAATTAAACGTCACAGAAAGAAATCAGTTCACAACAACTACACTCCATTACATTGCAAGCTAATGTGCCTTAGCCTGGAAAACACAAAACTTCGTATCACCTCGAAATTTGTATGAGCCGTGATCGTATCGCTGAGGTTTCACTGTACATAGTTAAGAACGCATTCGGTAAAAACAAAACTGCGTGCTGCTTGTAGCAGCTTTGACCACAGTCGCTATCGATGCGATGATGAATAGCACCTACACAGTTCGTATGCACTGAGTAGGAGTCGTTGAAGCCTCACTAGCCAACAACACGATTGTGTTAAGGGGGCAAACTGGTCTTTGGGACCAGAAAGTGACAAAAAAATTCATTTTTCAAAATTGACATATTTGGTTTCTGCAAATATTTTACTATCTCTCTGCCAATTTTGACACACCAGGAAGTGGTAATTTTTTTGTAATGTCATTCTAACTGTCCAGATTCTTGGTGCTGTTAACATACAGAACCTGCAAAAAAAATGGGGAACTGACTTGAAGGCTTCTTTATAATTTGCCGAGACCTATATTAGAAGCTCTGCAATGAATTATGAGCACCTTTATGAGGATCACAAAACATGCACACCATGAGTGTTGCTTTTTGAAAAAAGCTGTGTTTCCAGTTTTTTCCATTTTTCTTGAAAAAGTAAATTTGTAACTATTCAATTTTAAGGCCTCAATATCTCTGCAGCAAGGGTGGGTACAACAATAATTCTTGTTGAAATGGAAACCTGTATGTGTGCAGAATGCAAGTATGGGAGCAGAATTTAGAGCATAAGCCTTTTTAATTAATTACTCATCAAAATTGTAACACAATTCCAACTGCTTTCAAATATGAATAGTTCACTTTGCTGCAAAATAATCAAGAATGGCCCCAAAACAAAAAAACTTTTGCATACTTTCTATCTATAGTCATTAGTCTATGTTGGCATTTAATTAAGCAATTTTTTTCTATGGCAGCCTTAAACAATAGGTGGTGAACTTAAGTTATCTCAGGAACAAGATGAATGACAGGAAAACTGATTAAATATTTGAAATCAGCAGAAAAAAAACTGCATAATCCTGTGAAGTTTGACCAAAATCACTAAAGAAGTAAACAAAAAATGTCTAAGACCAGTCTGCCCCCTCAAGACTGTGAATGGCGACCATGTCTTTCTAAACGACTATAGCCATTTCGCTTGTTCGCAAACGCAGTTTTCACTACTTTGCACCACATGCTTGCAGTTCATTGCGCTTGGTGCGCTCTCAGGATTGCCCGAATGAACCAGGCTGCCACCAAGTATGACCTCACTAATGAGAGTTTGATGCCATTAAACAATATGTGTGCTTTCTAGGAAAAGAGACCACATATGAATCGTCACAAGTTCCAAATTAACGAGAGTTGAATTAACAAGCTTTTATTGAATGTAAATCTTTTCAACAATGATACAGCTGTAAGCAATAAAATGGTATTTTAGTAGAACAGACCATCGCCAGCTGGTCTTACATTTTAAGTTTAACAAACTGAAATTAGGGAGATAAAGCCTGACACAAAGACGAACCTCTCAACAAAGAAGTGTCCGTTCTTGCCTGCCTTGTCCTTGTGTTAGCCTTAATTTGTGCCGATTTCAGTTCAGTAAAATAAAATGGTGAACCTGCTAATAAACTACAATTCTGTATTAGCCCGGTATGAAAGCTCTTGTCCATCAATGGCAAAGCGAATACCTATAAGCAGTCATGTGTACTCGAAGTACTGCTCATCCTTAACCATTAAATTTACATCTTTCTAAGATGAGCAAACTTCAACACCAGTTGTGATGCAAACAGGAGCTGTTTGCAGTTGCACGGGTTACTTTAAATTAAAAGCCTCGGTTTACTTTTTGTTATTGTTGAAACCAAGCTTATGAATAAATCAATACCAACAAGAGGAGTTTTCGGTTTCATTATTTTCATAGGGCCGCATACAGCCCTTTTTTTTTTCTTGTTCATATAACACGAAATTTCTGCTCTATTCCACATGCGGATGCCAAGAATTTTCGATCTGAGCCAGGAATCAATATCAGTAATTGGTTATAATACAGCAGAATTTATAGTTTGAACATTGCGAGGCATTATCATCAAGATCAGGTTTTTGCGCACTTCTGAATTAGCAGCGTTAGTCCTACAAGCAACAGTTGCCATTGCCACCTCACAGCACACTTCACGACAGGCACAACATTATACTGCGTCAGGATCTCAAAAGCAGTATTCAGCTGCCTTTAAAAGACAGGTGGTCTCAGTTGCCAAAACCAACAGCAACTGTGTGGCGTGGCAGCAGTTCAGCATGAACAAGCGAAGCATTTGCAGTTGGAGGAAACACAAGGAAGCCCTCTTCGTGAGCAGTGGCTAAGTAGTTCCCAAGGGCAGAAAAATGGGGTGTTTCTCAATGTTGAATAAGAACTTAAGGACTTCGTTTGGGAAACACAGGCTGCACATCTTGCTGTCAACATTGAGCTGTTGCAAGCTAAGGCAAGGAGCATCGCTCGAGACAAAGGCATTCATTAGGCGGTCTTCAAGGCAAGCAACCACTAAGAATCTCGTTCCCTGCGCCGCGCCAAGTTCTAGCAATGTCGACAAAGATCAGTGTTGCAGAAGCCGTCAGAAAAGTCTGAAAACAAGTCTGAAAGCCTGCTTGTGGCCTCAATATCTTTGCACATGATATCATTAGGCATGTTAAGTTAGCGTGCTCCAAACTCCAAAAGAACACACTCAAATGCGCTCCAGTGCAATACCTTTGGAGCTTAGCCGGCGGTTTCCGCCGACTGCTTTCGGGGGAACAAAAGCGTTACATGGTGAATGATATGTTGCTTCCTTGGTAGGAAGAAGTGGAAAAGGAGAACACACTTCGTCGGAGGAGAGAGTTGGAAACACATCATTCTTCTAGCAGCCGTAGCAGGTGCGAGCTCTCGTGCACGCTCTTGCGCACTGTCTCAGAGTTGAAGCGTGTACAGCACGCTTCGTAATCGCGCACCGGAAGTCACTTTTTAGCCATTAAGAAGGGACATGGGTCTACGGAATATTTCCCATATTTTTTAACCGAATATGATAAGACTTGGCATGCTTACTCTGTTTGTTCTCCTGATTCTAAAAATGTAGTTATTTTTTCTGTAGCTTTATTAGTTTATTAAATAATCAAGATAACAATTTCTATTGCTCCTACCGCAATAGAATAATAGGCACCTGTCAAAAATTTACAAATGACATAAGGATTAACAATAAAAAGCATAAGACATACAACCTAGGAAGCACTTTTTTGATTGAATCATTACTTCTTACATTACAGTACACTAAACTTCATAGCTCTGAATGTGGCCAAGGAGTGGTCACACAAAAGATTAATTTTTAAAAAAGCTTAATTAAGAAAAAAGTAAGATCTCCTTCTTATGATGTGTGCATCAAGCATATAGCTTCATGCTGCAAGAAAAAACTATTCAGTTATCTGAAATAGTTTTCGGTATATTGCAGGAATAGTCATGCAAGGTATACAAAATTGCCATTTCGAGAAAATCAAGAAAAAATTTTGTCACATTTGATTGCACAGAATCACAAATATTGCGCAGAGACAGTTATAAAACATTATTAGGCCCCTGGGACATAGCTTGGGAACTGGCACCTTTGTGGCGCTTTTTGAGCACGCACTGCACATTTTCTGCTGATGCACATTTGCGTTCAGATGCAGCTGAACATCGGCGACTTTTTCTCCTTCATGTGCTGCATGCACTTTTGGCAAGGATTCATGCAGAGCTCCTGCAAGATGCTTGCCGAAGTCTACTTGCAGCCAACATGGAACTTCATCACCGCTTGTCCAACAGCTGACTCAACACTAAAAAGTGATGAGTGTCGCTCCTTTGGCGCGAGAGCCCATATCAGTGAGTGCACGCTCTCGTTGTTGTTTTGGGTTTTGCCTCCCTGGCACCTTTCAAGCAGCTGCCTGTCAAAGAGCCGTTTGTAAATTGGCAGCAATGCCTTGCTCACATAAGGAGGCAAATCATAGTGGTGTTTTGGGAAGGGCTGGTCCTTGGCCTTTGTGGCATTTTGCCAGCACCAAGAATCTGGACCTTCTGGGTATAGACATAGACTGTGGTTACTCTCTTCATCACTTGATGTTACTATATAAGTAACTTGCCATCACAGCCTACTGCATCGTGTCTATGTCACCAGTGTGTGACTTCAAAGCCCAGCTATAGTAAGAGCTGAGTTTTGTGACCAAGTCTCCTCTCACCTCCCTCGTCCACCAAGAAGCTCCAAACCAGGCCCTTTGTGCTTTGACAGCAAATTACGAAGTGCTGTTCCCATTCTTTTGTGCACATGGCTTACGCAATCCTCTTTCTAAACCTCAATAAACCCATACACTTTAGCCTCTTTCTGGGCCAGGAATGTACGGCTATCGTCGTCTGACAGTACCGTGGTGTACCTAAAGTTGTGCCCTTCAAGAGACCTCTTGAATAAAATGAGGCCTTCCTCCACCTCCATTTCACCTGCCTTCTTATATTTTTTTTGACACACGTGGTTGACCTTCCACTCCTCATATGATGCATCACCCACTTAGGTCCGCGCTTGGATCCAGCACAATAGTTGCAAAGCACGACGTAATCTAGCACAAGTCTGGTGAAAAGTTCAATTACGGTGCCGACACCGATGTGGGAACTGTGCCCGTGAGTCATACAAGACCCGTCATAGAAAACGGCAATGTTTCCCGGGTAGTTGAAACTCAATGTGCTGTACAGCTGCCGGACCAAATTGGCGCACTCAGTAGCGAGCATATCGGCTGCCCGAGTTATGGCAGGCATCAACTTCGTTTATAGGTACATCGGCCACGTTTTTGTATGCAGCCCACGCTGCGAGATATTTATGGCTGCAAAAATATCATTGAACGCAGATTACCAGTGCTCTGCACCGCTTGTGAAGCCAGGATGTTTAGAGCAAACGAATTTAGCTTCGGAGTCCCGTACACTCGCGGCGAGCTCCATGCAGACCTTTTGTTGCCGCTATTCAAGCATGTGAGCACCAGACTGACTGCAAGGCCGTACTCTCGCTTCTTTTGGCTTATTTTCGCGCTGCCACCGCAAGTCTTGCACTTCATGTGCTCCAGAAGAAGCGCGTTCACCGAATCCAGGCACAACACAGTGAAAACTGTATCGTCGACCGAGTTGGTCACGACATCGCTAGTGGACAGAATGTTCGACTTACAGGTCACTGCCGCGGTTGACGAGAGATCTTGCAGTTGCCCGTCAGCCCTCGTATTTATCAGCTACAGATCTGAAGGCGTCCGCATAACTGTTTCCTGACAGATGTGGCTGGCAGTTTGGTCGCACTCACTCGTCGGCTCTCCGTCTAGGCCTAACCCTCGCTCGTCGTCGTCCGCTGCATCGGTGTCATCGCTTGGCGCCATCGGCGAGTCATCTTCCATGACTTGAGAAGCGGTGGGGCGTTTGTGGAGGTTAGTGAGCATGGACTTCTTCCTCTTCTTTTCATACGTGTCCTTGGACGCAAACCTTTGGAGTGGAGGGGCCACGGTCGCGCGCTGCCACTGAAGAACCGTATCCAAAATGACGCCTCTCGGTGGGCCTCTAGAGCGTCTAGCAGAGAGCTGAGGATGAGAACAGCCAATTACATGGCACTATTTTGTCACGTGCCTGCTACAGTGAATGAGATCGCATGCTTCTCGCATTTTTGGCGCTCTTTTTGTATTCAACCAACAGGCCTAATTGAGTGGAAAGTTCACAATATTTGAAGCCAAAAACTTGCTCTTTCCAACACAACCAAAATGACTGCCCTCGAGGCAGTTGAAGGCGAGTGTGGCGCCGTTGAACATGCATGATTTTTGCGTCGGCACAAATGAAAAAACGGCCGCCGGGCATGTTTTAAATTGACATTACGGCTGGAATATGGTCTTTCAAGATACAAAACTTGGCAAATAAGGAGAATAATAGTTGTAGATTTCAGAAATGCCACATTTCAAAAACCGATTTTTTGACGATTTTTTGCATTGAAAGACCCGTGGCCCCCCCTTAGGTTAACAAGAACACACTCCGCCATCTCATTAACTTAACCAGCTCCTTAACTTAATGCTCCCACTGCGAAAGGCAGATAGTTCTTTTTCGACGAAGCAAGATTGGCAATGCGGATCAGACGCCAGTATATCTTGATATGCCCTTAGTTCTTACAGTGTATCAAAAAGGCTTCAGGCAAATTATTGGGAGATCAGGAAAAGAAAAAACGCAGGTAACTATGGTGTAGTCCTGAATGGCACACGGCCACAGGATGTCACTTTTTGTGGTGTTTAAACGAAAGATGCTGCCAAAGGGAGATGCTGCCCAGGGAGATGCTGCCCAAAAAAACATGGCTCATCCCTCCGTTGTAGAAATCGGTATAACACGAAAGTGAAGCGTGTCTCCAGAGATGTAGTGCTTATTGTGTACTGATATACGAGTGCTTGTACAATTTCGAGTGGCGTTTTGCAGCTATAGCGCCGTTTGACGTGGACACAGCCACGTTGACGCCAAGTGGCATGTCTCAATTGCAACGACTACCATCCATGATCATGATTTAACCGTTGTGGTATCTGAGGTTTTTAACATATACCTGAACACAGCCAATCGTTAATCGTACAAAAAGATGGCATGAACAAACACACACTCAACACTGCTACTCCATATGCGTGTCCTCAAGGGACATCATTTATAGAGAGAAACAGCACAGTGTGCGCTTCTAAAAACAACGCCAACGCTCACGCATTATGCACTTCAGCAACGCGAGGATGCTAAGGTTTGTAGCTTGAGCCACAAACGTGCGCCGGTGTTCCCCGTCCTGCTGGCCTCAGTTACGCTGCACCAAGGCATGACATTCACCCATCGACATCGTTGCCTTACTAGAACTGCAGCCATTTTATTATATAAGCCGGTGCTATCACACTGAAAGTAGTCAACGGTGAAACATCGTTGGTGCATGTGGAAGCTGCACGACTTCAACAACGAGCTCGGATGCCATGCTTTAACTGCGTCATGCCGCATTACTTCTCTCGAGCACTCACAGACGGCAGCACAGCCCCGCTTCGCCAACAAAGAGCACGAAGCAAAAAACATTGTGTGAAAGATATAAGGCGCGTTGCCTCAATAGCTGTCAATAGAGCACCGGGTGCTTTTCGTCACATCCCTAAAAGTCATAGATTCTACGCCCACCAGGGGGCTTTCTTTTTAAATGTTTTCTTTCTCATTTGGTAGCATTAACATCCGTGATGGAAATACATCACTGAAGTCATGGTGGACCTCAGTATAAAACACTTTTGTGTTAAAATGTTCTCCGCTGCCAGGATGACGAACGACTTATGCTAGACTGGATCAAGTCTGTTGGTGTCGGCGACCCAGAGCACTCCAAGGGCTCCTATCAATACCTGTGCTCGGCACATTTCAGTGCCATTTGGCAGACTCTGTAAATCGACTGCTGCATCGCTCCCACACTAAGGTCGTCATCATATCGGGAGGGATGAGATTTCAGATACAGCCCTTTGTTGTGTGCTTCAATAAATTATTTAAGGACTACATCAAGCACCTCTATATGGAGTCGATGAAGTTCAGAGACCTGCAAGAATGAAGGCCTTCGTTCTTGAGTCTCTCGTTCGCCATGTTTTGAAGTACTCAGTATCAAACGTGCTTGATGGTACTCAAGAAGTGCTATGGGAGGACATATTTAATAAAAGAGCTTAGGAAGAGGGTGCATCAGACAACAACGAATAAGTGTGTGAATAAATCTATCCGGTTATTGTTTCCATACGACTATATTTGTATGAAAACTTTCCTTCTCACGCTTGCTATCTCCTAAATACACCTTGGACTATATGCGGATTTGAGCTATACACATCTTTTGCGGTACCCTCATATCTTGTCTTACACATGGACTTATCTAGCTAATGTGCACACAGTAAATTCCTACTAGAACAAACCTTGTTAGAAAGGGCACAGGCTATAATTGTGTAACAGAGAAGCAGCGTCCGAAAATTGAGAATTTGACTTGAACAAGTGGACTCTGGCAGAAGCAATTGCAACAGAGTCACTGACCTGCACTTGCCCGAGTAGTAAGACGGTTGCTCTGGTTGTTGCAGTGCCGAGATAAGGCTTTCCGAACAGTCTTGCCACCTGCAAAGAAACAGGAAAATGCGATCATGGTCACTACGATTCTGGCACCATTCAATATGCAAATTAAGCATAATAGCTGCCACAGAATGAGTAGCATTACAGAGCGACGACCTTCAATGGTAGTCCAAGATGTAATAAGGTGTGTGGTAGATGTGTGCATGGGCTTAGTGTAGCCGGAAAGCCAGAGCCCGGCCTGGCTCGTGGGCCGGGCTTGGGCGAGCTGACGTCTTTTCATCTCGGGCCCAAGCCAAGCTCGAGCTCCATTGTTTTTTGTCAGGTGGGCCGTGCCAGATGCAAAGCCCAAATCAAGACCAAAATATAGATGGTGTGACTGAACTGTTTTCTACCCCGTAGTGCCTTTTTCGTGACTGCAACCCACCCCCTTTCTTGATTATCCTTTCCTTTAACCACACTGAACACAAGAGGAAAGGGTGAATTCACACAAGATGAGCTTTGTGATTATCTATAGTCTGAATAATCCCCTCTCCTACATTCCGTGTACTAAACTTCTGGAAGGCCACACAGTCTAAATATTCAAAGCTTGCTATGCTTCTAAAAAATATATTTGCAATTCCGGCTACCAGTGAGAACAGCGAACATACTTTTCAGTTAGGCAGGATGTGTGATGTAAGAGCGCCGCACTTCACTGAAGTCCGAATTATTTGGCAGCTTAATTTTACATGAACACTTCCAATCGTTGCATGTAGTGATTTACATGTGTCGTTCGCTCATGCTTCACTTCAACTTGCAGAATAAAACGCCACACTATCGGAAAACATCTTGTCTCCGCAGCAAACCTTCATAATGTCCTGCCGTGGCCATTAGCCCAAGCTGGGTCCGGGCTTTTATTTTGGTGTGTCGAGCTGGGCTAAACGGGCTCGCAGCCCTCTAGCATCGAGCTTGGGCTCAAAAATTTGGCCCGTGCTCAGCTCTAGTGTGTAGCAGTTATTCAGTGGCACAGTATCCATAGTGACCAACTAATGCACACGACAATTAGAAAGTGCAGAAGATGCGCTAACTGTAGGGATGCAGAATGAGACATTGCCATGAGCAACATTCTTACAGTTAAAAGTCAATTGCAGCAATATTTACTTTGTCTAAATTCATTATGAATTCACAGAATATATTACTGCCAGTTGTGGTCCAGTTAGATGGAGTACGGAGAAATATCTGAAGCAGCAAAAAAGTTGTTTTGACAAAGATATTGAGCAGAGGAAAATGTGTTTTAGAGAAGGTTTGGAGAAGACATAAACGAGTTTGGAATCACATGAAGTACCAACAAAACGCTAATTCTGTAACTTCTTTGTTCATAGTCTAATTTATGTGCCACCAGGAAGTGCTCCTCTAATGCAAACAAGACAGGATCACAGTCAGACAGCAGCAATTCGCACTGCTGTGAAACCCCACATCAAAGTTAAATGAAGATATTACCCTCACAACGATTCATTTCGTAAGTTTAAAAGGTTGTGATAGTGACTGATATGCTCCAACTATAGCAAATTTTAAAACGTAACATATTTTACAGGTTATCAGCTACGTTCTACAGAAAGTCAAATCCTGGTACTATTCCAGGTTGCTTCCACTTCCCTTGGAATAAATAATTGGCATTTGCACAGGGTATGCTTCAATTAAAGAAAAATATTGTGCAGGGTTTTCTCTATGAGATCCATATACTAATCAAATTGAATTCTAAATTATTCGAACAAAATCATTCTCTTCATGTTTGCTTCAAATCTAAAATTCACTTCATCCACAAGCCTACTAATTTGACTAAATACTGGCTACCTTTTCTTTATGCAACGTTGCAGACCTTATATACAGGCCCAAGCAGAGTGAGGAAAGGGTGCTTCCTCATTAATTAACACAGTTTATAAACTTACAAAAATAGCATTGCACTGCACTGTCAATTTATTGAAACCCCTGCAAGCCGCGCCTGGACTCATAGTCTTTGAGCAGCGAGAAACTCTCGCAGTAGCAGCAGGGCAGGCTCTCCATTGTGCAATAAGTGGACACATGATGGCTGGGCTGAAAACACTCACAAGCGTAGTTTCTCGCGAATGAAGTGCTGGGAATCAGTTCGGAAGTTCTAGATGGCGAGAACGATTCGTCAGGCCTTTTTTGGCAATTGATGACAATACTGGCTACTCAAATGGTGTTTTAAGCAAATATGTGAACGCACTAACGCATTGTCGCTCACGGTGATTGGGTCTCCACACGACTAAATTTTCTTGCATGCTGGCTTGACACCCCATTATGTTGGTTTTGAAATGAAGACGTGCAACAACTGCTATGATGCGTGCGAGTTGCAGCAGCACTACTTCGTGCAAGACACCTGCTCGCGCACTTGAGTTACAATCAGAATGCTGCAATCCCTTAAGCAGTGCTACCGACATAAAACTAGGATTGTAGAATACCGCATAAACCAGAATATAAGTCGAGATATTTTCAATAAAACAACGAACTAAAGTCACCCCTCGTCTTATATAGCGGTGTCTAGCCGACCGTGCACCGCTGTCTGGCAACATGTGGCTTGTATTGGCATGAGAAGCTGGACACAGCCATATCCGCATTCAAATCCAATAGCAGGTTGTTGTTTTTTTCTCTCTCTTGTCTGTTTTTTTGTGTTCGTGATTTGCTTCCTATCTGTTCCAAGTTCTGGCTCCGCTTGACATTGTGTTTCATTTTTAGTGGTCTTTTTTTGTTCACTGAATATGAGTAGCGGTACGAGAAGGCAGTACTCAGCTGCATTTAAACTAGAGGTTGCCGAGTTCGTAGAAGCGAATGGGAATATGGCTGCTCAGCGCCGCTTTGATGTATAAAAAAAAAAAAGTGTGCGCTATTGGAGGGTGCAGAAAGGGAAGCTGCAGATGTGCAATCCTCGGAAAATGTTATTTCGTGGGCGAAATGCGGTTCATCCACAGCTGAAGAATATGCTAGGGAACTTTGTGTGGGAAGTTCATGGGTGATCGCTGCCAGTGACCGTGGATACCATTTGCAAGAAAGCTGTGAAACTCGCTCGAGAAGCTGGGCTCACGAGAGAAGAGTTTCGTGCGCCAAACTCTTGGGTGCATCGATTCATGAGATGCAAAGGATTTTCTTTCCGGTGGCGCACATCCATCTGTCAGAAGTTTCCAGACGAGTTCAAGAACAAGTTTATAAAATTTCAGGGCTTCGTGAACCGGCTTCGGGAGCAGAACAACTACATGATGGGGCAGATTGACAATGCCGATGAGACCTCCGTGTGGTTTGACATGCCTTCATCGACCATAATCATGCAGCGTGATGCCAAGGATATGAAGCTGTTGTTCACTGGCAACGAGCACTCGCGCTTCACCCTCATGCTGGCATGCATGGCAGATGGTAGAAAGCTTCCGCCCTTCATCATTTTCAAATGTAAGACAATGCCGAAGAAAGTGTTCCCGCCCGGTGTTGTCGTTCGCGTCAATAAAAAGGGATACATGTACGAGGCCATGATGCTCGAATGAATACGAGTAGTCTGGAACCGTCAGCCAGGTGCACTGCTGCGTCTTTGCAGCATGCTGGTGTTAGATGCGTTTTGTGGTCACTTAACCGATGCTGTGAAGCGCGCACTGGGCGATGGAAAAACGGAGCTCGCCGTGATACCAGGTGGTATGACGTCCACCCTCCAACCGATCGACATTGTGCTAAACAAGCCGTTCAAGGACCGAGTGCGACTATAGTACCAAAAGTGGATGTCTGGCGACAACCCAAAGACTCCGACGGGCCACCTACAGAGTCCTCCGCTTGCGACTGTTTGTGGCTGGGTGCTTTCCGCCTGGCGTTCCTTGCCAGATTCCATGGTGGAAAATGCTTTTAAGAAATGTTCCATCAGCAACTCGCTGTATGGCACGGAAGACAACGCACTGTGGGAGGTGGCCAGCGACAAACTCTCGTCTTCAGAAGACAGTAGTGCTTCGTCTGACGAATAGGACAGTTGCGATGGTGGTTGAGGGGAGCTCTGACGATCGGGGTGCGGTGCGCCCAATTTGCAAATAAATGTCGTTCGGCAATTTTGGGTTGTTTTTTTTTTTTCTTCTTTTTCGGTAACCTGAACTTGGGGGGGTGTCGACCTATATTCCCACTCGACCTATAGTCCGGTTTATATGGTAGTAAGGCATACCAAATATTTGAACGCATATTATCATACCCAATCATTATCATACTCATATCATTCAAATTTAAATTATTGAAATTTTAAAGGATTTGAAATTAACGAATAGATTTGTCCACATGTAACCCTCTCCCCTGTAAATGTGGTTTTACTGCAGCGAAGAGGTACTATACCAAGAATACACCTTTTCAAAGCAAATATGCACTGCCACGAAGCCCCCCAACAAGGTTAAACGAACATGTTACTCTCGCGTCAATTCTTCCCTTTTCAAGTTTAACAGCTTGTCATGCTGGCTCATGTGCTCCAAGTGAAGTAAATTCGAAAATGTAAGATGTTTTGCAGGTTATTACTTGCATTTTACCAAACGTCAGTCAATTGTTCAAAAATGCGTCCACTTCCTTTGAATCGAAAAGACTGTGTAGGTTAGTAGGGTAACGACAAATATGCTCAATTATGTTTTAAAATGTGTAGGATGTACTACAGTTAAACCTGGATATAACAAAACAGATAAATTCCCAGGAGAATTCATTATACAGAGGATTTCATTATATGCAGGTCTGGTACGAAATTCAGAAAATATTTGTGCAAATTAAACAAAAAGGGGACTGAAGGCAAAGCTAACCCAAAACACTTATTTTACAGTAAAAAACTGCATTATTGCAATAGCAATCATACGGACCCTCTCAGCGGATTTTTGCCGTTGCCGCCATGTTCCGTAACAAGTCCAAATTGATAACATGCGCCCGCGCATCACAACTTTCACGAGTGGGTAAAAGCGCGCAAGCTTTGCTAAAGCAGAGATCAAATGGGTCGGCCCATCCCTATCGCCTGGAAAGTACATAAGATAACATCACCCGCGTGTTAGAACTGTTCTCGAATCCTCAAGCAGAAAGTAAACCACCCATCTTGAACAAGCATAATGAACTTGGAGCAGCAATAATGAACTTGGATTTTAAGGGCGGTAGAGATCGCTGGTGCACTTGCTACCTTGGCGAGTATCAGTTCGTTTTCAACACAAAGGGACTGCATGAAAAGAGCACTTCTTACTTCTTATAACATTACAAGTTTTCGCTACCTCGTTCATTGCATTGCATTCAACGTGTCATCGTGTTGGCAGAACTAATTGGCTAATCGCGAAGGCTACCAGACTGCGCGAACTCGCGGCGCAGCACAAGACGGAAGCGTGTGACGAGTCGACCTCCGTAGATCCGTTGTCACCATGATCTCGGAAAGTTTCCATCTGCGCCTAATATGACATCCCCTCGGTGGTGACGACACGGTTGTCCGAAACTAAGAAATGTCACAGTTTCCCCGCAAGGGCGAAGCAATGAATGCGATAACAACTTGGATTGTAATGCTGAGAACGGCAAGCTGATTGAAACGTGCAGCCCGCTGCTCATGCACAAATGACGCACAAAAACAACATACACAGGACGAGAGCCAAGTAACAACATTTACCGCTCGACATTTAACGCGCTGTTAAAAAAAAAACGAGGCACGAAACGTAATCGCAGGCACAGATATGAGTGCTAACTAACAAGTGCCTTAGTTGTTACTTCACTGTGTTTGAAAAGCGCACTTTTCACAAACAGTGCCTGTCCAGCGAGCGAAGTGATCTTTGTGCGCCCGGCAACTAAGTGCAAAGTCGAAAGCGCGCGATTTTCCCCACCGAAGGATAAGCGCGCGCACGAGCATCTAACTCTCTTACCCCCATTCGCGGGGCAAAGTACACGTGGGAGATAAGCGCGCGTCGGCGGCGCATCGTGACTAGCTGGGCACTGAGCGTGGGTGGCTTTTTTTTCTTGAGTTCTCATATATATAGATACTTAAACAAACACGGTGAATGATGGTGGCGACAGCAAAAAAGAAAAAAGCAGAGATTGCCCATATAATTTCTATCGCAATAAAAAAAAAAGCTGACCATCGTTAGCGGCCACACCATGCGCGCACAGTGAAACTATGCATGTGGGCACGACCCTGAAAACCAAGAGCGAACGACACGGACACAGACACGGATACTGCGGAAAACTATTCGGTAAAGTGCTCTCCATATGCAGCACAGCCCCACATATGTGACGGTAATTAAAAGCGTGGCACTGCCAACGCCCAAAAGTAGCTTTTTATTTTGGTTTGAATTAGGAGGGGGGGGGGCACCTTTGTGTTCTCGACGCCCTCAGCGGCGAGAACAGCTGCAATGTTGGCTCATGAGGTGCACGCCCGCCTGCCCGCCTCGCGCTCGCCCCCGCACAATAACAAGCGCTCGCTCTCTCGCCAGGTGCCGTGCACGACGTCGCCGCTTCACACTTCGTCGGCGGTGGGGCAGCCGCGGAAGATGCATGCTCGTACCAAAATACCAAAATGCAGAGCAACATTTCTAGATTGTCCGTGGAGAAAATTCCTTATATCAAGGTTGTCTCCCGCTGTTACTTTCTTTTACATAGAGGTCGCAAATACATGTGCTTTTATGGAGCAATGACGGGGAATAGAAAAACTTTGTTGTATTGAGGAATTAATTATATGAAGGTTTGTTATAAGCAGGTTTAAATGTATTCGAATTTCATTCGAAATTGTTTGAACCAAACCACGATTTGCTTTTAGTATGTTTTGAACCTAAAATCTACTATTAACACAAGCCTGCATAAAACACTTAATTTGCGACTAATACCCATCAATAAAACTAATACCCATCAAAATCTTCATTCGCGTGACGATGCCATGTGCTCTTGGCTCATAAAACCTCGCAGGTTCTTGCTGTGACATTCTTTTTACTGTTGTTGTTTTTGTTATTATGATTATTCATGCAGGCACTATTTACAGTGCACAGTGCCTCAAATGGTAGCTGCACGACAAGCGTGTGTTATAATATGACAGACATACAGTTCCTTCACCAAAAATCACTGATCTACACATTATTGCCAGTTCTTCATCAAGAGCAATGAGCTTCGAGACCGGACACCACATCGAAAAGTCTATAAAGTAATTCACACACATGTACTCTGGTTAGGCTGACAATAGCAAGGAAAAGTGCATTGATAGAAAGAGGGCAGTGGGTTTCACAGCAACATCAAAAAGGTACATGCATTTGGTGCCAAACCAAGAATAATCTGAGCCAAAAGCACTCCACAGTTCAGTTGCACAGGATGCACTTGAATGAGCACAGTAAGGTGCACAGAGGTCGAAATGTAGCAAAATAGTGCAAATGGCACAGTCGGACCACCCCTGCACAGCAGTGACCTTGGCAAGGCTACAGGTCTGGTAATGATGCAGTTTTCTTGTCAGCAACCTTCAAACAGCAATTGAACAGGATAACGCATGATGCAGATGGTGGCCGCCTCTAACCTAATCTCACAAAATCTCAGACAGCGCATCATGACGCAGCCCATCCCTGGCAATTTGCATTCGTATCACCATACATGACGCCGAAAAGCTCGAGTAGAGAGGCTGCAGCGACTGAAGAACCGCCCTGACGTTTATTATACAGACGTCAGACCCTACCCCACAGACCCTGAGAAGCACACTGTCAACCCTCGGTCAGGCCCACCGAGCCGCTATAGCCAGTGGAGCCCCACCCACGATGAACCATTTTTTTCTTTTTAATAAATGTTCTCTCTCTATGAGTGAGGCCAAAGCAAATAAGGCGTTTGTCCGTGTCACTTCTTATATTCGTCCCCTTTTCATGCCAAAAAGCCACACACTCTAGGTCAAGCCCTTGTGAGGTGCCACACCACGCAAGTGGTAAAGGCAGCATTCTTTCCTTTCTCCATTTTGACACAATGCCTCCACTCGTATTCCATGGGTAAAATGTTGCCCCATTGCAGGTCCTTTTGTATCTACACTATATGAAACCAGGCTTTTTACGCTGTCAAGTTTTTACAGTTCGCTCTCTCATGCTAATTCTACATTTAGTCATACCTGTGTCACACAGGCCCTTTTGAAAGGCCATCCAGTCGATGGCCATCGAAACGCTACAACTCTATTCGTATAAACTATATTGAGTTGTCGTGCTGCTACACAGCAGTTTTAAACGGCAGTTGAGTGGTTCAGGCGTTTATCGCAAAAACTGTAAGCGCTGCAAATCCTTATTTTCGTAGTCATGTTACCTCAAGTTCACTTAGAAACTCACAATGTCTGTCGTTGATTCTGAATATTTTAATAAACTGTTGATTTTAAGTTACCAATGCATATTCGGCTTTAAGTTATTGAGCACCAAAACTGTGGTGAAACTGTGGTGACGTATAATGGTGGCTACCTATATACATCGAAGACGAGCACGTAGCTGCTGTCGAGAGTATGTGCAGTTCACACGTTTAAATTGCATGAATACTCTATTAAATAATTCACAACCCTCACATACACTGCTTTTAAAACATGCTGGTTAGATTTCTACATTTTTTTTTTCTAATCCTGTTTCTAATTGTGTGTACGGGTACACCAAGTACACTGTGAACAAGAGGTCACGTTCGTGTCATTTCAGCTTCCGTCGCTCCATGGCCGTCAAGGTTTCATGGAGTTGAAGCATGCTCCGTTGGCCCCATGGCCTTCGAAAACGCCTGTGTGGCAGCTCGTGCTGGACTGTTGAGTCAATTTACTTGACCCCTTTTTTGCACATAAAAAAAAGCAAAAAGAAGTGGGGAGTGAGGGGGGGGGGGGGGGGTCCGTAAACATCGGTGTTGAGGTCTTGAGTGGCCGAACTTGGTTTCGAGTGGCCAAACACCCGCGAGAATAGGGTTTCACAACTACAGTAGAAGGTGAGAGCACCAAAGGATGGGCGAAAATACTCGTCTCTCCCGAAATTTCGTTTCATTAAAAGAACTAGAAAAAATATATTTCTGCCAAAAGAACTCGTGTATGTCTTTCTGAGACACACGTGAACGGACGGGACGACGCAGCCGGCTGTTGGGAAAGAGCGGGTCAAAGCTTCGCTAGAGGACAACTGATAACTGAATGCCAAAGTACAGCCAAAGTATGCAGGACAACGGGAACATAGATTCTTTGAAGAGGAATGCCAGAAAGTTTCTAGTCTTTTTTACGCCTTTATTGTCTTTAAGGAGGCAGACTGGTCTTAGACAATTTTTGTTTATATCTTCGGCGATCTAGATCAAACTGCACATGATTATGCAGTTTTTTCTGCTGATTTCAAAATTTAATTCGTTTTCCTGGCACTCATCTTGTTCCTGAGATAACTTAAGTTCACCCCTATTGTTTAAGGCCACCACAGGAAAAAAAGTGCTCAATTAAAAATGATATTTAAGATATGCCAACATAGACAAATGACTACAGAATGAAAGTATGTAATAGTTTTTTTTGTTTTGTGGCCATTCTTGTTTATTTTACAGCAAAATGAACTATCCATTTTGAAAAGCAGTTGGAATTAAGTTACAGTTTTGATGAGCAATTAATTAAAAAGGCTTGTGCTCTAAATTCTGCTCCCATACTTGCATTCTACACACATACAGGTTTCCATTGAAACAAGAATTATTGTTGTACCTGCCCTAGCTGCAGACATATAGAGGCCTCAAAGTTGAACAGTCGTAAATTTACTTTTTTGAGAAAAATGGAAAAAACTAAGAACACACAGCTTCTTCAAAAAGCAACAATCATGGTGCGCATGTTTTGCAATCCTCATAAAGGTGCTCATAAATTGATTGCAGAGCTACTAACACAGGTACCGACAAATTATAAAGAAGCCTTGAAGTTTGTTCCCCCTTTTCTTTGCAGGTTTTGCATGTTAACAGCATGAAGAATCTGAACAGTTAGAATGATATTGCGAGAAAATTACCACTTCCTGGTGCGGAGATAGAAAAATACTTGCAGAAACCAAATATATGTCAATTTTAAAAAATGAATTTTTTTGTCACTTTTTGGTCCCTAAGACCAGTCTGCCCTTTTAACCTACCGCTGCGTTAGTCGTGTGACCTCGGCTAGTAATCGCATCACCACAACCGCGGTTTATCGCACGGCGGTTGCTGAAAATGGCAGTTGCGTTTTGAATTTGTCTGCGTGGGCTGTGCATGTCCTTTCAAAACCAAATCTTTTTTTTTTGCGATCTATCATTGCATCTGCAACAGTTTTGTCCGCAGCATTTGTGAAAAGCAACATCGCTTTGACTGGTCGAGCGTGGAATGCGCGTGCACTTCCACAAGAGTTCTGTCAGTTACGTTGTCGCCATACATGATCGTGTCAAGAGCAACCGCTGTTTTGTCCACAGCGGTTGTGGTAAACGATAACCACACTTCTGGCAGTGCGTGTGCTGGCCGTGCCAAGCACACTGCTCTCGCCTTCGTTTGACGGTTTCGGTACTAAAGTTCATACGACCCACCGCAATGACGGAAAGTGTTCGGAATGTCCAAATTTTGACCCAATGAACATATACTGAAATTTGGATGGGGAATTTCACGAACTTGTATCCGCTGGTTTCGCATCATTAGGTTGTACATTTAGATGAACGCCCCCTAAATTCATTTACAATAAAATGCGATGGGTTCGCTGAAACCCTTGATCAGACTGCGGTGCAGTTTTGGCAATGCGGCTAGATCACGCGCAGCAGTTTCTATTTCCGGGAGATTTTCCTGACGCCCACAAACGTAAAAACTGGTCGAAGTCAGAGAGTCACCCGCAAAAGCCAGAAGACTCAGCAGGTATGTCCTTGTCTAATATAAACCTCTGCATATTTTTCAGGCAATCTTTAATGCATCCAATCACCAGGGTCCACTGAGTAATCCCGTACTCATCACACTGTGAACTAAGAACTACCTGGCTGGTGATGTGCCTGCTGTGGCTGCAGCTGCGGCTTGTGCTGGGGCGACTTGACCTGCTGCTTCCAGCGGTTGAGGCGGTTGTCCGTCTCTCGAAAACTGTACGCCAGCCTAGTTTCCATCAAGCTCGGCTGACGGCCCTTCTTGGTGGTGAACGCCCCAGTGCCTCGCCTGCGCAGGGGATGCACCCACATTTCACGAAGGCATCGATAGTGTCAACTTCCACAACTGAAATATTGTTGTGCAACTCCGTCTGAAACAGTCCACACTCATAGCACTGATATCCTCTCGTTAAAAGCAAACTTTGAAGTTATCCTGCAAGTTCCTCTGCAATGATTTTCCAGGTAATCATCGAATAGCTTTATTAAAAGAGTTTGCTGTTTCACGAATCAATAGCTGGAAGAATTCTTTAGAATCTATGAATTGCAAGCAGAGTTACAAAATCTGTCACACATTTAGGCACTTTCTATCTCCTTTCATACCACTATGCATGCTGAAAGCTATGCGCAAGGGTGGGGAGGTGACAGGGGGACAAGAAGCTATGTCTGTTCTTCAAAGAATGTCATGACCTTGAGCACTTTTTTTTTCCCCCCGAATGTGTGAAGTGTCAGTGGGAGTGACAGTGTGAGTGGGGGATGTGCCGGCACATCATAGCATCCCGCGGTGGCTGCGGTAAATATGCAGCTCCGAATCCTCAAATCAGCCACAAGGATCGTGGACTTCGGGCTTATGGTGAGGTCATGTGGGTTACTGGTATCATTTGTCAAGAGGGAACTATTTCTAGCTGACTTTGAGAATTCCTCGCAAGTTCTGAGCAGCGTCCTGCCATATACTTGGCCCACGTGTTCTCAGGAGCCACGACTACCAACAAGCTGAAGAAAGCATTGTACGGCCTCCTTCAGAATCCTGTTGCCAAGTGACACCCACCCAACAATTACGATAAGCCACTCTAGTTGAATACACTTGCCCTCCATTCTCACTACCCCCCCCCCCCCCTCATGCTATAGTGTTCACCTTGCAGAGCATCACATTTCCAGAGATGCGCGTTCTCTCCGGGACTTCCATGTTAAAACTGGTGGGAGAAATAATATGCTTTGCTTAGATGGTTAGGGACTATACCAAATGACTATGTCATTTGCAATGCTCATAAAGAGGCTGACATGCCTGTCAGCTTGCTTTTCTAAAACTTTTGTTCTTTTTCTTTCACTACTATCAATGACCTTTTTAAGACGGTTGTCGCATGGCAAAATAAAACCAGCCCCAAATTACTGTAATCATTAAGGTAAATTGTTCATTTTAATTTTTAGCCATGTGAAAGTGTAATCCACGATGTCCTGAAACGTAATCAGAGTGTCATGTGTCATATTTCTCTGCAAGGTACCCTTAAGATTAATCATTTGGTACAGAGGTTCTTAATAGTATCGGAGACCTCCAGTTTTACCCGTTCCAAAACTCCCTCATTATACAATGGCAGTGTTTGTTGAGCTGCCAAACGCACAATGACGCCACCCCTAGTAACAAGGTGTACACTTACTCACCGGTCACATTCACTTACCTTTCGCACGTTTCACATTCGCAGTAACTGTTGCCGTCACCAAAAAAGTCCTCGCCATAGAAGCAGGTGATCTCCTCGCCTTCTTCGATGTCCCGTAATACCTTTACACAAGCGCTGTCTCGGCCCGTCGACACAAACTGCATTTGCGTAAAAGTACAGCACAGATGTAGGAATACAATGCCAGTGCAAGCCACAGACTTTATGCTTTGTTTGACAGACCTATGCTTCTTCAATGGCAGTGAGCACGTTAGCAGAGATATGTGGGTGCTCAATGAAATGTGGCATTCCTTTTAGCCAGAAAAGATAATTAGTGCAGAAGGTCAAACTAATGCAGTCGAACAGGAATGTGAGAGTCGTACTTGGAGCAAAAATACAGAAATTGTGAAATCAAGGTTTCTGTAATTGAACAATAAAAATAACCACACAAGTTTTCGAATAGTCCTGCATTTCACTAGTAAACACACTGAAGCGCTGTAGCCATAGAAGAGAGCAGAATAGCACGCCTTCTAGCCAGAAGAGCCGAGACGAAGCTCAAAAGTGCAGAAAAGAACTACGGCTTACTCCCATGAATGTGCGATAACTATTGATGGTCATGCCTATTAAGGAATCCTTAGAAAGTAAGACAGGCGACGCGGTGGCATTATGGACGACTCACAATTCTCAACTAACCACTGCATATATCGTCATTATTTTCTATGTAACACAGTCACCGAGCGGTCTACATGCACATCTAGTTTGCCAAGCTTGTCATGGAGAAGCAGTTTTTATGAAGTAGACAAACATAGGTGGCCTGACTAAACCTTGCATGATGTCTTGGGACGTTTCACAGTGCTTGCCTGTAATGCTTTGCAAAAAATCAGGTTAAAGAGGCTCTATAACACCTTTCAAACATAATTTTTTTAACAGTATAAAGCATAGAATGATGTGGGACAGATAAACACAGCAATAATGTCACCGACAGGAGCCCGAAGTCTGAGGTTATTCAGCATAGGAAATGCAAAATACAGAAAAAAAAGATATGTATGCAACGAACTAGAATATTAGAGGTCACATGTCCCTGCTTCTTTCACCCACTGATGAAGCGTTGAACTGCCTACCAAAACGATCTACAAAGTGGGAATTTGCACCCCATAATGGTTGCCCATTCTGTCCACTGTACAGGTTGTACCATTACAATAATAACAGACCACATGGAGTGATACCAATGAAGAAAGGGTGAGACCATAATGATGTGCCCAAATGAGAAGCATACCCAAGGACCATGACACGGTCACCCAGCGATTTGTGGTCTTTAGAGAAAAATAGAAGTAAAAAAGGGTCTATTGTGCCTATACATACTACAGTTAAACCTGGATGTAACGAAATTCGAAAAAGTTCGCGCTTTTTTATTACATTAACGTTTTTGTTACATGCAGTTTTTAGGTAGCTTCTCTTTAGAGTAGCTGGCTCCCCGCCGTCGTCCGCATAGCCGATCTTCGCCAGTGAGGAGACGCGTTCGTAAGAGGAAAAGCGAAGGTTTATTTACATTAATGCAGAAAGATAGGAACAGTACAAGGATTGAGAATATCTCACATAAAACTAGAGAAACTACCGCGAAAACCAAACGAAGACGCGGCAGATGCCAATACAATGCTACTCACCTCAAAAAGCATTTATTTAGCACAAAAAACTGCATTATTTTGGCTTGCGTCTTCCACGTCAAAGATGACGTTACGTAACGGTTCAGAGAAACCAAGTCGTCCACTGCTGCCTCATCATCCTGTGAACCAACGTGACGGCACAGAACGTCCAGCGTATCCAAGATCTCCTTCACGGTAGGCAATGGCGACGGACCTGCCTCTGAAGAACCTTCACCATCACCGCGATCTTGGGCAGTTTCAAGAAGTGTCACATCCGACATTGCTTCGGTAGACACTGCATCACTGTCGGCGTACAAAAAGTCATCAAGTACAACATCATCAGGCACGCCACCATACGTGCAAAGTGTATCCCACGCTTCACTGACGTCGGATGTAATCGAAGGTTCCTGGAGCTCCTCTTCGTCGACTCCGGACTCAGTGACCACTAACACCCGTGCTTTCACGAAGCAATTCACGACTGTATCGGCTTTCATTTCCTGCCAGGAAGCAGCAAGCATTTCAATGGCTTGATAAATGTCTACTTTTGTTAGCTGTTCAAAGCGTATATCCAAGAGGACCTTCCAAATGACGCGACGACGATAGCAACACTTGAAGCTGTTGATAATCCCTTTATCTAGCGGTTGTATTAGGGACGTGCAGTTGGAAGGGAAGTACCGCAGCTCGATGTCCGACAACTGAAGGCCTTCGATGTGGTGTGCGGAGCAATCGTAAAGCAATAGACATATTTGGCGACCCTGACGCTTGACATCTTTGTTGAATGCCTTCAGCCTTTCAGTGAAGATTTCACGGCTCATCCAGGCCTTCGAATTGGCCATGTACCTAACAGGCATCCGCTTCGTGCCTTTAAAACATTTTGGCCGGGCATTTCTTCCTATAACTAATGGTATCCTTTTGTCGCTGCTGTCACTGTTTGCACAAAGCAAGGCAGTGACGCGTAGTTTGCTCTGCTTGCCTCCTCGACAATCGTGCCTTTTGCGCTCGAGCGTGCGATTTGGCAACATATGATCGAACAACGCTGTTTCATCGGCGTTGTACAAGTCCGCCGCCTCATAGCGGTCCAAGATGCCAGGCAACTTCTCAGCCACCCACGAGGCAGAAGCATCGCTGTCGGCAGATGCGGACTCACCGCTAATCACTCTACCGACGGCACTGTGCCGGCTCTTGAACCCCTGCAGCCAGCCGTTACTCCCCTTTAAATCGTCATGGCCAAGAATACACGCAAAATACTTCGCTTTTTTGCTGAAGAATTGTGCCACTTATGTTCAGGAACCAGGTGAAGACAGCCTTGTCCACATCGGCGTATGTTGACTTCTTCAGTCTTTCCTTCTTTGCACCCGTGCTCGACTCCGCTGCCTCGCGGATGCTGTCCTTAGCACTCAATATCGTTGACAGGGAGCTGGCTGGGATATTAAATCGTGCACCGACGTCTTTCTTCTTCTCACCCGCGGAAACCGCATTTACAATAGCAAGCTTTTCTTCAAAAGACAAAACCTTGCACTTTCTCGGCACAGAGCTCATTTTCACAACGAGGACAGCTGAGAGGCCTAACAAGAGACTAGGAAATGCCTGAAATGCCTGACGCTCGCCTCGCGGCTCCCCCCTGACCCACCTTACCGCTTCGTTCACCCGTTTGGCGCAGTAGCGCCATCAGACGACGCAGCTCACAAGCAAAAGCTGCATAGCGTGGCCTTCGAGACGGCACACCGCATTACCATCTCGAAACTTTGCAATAAGAAAACTGCGTTCGCTGCTATGCGGCGCAAGCTATTCTAGCTATGCTTGTATCATCATCGCGGCACACACTTGCCTGCTGCAATGGCATGCGTTCTACCCGTGGCTGCCCCCTTGTATTATTAATTTTCATATTATAGACCTTACGCATTGTACATACAAGATTTTAGCACCGTCAAGACTCAAAATAAGAAATGATCAGTGCCGAAACTTTGTTACATTTATGTCAATCACCACAACACCTTCGTTACATGGAAGTCACAAATACATGGGCTTCTACGGGGATGGTGCCAGGGATTGAAAAAAATTCGTTAAATCCAGGAATTCATTACATTCAGGTTCGTTACATCCAGGTTCAACTGTATATGAAAAGTAGACAAGTATATTTCAGGACAAAACAAGCCAGAGACGTTGCCGGCTATAAACACCACCTGCTTCCAGCAAGGGCATTTTGACACGAGTCTGTGACATCATGTAATGCACCGAGCGAAGCCATCGTCATCTACCAAAGTTTCAGCTGCTACAGATCGTTCAATTTCAGTCCCAAGCTAAAGAAAGCTAAAATATCTAGATTTCACCAGGGAACAATATCGCTTGCCAGAATGCAGACACTCACGTAGCAAGCTGCTTTTTATGTCACAGCTCGCGAGTGTGCCAGTGGTGCCAGACTCTCAGACCACTTGCATCTTTTAAAAAAATTCAATAATAAATTCAGTACTCAACCAAATGCACGAAAATTTCAACAGCTAGCTAGTCAACACACAAGTAATAACCCTCACAACACATATTATGATAGAAAATTGGCCGACATAGCCCCTTTAACAGCCCTCACAAGTGCCCGTCACAAGACCTCACCGCACAAGACCTGTGAGAGTATTAGAGAACTGCGAATATTTATTTATTTATTTATTTATTTATTTATTTATTTATTTAATAATACTGTAGGCCTTTGTACAGGCCCATACAGGAAGTGGTTAGAAAAAGTATACATGAGTATGGGCATAGCAAAACGAAAACAATAACAGAAAACAGAATACCACAGTAAATAATGGTTCAGTAATAGATCACCAACATCCCAAAAAAAGGCACAAATGGGATCACACATCAAGAAGCACCAAACATTTGAACAAGCTTCTGCAAACAATTACCTCATAAAGTACATGCCTATGTACAATCAAGAAAGAATTCCAGTTTTGCAAAAATTCATCCACAGATCTGCATTCAACAATTTCACTTGGTAAAGCATTCCAAGTTTCAAAAGCCAATGAAAAAAAAGAATATTTAAACCTGTCGCATTTGGCCTGATAAGGCTTGATGTGTTTGTTGTGACAGGTTCTAATGGAGTGACGGTGCGGTGTCTGCACGTAGTCTTGGTTGTTTATGTTTATGTGGTCGTAATAAAGCATAAAAAGAAACTTCATTGCGGCCACAACTCGCCGACACGCAAGGGTAGGCAATGCTGCCCGATTTATTACGCTTTGGTGTCTTGAGTACTTCGAATATATAAATCTTAATGCTTTATTTTGTATACTTTCTAGTTCTAGTTCTATTTTGTCTACTTTCTATATTCTAACAAATGCTACAGCATTTGAATTCACTTCAATACGAACTTGAAGTTTCCAAACATTTCGAAGCATTTAAAAAAAAATAGCTGCCTGAAAAGATGGTTTCACTGCAAGACGACCTTGCTGTGCTATGAAGACGCCTATACAAAAGAAATCAGCACTGCCATGGAGCTCACTTCACGGTCAAAAGCGCGTATTAACTGCGATTCAATTAATCCTTTTTTAAAGTTTAAATGCACAACATATCGAGTTACACAGGCGCACACAAGCTCAGTAGGTCAAATATTAAGATGAAATGCACTTTACCCCCTATAGCTTTCACCCTACTGCTTTTCAAATTCGTTTCAGAATTATTTTATACAAATAAAGTTCCCTTCAACCTTACTTTGAAATGAAATTGTCATGATTGAATAAGCTTGAACCAACTTGTAAAGCAGAAGCAGCAACCGCTATGGAAAGCATGCCACTGGGGTGTCCCACACAGCAAGCAGCCCACATTTCTTTTTGTATGCCGTCGCAAGAGTAAAACTACACCTAGAAACCTCTTAGAAGAACTGAGGTTTCTAGGTGTGAGTGCCCGCCAGCTCTCACCGACTGATGAACAGGAGTATACAGAAGAGAACAAGCCTAAACTAAGCATATCTTTTGCTATGACGACACGTGTGCGAGGAGGAAGACGAAGAAATTGACCTTGGCTGAGCTTGAATGCCACACATCCAACCACTTTCAGGGCCTGTGCCAGGAGTGTAAAGCTGTCACCTTAAAGTAGCTATATTCACACAAGTCAATATAGCATGCACCAAATTAGGCTGCTTGGAAGAACATAAAGTTGATATTAAAGTGGGCGAGAATTTGTCTTATCTGCTTCTCGACTCTTCTGCAAACGACTGGACGCCTCATCTTCTTTCGTGAGGCCTATTGCGAGAGTACACAAACAAAAAGAGAACGCTTTGCGCAATGGTACTGCTCATGCATGTGTTTTTCAGTTCTTAAAGCCGATGGGTAAAAAAAGTAGACTTGGGCGAATAGTGAATTTCAGGTTCGAAGCGAATTCAGGTATATTATATATCACATAATATAAAGAAAAATGGGCGTATTCGTCTTGACTTGCATCATATATTTCAAAAGTTGAAACAAGGCCTGTGCAAATGCCATTTTGTAGTTTAAAAGAAGTGAACACCATTTTAAATAGTAGCAGGATTTGACTTCAGGTAGATTGCAAGTGATCCCCTGTAAAATGTGTTACGTTTTAAGATTAAGTATAGTATACATGGAGTATATAAGCCCATATAGCAAGCTTTTAAACTTAAAGAATGCTGAATCGAAGGGAGAACATTATGTTCATTTAGCCTGTAAGTGGGGCTTCACCGCAACAAAGACTTTCCTTGACTAAATGCTTTCATGGCATAGCACTCCTACACTGCAGTGAAACCACCGTTACCAAAGATTACATGCAGATTTATATACATGCATTTGTTCATTTCGATTCGAAAATCTGAATATTTTAAATTCGAGTCAAAGTGAATTCGAATGCTCTAATACTCGCTCGAATATTCGAAGCATTCGAACATTCACACAGGCTTAAAAAAAAGACAGCCAGCACGGGCTCACCTTGCAGTTGGGCCGACAGTCATGGTTGATGAAAGCAGCCGGACCAAGCCACAGCTGTGCACAGTTCTTTCGACAGGAGTACATGACGCTGAAGTCGTTCTTGCCGGGGCATAGCAGCTGGCACTCTTCTTCCTCCGTTAGCTCCGCAATGCAGCCGACCAAGTGTGGGATCTTCTCGTTCTTGTACCTGCAACCAGAGATGCACCAAACCTTAATGACACGGGCCTCAATGCCCAAAACAAATGTGCGAGTCTCTTTTTGTCTTGCCGAGCCGTCAATGAGAATAGGTGAAACAAAAAAGAAGATCACCTTATCAGAATGCAAAGATAAGCGGGAATGTCCACGAAGATGATATACACACAAGTAAACGAGGTTGCATACATTCGAAGCGTTACTTGAAACTTGTTTAGATAATAGATTAGCGTTTCCTTCTGCACACCTACTTTAATTAATATGATAGTCCACCGAGCCCATGGTCGCTAATGTTAAGCATTTTGAAAGCACGTCTCAAAACTCCTGCCAGTACTTCTGACAGCTGAATGCAATTTTTTATTCCGCTAATATACTAGGACACTTTTTTATTTCTGCATCTCCTGAATTTCAGAAATCAGCTCAGGTTAAGATAAATACGGCAAATATGCACTTTACAGGTGCACTGTAACATCACTGATACACTAGAAATTTTTTTTCTGTGACGTACTTAGACTAGAGGTTTCAATAATCAAGGTTTAAATTATGAAAGCTATCCTAGGCACACAAGACACAGTCAGCATCACCTTCTCAAATTAAAAAGTTAAAAAGTCGATCTTGCCAAGCAGCATGACAAACGTAAGAAGGATGAAAATGTGAAAATTTTCAAATCTATGCAACACTATACACTGTGAATTATATAACTGAAGCTACTGTATTATATGAAAGTCTATGGTAATTAGCTTAATCTTTGCAATTACTGCTGCAATTGGCGAGCAGTCATCTTAAAATGCCTTTCGCTGCAGGCATCATGTCTCTCATTTTTCAGTACCTTTGGACACATTTTGAAACATCGCCGTATATTTCTATTACATTTGCAGCAAAAGTAGCTTTATAGACAGTAAAATAGAGGACAATGCAGTGATCCCCTTTCTCTTTTTGCTCATTGTTGAAATTAAGCATAAACAAATGTCAAATGGGAACAAACAGGCCAAATGTCGATCTTGCTAAGCAACATGGCAAACATGAGAAGGATGAACATGTGAAATTTCTCAAATGTATGTTACACTGAACACTGTGAATGCTATAACTGAAGCGGCTGGATTATTCGAGATGCACGGTAACAAGCATGTGTGACCCCTGGACACAGAAAAAGGCTCACCATTTTTTGGTTGCACATATCTTGGCACCCACATTGCCTTCCATCGAGTAACGGTCGCATCGCATAACCTCGAACCCTGCTTCCTTGTCAAACATGCGAAGGTAACGAAAGATCTGCAATGAAAAAGACAAAGTCTGTTGGTGAGGTTTTTAAATCAACAGCATATCACAAGATGAGGCATTATGTTTCAGGCAAAATACACAGGAGGAATAATCCAGCTGGTTTCCCAGTGTTTTAATGCTACAATATATAAAGCAGCCCTGCAACATCTTTTGAACACGGTTAGAAAACGCCGGTAGCTGAGACTCCTATAAGTCTAGAGCCAAATATCAAATCGGCGAACGTGTGAGGGGGTTACATTTCAAGGAGAACCTGATGTCAGTTTTTTTTCTCTTTGAACAGACTATGTCAGTGGAGAGAGGACACGGCACCTGGCTGATTTGAGCACTCTTGAGGCGCCTGGTTACCATGACCACTACATGCCCACATTAGCAGCACTGGCATGCTTGTGGCAAACTGAAACCCACGCCAGTGTAAAAAGAGAAAGTGCTCATGAACGTGATGTCCACTGACCTAGCTTCTAGATTCTTTGTCATGCTCACCTGTGTAGCTTTCAGTGTGCTCAGTGCGATGACAGAAAAGGAAATGCACTTAAGGTGAGCGGCGAATCCCTGCAACTAAGCTTGAACTTGACAGATTAAAAAAATTACGCGGCGATCAATTCATCTGGCAATATCAACTCCAATTTAAGGATAATTTGACGATTACTTGGCAAAGCATTACAGGAACCCTTTAAAACTGCAACTGGCAAGCCTGCCTAGTAGGCTTCACCAATGAAGGCGTATGGCTTCGTACAGACATACGCAGCACAAGCAGAGGAGGAGATACTCACATGCTCCTTGAACGGACCCTGCCGGGCCTTGGTGAGAAACGAGGCCGGGACAAAGTCTGTTAACTTGGAGAACACCTTCTCGTATTGGTTGTGGGTCTTGAAATCTGCTATTAGCTGCTGTAGTTCCTGCTTGTGGGACTTGTAGGGACGAAATCTGTCGACAAACCAAAAAAAGGATATAAGGATGCATCATCAGTCGGCCCGCTCTCCTGTCGTGGCGTCATGTTTACGAGGCCAGAGTTCGAGTACACCACTGCATGCATCAACAGAGGACCAGACGATGTTATAGCCATGTTTACAGCAACAAAATTTGGCACATTTTAATTTAAAAAGTTTGTGAAAATCTGCCTGCTGGTATTGCCTCCAGGCCACTAATATGCAGAGTCAGCCACAGCAGGCAACTGTGACCATGTTAAATTGGGAAGTGTTGACTGGGGAAGCTATGCCCCTTTGCTCAGCCACCAGTAGCAGAAGGTCGCCACAGTGTAAATTATATGTTTGACTGCCAACAGTATATGGCCCTACGTGTGATTTGTGTTCATTCCCAGTAAAAGGTGTCATTGTCTTTTTTGAAACAGAGAAGTGTCTCTATGTACGGCATGTCCGTCTTTGCCCGCCCATACTTCCGTGACACAACTAACGCTAAATTGTGTCAGAAGTGAACGAGTAATGCCACCAGCTCCAAGCTCCGCCCCCCTCCCCCCCCCCCAAACTCGACTACACCATAATGTCCATTGAGGCTGATGAGTGTCTGAAAGAGCCGCCACAGCCGCAAGTTGCGTGTTGATGGTCGCCATCAACACGCAACTACCAGCCCCATATGACTTGGCGAACCCGGGGACTTGGCCAACATGGCTCGGCCGCCACGAGCAATGCGCAGCTGTTTCAGGACTGACACAAGCATCTGAAAATGTGCAGATGCCCTTGCTGTTCTAATGCTCGAGTCCTGATGCTCACTCATTCCTCAAGACCTTCTCACTCAACGCCCCATCACTTGCATGCTGCTGTCCACTTCATGCACCCGGCAAATGAGCTTCACAAGGTGTCACAATTCCATTGATGTGTTCATCTGCCCAACTAAAGAGGCGACATATACTACACATAACTGTGCAGAATGGTGAAGCACTGTCACTACCCTCACTAGACATGGAGCAATGGCTCGTACGCAACTGGTTCATTGCTGGTCTTTGTTACTCTCATCTTTCCGTCGAGCTGTCCCGAAATGCAAAGTTGACATTCAAGGAGGCATGGACACAGACAGGCCTGAGAATCTAACGCCGTCAAGAAAAGAACTTTGTCATACGACTGCACCGTGCACATATGCGAGCTACACATCGACTTTGTAAGGGCCAAGATTGCCTCTAGTTGGTGTCCCAACGCTAAACCTCCTCAGTCACGTAGAGCACTCACGTGAGGCCTCCCCATGTGAATTTTGCAGCCACATGCCTCATCCATGCTCCAACTGTCTGGAATGACACTTCAACTGCAACTTCTGCAGAAAAAAAGGCCCCCAGCCAAAGTGTGCCGCTTGGTGAAGTCTAAGCAGAACAAGCTCGACTCTATTTAACTGCAAGCTGTCGGGTGACCCGCCATGGCAATGTTCGCCAACGTCACTATGGACCCTTTCACTGTTAACAAACACGGGTCCTCGATGACATCCGGTTCAGCCACTGATGTGCCGTAGTACAATCGGTCAGTAAGAAGAGCTTAGATAATAGCCTGCAAATTTTCTAGTTTCCTTTCCATATTTGGCAAAATATATTCAAATAAATGTTCTCTTGAGCTACATAAAAATTATGAGAAATTTCCTGGAACTTTGTGCATGTTCCTTACATCTGAAATACTACAAAGAGACTTTCCTTACTCCTGATAAAAAGATTCAAAATTTGCTTTCAGTTTCGACGTCAGGAGTTGGAAATGAGTTGACCGGAAGTCTTTTGGGGTACAACGCTTGCAATCTTGAAACCGTCTATAGACAACTGCAATGCACAATTCAAAGTTGACTGCAGAGCAGAGCTGTCTGTTGATCCTATCAACTTCCATGCTTTGTTTGTTGACACTCTGCTTACCTGTCTTGGGGGGATGGCCACTGCGCATGTTAAGCTGGTATTTGGCACTACTCCAGTGACAGAGGAAAACAAACTCCCAACACCAATATGTGATCTAATCTCCTACAACACGCCTTCCAGCACTGCCAATGCTACAAGCCAGCTCTATAAGTAGTGAGATTCCTCAACAAACTACAGACTCAGAAAGCAACGTTAGATTCCTGGCCCTTCTAGGGATTTGGTACCCTCAAGAATGAGTACATCATCCGAGTGCTACCTGATGCCATGTGTTCCATAAGCGTCACCGCAGGATTACCATCCCACTGCTCAAAGTAATCCGCCATGAGCTGGACTAAATGTAAAGCAGGCGTGGATGGTGGGCATGGCCCACCATTCTAGTTGCAGTAGTTCGTGGAATTTGCAGCATGATACGGCTTCGACCATGCGAGCAACAACCCACTCAACGTTCAAAACAGAACACAGAAGCAGGGAGAATAAGTCAGAGAACCAAGGACGTATTCTGCAAGACAAAAGAACGTCACCTAGCCCTGCTCAGGTAACAGGACACCCCAGAAGTCGACAGCTTCAGTCCCGTCCAGCTGTTGATGGAACAATAACTAAGAACCAAAGTTCCCAAGCAAGAGTCTCAGCTATGCGTCAACTAGCAAATCAAGGAAAGACATCGTTAGCAAAGATGTTGTCTGCAAGTGAAAGCAGACCAATGACTACAAGATCCATTCCGGGTCTCGAGACCTCTCACCATTCCAAATAGGTCAGTGTGTATGAGTGCCTCCGGACCAAATTAAAGCTACAGCCCTGAGCCTAGCACAAACATTGATAAGGTACGTGGTTGAAATGGAGCAAGATGGCATTCTACACTTAAACTGACGTCACCCGGTGCCTTCTGCACCCCCTGCTTTCAGAGTGGAACCACGACCACCAGAGGAGCAACAGCCCCGGTTGCCTCAGCCTGAGCACCCAATGGAGACAACAGCCTCTTTTGAACAGTGTCTGGCAGTCAGGAACTGCAGCGATCATGCGACACGAATGTGCATGTTCCACCTGACCAATCAAACTTGTGAAGCGTTTGGCTTCCTCCATCTTCCGTCTGATCATCAAAGGGAGAGATGAGAGGCCGCCACAGTTTGGCCACCATCAGTATGTGGCACCACCTGCGATTTCTTTTTTATTTACGTTCATGCCCAATTGGGACGTTTGTCTTTTCCGGAAGAGAGAAGTGTCTCCTTGCAAGCCTGTCTTTGCACGCCAGGCTCCTGCAACACAACTCATGCAACAACAATCAAGTCATGTATTCGGCACAAAACTTCCTTTCTCTCTTTTAGGGATGAAGCTCCTTAGGATGTGGATCTGTCCGTCCTCCGTTGGTGTATGTAGCCACCGGTGGCACATACCCGAAAGAGCGGTTCTTAGAATGTCCGCTGGATGGCGGCACTTGTATATGATGAATGCATGATGAAAATATGCGAGATGGCTGTACTTGGAGTGTTCACTAGATAGACGGACGGACGGACATACAGATAGACGGACGGACTGATGGACGCACAGGCAGAGAGGCAAACGTACAGACAGACAGGCAGACAGACAGACAGACAGACAGGCAGAGGGTGACTGCACGAACAGACGCACGGATGGACGCATGGAGGGACGGAAGCAAGAACGAATGGGCAGATGAAAGCACGGACACACTGAAGAATGCTTCGCCCCACCAATCATCCACAACATTTCCGCCTCCATCAGAAATGCAGCCGCCGCAGCTGGGATGAACTGTTCATACAAAATACGCATTGATTTGCAAGTGAGAAAAAAAATCTGGAATGCCTCTTTTACTTAACATCTTGGTCTTCTGCAGCCTATATAACACCATTACCTCCTTCAAAATGAGATGCTTGGACGTGTTGGTACACTAGAAAACATCCAAAGACAAAGCATCGGAGCTGTTGTGTGTCCCCTTTTTTCTGATGCTTTGTCCTTTGTGCTGTTTGTTTTCCAGTGTGCTTTATAAACAAAGTTCTATAATCCGAATAAGGGGTATCAAGTTAAAGTGCAATATCCTATGCATTAGTGCAAGGAGTTCTAATGGCACTATCAGGCAGGCAGTGCAAAGAACATATATATAAACAAGTGTTTGAATGGACTGCATGATTAAGACTTACGAAAAAACTCCTTTTCGAGCCACAACCCCGAAAGCAATTTACAGGCAGATAGTGGCGATACACCCGAGGTGTCATCCTACATTTAACAACGCTGCTTTCGTGTCTGAATGATTGAAGCAAACACAGGTGATAGTAACGTGTGATGAGCACTGAAACGTCCAAAGGAAAAAAAAATATGCACTTGGCTTTCGTGGGTGTATTTGTACACTATGTACACAACGAGTTAAAAAACAGAATCACTCCCCAGTCTTCTCAGAATTTCGTGCGTGCAAGCGCCCCATCGAATGCAACAATCGTAGTCTCAGTGCAACGTTGAGCTGGGTACCAGTGAACCGCGCACACAGTGCCAAGGCGAAACGGAAGTTGCGCTTTTCATTGCGATACGTACCTGAGGTTCATCTTGTGCGTGGCGAAGCCCAGGTAGGGATCGAGTACGAGACTCGTGGCCTGGTCGTCGCTCTCGCACAGTTCGCGAGCAGTCATGCCCGTCGACGGGGCGTAGCGGCTCCTCGGGCCCTCCACGACCATGGTGGTTTGCGACGGGCTGGAAAATGCGCAAACACGCGAATCAATTCCTCCCTTCTCGCTGACAACAAACAGACGAGACATTCACGAGTGCCTCACGGCCAAAACGTTCCGCTGACTTTAGAAACGGGGCGCGCGAAGTTGCGAGAAACACAGATCAGGCTTGGCATAAATGCGGTTCCCCAAATGGAGCGTTGCTACTTTCGAACGATCGGCTGCAGCAACGGAGCGAGACAGCGGTCGTTTTCCATCGCAATGAACCCTCAACACCCTTGACAACCTCCGCCGACATTTATAAAATATTTCCACGGACAGTACGCTGTACTGGGAAAGCTCGGGTGCAATTCAATGCATCTCCTCGCATCCGCCGCTTTGGAAGGAGCACGCACCGCAAGCCATGTTGAAGACGTGATAGAGGCATATCGCAACGAATCTGCGTGATTGATTATATTCAGCGGCTTTAATGGGCGTAATTTACGCGAGCGACGATATGCGATATGAATGCAAGCTAATGCAAAGTTCTCTCCGTACAAAAACAAGTGTCTCCCCCGTAACCCTGTTTGCACTCATCCAAGATTTTGGCGAGAATCGGCGCAAATGTCTGATTTGTACGGCGCGCTAGACGACACAACATCACTTAGTAGTGCATAAGAATTAATCCCGTCGGCACAGGTTTCGTCTTTATGAAAACAAAACGTCCCGGAAAGATGGAGGGGCAGAGGCGATGCAGTCGGGACACCTTTGCTCCCTTGCGATTGACACGGCTCACACACCGTGTTTAACGCTTTTTTCAAGCCACGCACGCACCTTTGATACAGCGACGCTAGTTGAGTAGCCTTCTAAAGTTCCGATGCACTCGTAGCTCGGATTTTGCCGACATGAAACCGTCGGGGTAGCCGATTGACTCACGAAGCTCGGACCAACAATCGCACAGCGCAGCTCGTCGCTGCAGCACTGTGCATATCGCCGCGCCGGCCACTGCCGTCCTTTCGAAGCGATGCTAGCATTCTCGCGTGGAGTCTAGACGACTTTAAAGCGTCGACGCCGCCCTTTAAAAGCATCAAACTACATTTTGTTAACTAGAAATACAACTTTAACTGTGGACCGCTCTGCCAGTGCCCAGTAGGCTTAGGGAACTTTCAAACTCAAAATTTTGGTTCGCATCTCGCTGTTTATGCAGCGCCTATCGAGTGTTGAACCGATATCAGCGTTTTAGATTGTTGCAACGATTTAAATGCATTCCTAAATTGGCACCATGCCACTGAATGAACATGTGCACAATTTCATTGTTTTCACGCGCTACGTTTTTTCTCGGACGATCGCGGAGGGAGTTAAAAGGTCGGCCGACCATGCCGGCCGCGGCTGCTGCCTCGATTAACTCGACGCATATTTTTTCACGCATCGGTCTCTTCGCGAAGTCGCATTTTGGTGCTCGGCTTTTCATTAATCGTATCTTACCTGTGGCCGTGCACTAATTGCTGCGACGAGTTGCTGGTTGCGGTCCAAGCGTTAGCGCTCGTCCGGTTGATACCCATACAAACGAGAGAGAACGCTTCTGCTTTGCTTTCCTAGATACATGGCACGTACCCACTTTGGGGGATTGGCCAAGAATGCAACGAAGAGACAGAAAGCAATGCTCGTAACTTTTTCTTCCTTTATTTACATTGCTACGGTAACCAGCTCTATAAAAGTTCAACGATACAACACATCTTCACCACGAGGGAACGTCGCCGGACCCACATCAGCCCGACAGTGTCACTCGTGTAAAAATTCAACAACTCCCAAGCTCAACAATTCGTTGGGACTTCACAATCGACACACACATGCTGCTGCGGTCATGTGACCAGCAGCGTGAAAAAAGAAGAAAAAAATTAAAATAAATGCTCAACTGCCAGTAATGCCAGCAACTCAATTCAGGTAACAGATGCAAGGTGCACCACAAATACTGCAAAATCATGGCACAAGAGACACAACACACATACTTGAGTGTGCAACATATTTTACAAACAATGCGCAAATAAGAACGCATCAGTGAGTACGGTACCACGGCCATTCTTATTCTTGTCCAGGTGAACATTGCCAGCGTGCTTCGAAATTTTATCTAAGTAGCAAAATACAAAATAACAGCATACGTACAGACATAAGATATATTTACAATCTGCAGAGTAAGCTCAAAACAGAAAGCATATTTTTAGCGACATGCATCGATGTATCCACTAGGCACAACACAAATTCCATTTTGTGAACGACTAGGATGTGAGGCTCCCCACAATTTCCAGTTGTAACTAAGCTGAGTATGGAGAGAGCAGATTCTCCACCGGCCCCCATATCACATCAACAAAAAAGCCTAAATGCATTCAAACAAAACCACAAGCTCTGGGAGCATTTCAAGGTGCAGTGAACATAGACAAAAGATGCACACACTGGGCCCTCAGCCCATCTAAGAATTTATGATCAAAACCACACACACGCTGTTCTGTTATCTGCAAAGTACACTCGATATATTTATCCCCTTGCATTTCTAGCTATGTTCTACCTACAATGTTAACATTGAGGCACAAAAAGTTTATCGAGACTTCTCACCTGTAACATAAGATGCAAAATTAACATGAACAAAAGTGAAATTCTAATACATCTGGCAATGTACTATTCAGTAAGTTAGCACAGCCATTGAGCTAAGATTGGTTAGCCATGTTAAAGCCGAGAGCATATAAGAAATATGTTTTGCCAGAGAAGAGTATTTTAGAGTAAAAAACGGCAGCATTTAAGAAGAACGTGAAAGTTCACGCCATTCTCAAGGCTTACAGTCTAGGAATGCGCAATCCCATTTAAGGAAAGGTAGCTGTCAATGCATCTTCAAGTACAAAAGAGCACAGTTATTGGCGACACTTGTGGCTTGTGGCTACGCATTTTGTATTCCATCCTCATAGCAGGCCTACAAACAGAATCAAACAAAAGCCAGCAGCAATTCAAACCATAAAAACACTTCTCTAACAATCGTGTATATACTACTCAAAAAATAGAAAAAAATAAAGTTTGTATCGCACATCTCCTAATTTGACAAGTTTGACAGTTACAAAACGATTACTAGGACCACTTGAAAAAATTTCTGTCCCAATTGAGATACGAGCATTAAAGTGCTCAATCAACCATAAAAAAAAAGAACAAGAGCTTACAGGCTCACTGTACAAAACAAAGCCCGAGCTTCGATGCCAACGAAAGACCCCTCTCACGAGCTATTTAACAACTAAAGCAACTGCGATAACATAAAAGCATGCAAGTTTTAACAAAATGTATCCCGTATCAAATCCTTTATATAAAGGGCTAGTTTAAAATTTATTCACACATATACCATGCAACATAATAGCCACTCCCAATTACACATGGTATGTCTGGATTTCAAGATTTTGACTAATATATTCACTGCATTAAATAAGTTTGCATACATAACACATCATACTTTGAGATTTATGACCTCAGCTTGCTGGAGCTTTTTTTGTAACGCATTAAAAGTAGACTATTGTTTTTTGTCCCCCTCCCACTGAAGCTAGAGGCGACTAAGCTCGATTGCCGTAAACACGCCTCCCTCAGACTTCCGTGATATGCAGTGCATTGTAAATATTTGTACTGCCACTCGGGACAAAAGTATGGTATAGGCATAACAGCTTTTGAAGAGCACTATGCGATAGAGAAAATAACAAAACTACTCGGTGTTGACACTAACTAGCAAGATGACCCCAGTTAAGCTTTTTCACGAATTACCGCCCAGCCACACATGAAACTGCGATACTTCGAGTGAAATACTGGGAATGGACTGAGAAGTCAGTACACTCATACCTCGTTATAACAATATCGGATATAATGAAATATCGTTTATAAAGAGATAATTGAAAAATAATGTTTCAATATATACAGTGTTAATAATAAACCTTTATAATAAATGTTTGGATATAACGAGCTTATTTTCATGTAAGATGCAAGTTTGTTATAATGAGGTTTGAGTGTATTTTGTTAGATGCAACCATGTGTAGGTAAAAGATAACGAGGGCAAGGAAAGCATACATGGTGCTACAGCACTCTCTCGTGAAATGGAACCTGAAGGAACCAGGAAGAAAATATGTTCTATATAACAAGAATGCCAGTTTCTGAGACATGAACAGGAGTGCAGATTTCGAATACGATACCAATCACATTACAGGCAGTTGTTCCAATAGACATTTATTTGGGCAAACTGTACTGTACCTTTAGTTTTTAGTTGACTACATTGAAATATAAAAATGAATGAGCTCACTGCAACTGGGGATGACACCTGCCACCTTCACATTTCATAAATGTGTAATTCACTTCCAATTAAAGGCTAAAACATCGCTGTACTTTATTTGGTCTCATTTGATGGCTTTGTATAGTTGCATATACCCTTCCTTGACCTACTTAGCCTGTACTACCTCAACTACAGCAACACTTGCAACATATCCAAAATTTACCTTTTCACATACTACGCAGACATGCCAAGAAAGGTTAATAGTAATTACAGCTGTTTTCAATTACCAAACTCGCAGCTTAGCAAAAGTCGTCTTACGAGTATGTATCATTCATCTGCAACAAACACAGACCAAGTGAAACAATGTTCTACTTGAGGTTTGATGTTTAAAATGCACACAGCCAGCCAGCATGTTACAACTGTAGCCTTACCATGGCAATCCTTATATGGCAATCTTTTCCAGCACGATCATGCTCGCTGAGAGTTAATAAACGACATCTGCTCTATAAAAAGGTGCGTGCTTTTTGCTTTGAAAATGTGCCCGTCTGCTTGTGCTGTAACAACGTTTAAGAATATTTTGCTTCAGACACAAGGGCAGCGAATGGTGCAATAAGTTTGTAAATGTAGACACTATAGGTCAGATGTGTATGGTACAATTTGAGTATGATTCGCAAAATTAGCATTTTACACCTGCATCGCAAACAGAATATCAAAATGAAATGACCCTACCGCCCCCCCTTGAACTGAAACATCTTTGAATGGAGCAAACAATTGATAAGGTGTAATATTATATTTCAGGGTGAAACCAATACATATTCTATCAGAATCAAGAAAACAGTTGAACATTTTAAATAATACGAACATAGCACAACAGCAGCCTTTGCAAGATTTCAGCTATGGCTAGTGCGAGTGACAGCTGGTTGGGCGCATTGCTAATGGTGCCAATCCAATTGAGTGTGCTAGCATACATTTTTCCAGGCAGTGTATCAAAGCCCTATGTTAGAGCTCACAAGCAGGCGAAACGGGGACAGGAACTGCAAACTTCTGTGCAAATAGCTTTGCCACACAGGCCCTTGGAGATGACATTCTAGGAACTGACCCCCCTGTTCATTTCATTGGAATACTGGTCTCACATTTTACCAATCATGCTTAACAGCGTACTGTTTCAGAGATCACGCTCTGCGCCTTGTGTATATTCATCACGGTGTCTTTACCAGTAGCGGGCTAGAGCATGCTGTCAATCAGGCTGACCTTTCTGCAAATAAACTTCTCTCTCTTTAGTTTTAGAAGCTGCAGTAAATAGGTACTTGCTCAACTTCTTGGATCAAGTGCTTTTTGACTACATTTCTATCTTTAATTTACTTGGAAATTTTTTAGGAAGAGACCAAAAAAAAAGCCCTACAAACCATTACTTTTTTTTTCATTATAGAGCAGCATCACAACAAAACTTTCCTGAGTGGAACAAAACTAAAAGTGGCACAATAAGCTTTTCATGGCAACACATCAGAGCAATAAGTGAAGGCACGCAATAAAAAGCATGCACAACATTTTGTGCACAAACACTTGCATTCGAAACACAAAGACCACAAATTGGGAATGATCCAATTAAACATGCACGATTCCTCAAAATGGTAGAAGGTCCTGTTCTATGCTCAGAGATGATAAGCAGACACACAAACCCTACAATTTCTTCGGAGCACTACAATTTATAATTTCATGCTGTAGTTTCCTTCTCTCGTCGTGGCGTCCCCGAACAAAGAGTGGGTTGCAGTTGATTTAGCAAGTACAGTATAGTCATATACAACAGAGAAGAACATAGTTATAACTGACATTGTACATACTGCGTACAATGTCAAGTCGTGCAATGTCAACGGTGACATTGTGCATGCTGTATACGTAAAGGTGACATCCTTCATATTATATACAGGTACCACCAGGGGCGTAGCCCGACATCTTTTTCTGGTGGGGGGGGCATCGCCTTGATTTCGGAAGAGGCAACCCCTTCAAATGGTCGTTTTTCGACCTCTTATGCTATGATGAAAAAAAAAATTTCGGGATGGGGAACGGGCCCAGTTTGCCACCCCCTGGCTACGCCCCTGGGTACCGCCATTCAGCAATCTCATGTACTCCCAAGTCCACTTCTTGCACACTCAACATTTGCTATTCCAAACTATTCAGATCCTGAACGGTATACTTTGCTAATATTGGCAGCACACAGCACTGGGAGCCGCATCGCATGAACTGCTACTTTGTACGCACGCAGCCTGAGCAACAAGACCACTGCACTTACGATCTCTTCTAGGAAGCAGCATGCCTGTTCTCCACCTTCCAGTCACAAACTATGGGACCACTCGTTAGTTTATTACCTATAACTGTTTCACTCACCAAAAGTTGTTCACAGCTCATGAATTACACGTAAATACAACATTCTAAAAGTAAATACAACAATTTGCCTTTGCTTGCCACAGCAGTCTGGTGGTTATGATGCTTGACCGCTGACCTAAAGATCGGGAGATCAAATCCTGGCCACATTGCTAGCGGGCCGTGTGCTTAAATTTAGGTTCCCGTTAAAGAACACCAGATGGTCAAAATTTCAGAAGCCCTCCCCTATGGCATCTCTAATAATCATATCGTTGTTCTAGGATGTCTAGCCCTAACAATTATTATCATGTGTTTGCCTTTAGTGTCCCTTCAAGAAAACAGCCCTAATCGACTTGGCCTTATGGCAACGGGGCACTTTCCCTCTACGTGTTTTGCACAGAGGCATTACTGGCAGTGTGAAGTTTATTGTGTATTAATTGCACCCGCACTAACTAGTACAGATTTTAAGCAAAATTATTTTGCGGCATTTCTTTGTTCAGGAAGCCCGTTGCTGTGAACTTGACCTATTTTTGCAGTGAAACTTCATGAAATACACGTAGTTGAACAATAGAGAGTTCATTTTGTTTGAACTAAAAAGTGTGAAAAACCAACAGGAATGAAACAATCTATCAAAATTTTGCAAAACCAATAAACTCCAGATGACAGGGTGATGTTATTATGCGGAGATAGCCATGCATACAACCACCTAAAAAAGTTATGGCACCACAAAAAAGTAGGCTTACTTAGGAGTACAACAACAATAAAGCATGTTAGCAAGCATGGAGCGCAATTTTTTTAAGTCAAGGTGTTGACCATGTTCAGAGAAAAACTTCAGGACCACCTGTACTGCTGCCGCATGACCAAAGTCCTCACGGGCGGCGCAATGTACACTCTGTTTCACACTTAGGAGAAATCTCCGAGTACATGAAATCACAGTGTTGCCAGCGCTGCAGTCGTGCGCCCTTAGCAGCTCGCACATGCGCAGACACTCAAGGGGCATAGTGTTAAAATGTGCCATCTGATATGGCTGCAAGCAACAGCAGCGTGTGCCGTGCAGTCAGAGATGTTTCCTAGCTGTGCAACAGACTGTACCTCAATAACATCTACTCCCACCATCCCTTCCGAAAAATTATATATATATATATATATATATATATATATATATATATATATATATATATATAGTATAATCAATTTTTGCATCTAACCGTGTTCACTGAGCACCTACAGTGATCTCATCAGTGCTGCTTTCACTTCAAGGGCAAAATATCTAAACTGCTTTGTTGGCAAGATTAATTCAATTCCAATCTGTGCAGTTGCACCCAAGACAAGAATGAGCCCAACGAAATGCTTTCAAGACACTCCCTTTAGCATGAGCAAAAGAAACTAAAGGCCTGACTACACGTACAGATTGCAGCGTGTCAGCACGTGGCATCTTGCTGCAGTGCCACACTCTCTCCCTATGATGAGAGAGGGCACACAGCTTCATGTAGCTGTGCTCCCTCACTCTTAATAGAGAGAGGACATGGCACTGCATCAAGCCATGCACTGACATGCTGCAACATGTTTAAGTGACAAATGACAATTTGTAGTTGCCAGTGTTACTAGTGACATTTTTGTTTTCACATTGTAGTTAAGTTACAAGCACTGTAATGATGATCTCCCCCCCCCCATTTCTTCTCCCCTTCTTCATTTCCACTTAAGAGTTCACTTATGAACCCTATCACAATTTTCAAACTGCAAAAATATTCTCATTCGCGAGAGAGAAAGAGGGGGGGGGAATTTCTCGCTACAGGTGTGCACCACATAGTGGTGCCTCGGACACGTGCTCGAAGTGTCTATACCTATGTATCTGTATCGGCACAAGGCAGAAAGATGCCCGAGAAACTCTACTTCCTTCTTCAGCTATCGAAAAAAAGCTGAGCCAATGCTGCCGCGCAACACGATGTCTCTGAAACACAGATGCCTGTGCCTTCTCTTACACACTTATGCTCAAACTAAAGTAGTCATCAGTGTTTTAGAAGCAGTCAGAACACAAATGCCTGATGACGGAACTCTCCCAGCAGCAGCTTTCAGTAATAGACGGCACAGAGCTTCAAACATGCAAGGGCAGTTTCTGCTTCTGGAAACTTTGACACACGTGTACCATACAGCTTTAATCCTTCTTTTCCATACCCCTCATCTTCTGCCCCAAACTTGCCTTTCCTGGCAGTGTGGAGAAGCACAGCATCATAGTCAAGTTCATGCTGCATCTACACACGATGTCTACAGTCACTTGACACTTGCACTTACGTCACACTTTCACAAGCAGTACCTTATTCCTATGTACAGAATGAACAAAGTGTACAATGAACCCGTCCCACTCCCACTGCCACCTAAGCTTTCATCAGTCTAACAGGCAGAGATTGATTTTGCAAGCACACAGTCCTCTTTCAAGAATTCCCAGCCAGTATCAATGAAACCGGAGCCAACGTTAAGCTGTGCTGGCACACTCAATGAATCCGCAATGCGGTGAAGGGTGTAGAATCTCATCCTCGTCACCCTCTTCAGCTTAGCACTGTCACACGCACAATGGGCCACAAGCTCTCAAAGTAACCAGCAAAATGCAGACACCACACCCAAGCCATCACAGTACCAATGCCACTTATACTGACATCATGCATATGTGGGACAGCTACACTGGTGACTGCAGCACTGTGTACAGGGTACTCTAATACCAACTACGGGTATTGGTAACACTGTAGTACCATTAACACCGGCACTGACATCGTACATGAGGCCGCGCTACAGTGATGATCACAGGGTACAGATACCGTTGCAGTACCAATACAGATATCGCACACGGCTTGCGAGGCGTGCTATGCCGGCCATCACGATCCGACGGCCTGAAAGAGTATTCCTGTCCTTGCAGGCTGGACAACAGAGCCAACGGAGCGTAATCAGGAGGGGAACCAAGCCCAGAGGCAAAGGTGTATTGCAACCTGGGCAAACACGAGCATGAAAGCAACGGTGGTAATATCACTTCGCTGGCTGAGCCGGTGTTCGAGCTGCCGTTGTTGCAGCACCACGTGTTCGAGGTGTCGCTGCAATGTGTTCAGGGTGGTGTTTGCTTCCTCCAGGGAGCGCTGCAGAGGAGCCAAGGCAGGGCCCAGGGAGTGAGACAGCGAGTTGCTCGACAGCACTGAACGGCTTGGCTGCAGGCCCAGTCGTGCTGCTACCCCCTTACTTGCCTCGGCTGCCAGTGCTGGCCATGCATGAAAAAGAGATGACAAAATGAAAAACTTGTGAGTCCACTCATAATCACGCACAGAAGACTTCTTTCAGTACCTCTCTAACTCCTTGCTGCCCGAATTTCACACCAGAGCTGTGAAGCTTTTCATATGTCCGCGTGAATCGTACAGAAAACTTGGGCAGGGTATGAATGGATGGATGGATGTATGTGGCTGTACCCTTTAGATCAAGCGGCGGCTAACGCCACCTAGCCGTAATGCTTAGTGAACTAACCACTAGATTTATCTTTTTTATTCCCTTAAATAGTAAAGTTGAACGGGTACTTTGCAGTGAAGGGTTAAATTTTCACTCGTGCCTTGACTTTAGCCACCAATCAGATAACCTCCTTCTAGTTAAGTCTACCCGCTTAAAGTCTATTTTGCCCTCCCTGTCCCTAAACCCCAGTGCTTTGAAAAACTCTGCGCCATCATCCTGAACTATAGGGTGAAGCCCTTTACAGAACATTATCAAGTGTTCGGCAGTTTCTTCTTCCTCTCCACGCGCACTGCATACTGTGTCCACCCCTTCGTATTTGGCCCGATATGTCTTTGTTCGCAATACTCCCGTCCTGGCCTCAAACAGTAGAGAACTACCCCGAGTATTATCATAGATCCTTTCTTTGGCAATTTCCTTCTTAAAAGTTTGATAGATCTCTAGTGCGGACTTCTTAATCATGCCAATTCTCCACATGTCAGTCTCCGTTTCCTTTACTTTCTTCTTAACCGATAGTTCTTTTTGGTTTGGCCACCTGCTGTTTTCGAAGTATTTACCAGTCAATTTCCTGGTTCGCTTCCTCCATTTTGTATCGACATTCTTCATGTACAAGTAGCTGAAAACCTTCCTAGCCCAACACTCCTCCCCCCTTTCTCTCAATCGCCTCTCGAATTTTATCTTGCTGCTAGCTTCCCTGCCCTCAAATGATGCCCATCCCATGTCACCTTGTACTCCCTGATTTGGTGTATTCCCGTGAGCTCCTAAAGCAAGCCTACCTATTCCACGTTGCTTAATTTCTAATCTTGCTTGGATTTCTGAACTCATGTACAAGACCGCAATGCCGAACGTCACCCCAGGAACCATGACCCCTTTCCATATTCCTCTTACAACATCATACCTATTGTAATTCCACAGTGCCCTGTTTTTCATTACCGCTGCATTCCTGTTACCTTTAGTCGTCACGTATATTTCATGTTCCCTTAGGTACTCGGTCCCATTGCTTATCCATACGCCCAGATATTTGTATTTATCTGTTATCTCTAGCGTGACTTCCTGTATTCTAAGCTCACTACCTTCGTTATCATTAAAAATTATGACTGCCGATTTTTTATTACTGAATATAAAATCTAACCTATCTCCCTCATTACCGCAGATGTCCATCAATCTCTGCAAATCTTCCTTGTTGTCAGCCATTAGCACTATATCACCTGCATACATTAATGCCGGTAGTGCCTGATCAATAAGTTTTCCTTGTTTGACTAAAGAGAGGTTGAAGCCAAGTCCACTTCCCTCTAATTTGCGCGATTCTCAACAGGTCCACCTAGTGGACTGTCTGCGTTGGCCTCCACCGATTGATTAACTGGTGCTTGGCTAGCTGTGCACCCTGTTTGCAGTCTTTCTTCAGCAACGTCATTTTGATGTCATGAAGCTTTCACAACTCTCAACTGGTCTTGCGCGAATAGTGAATTTTAGGTTCAAAGCGAATAGTGATTTTAATCGAATGATTTCAAATCGAATTTGAATTGTACATATCACATGTGAGAAAAAAAGTGGGCATATTTGTCATGACCTAACTAACCTGCACAATGTATTTTTTAAATTGAAGCAAGCCCTTTGCAAACGCCTTTTTTTTTGTTGTTGTTCAAAGAAACTGGAAAAACTGAATAGCAGCAGCATTTGACTTTTGGTAGAACGCAAATGATAACCTGTAAAAAATGTTACGTTTTAAAGTTTACGATACTTTGACGTATAAGCCAGCATAACAAGGTTTTAAACTTATTAAAGAAAGAATCGGTGTGAGGGTAGTATGTTCATGTAACCCTGAAGTGGGGCCTTGCGACAATGCAGATTTCTTCTCAATAGACGTTTTCACAGCTTAGCAACCTTTTACTGCAGTGAAACCACCTTTACAAAAAGTTCATCAGCTTGACTACGCTCAGTGGAGGGCAAAGGCCTTTTCCATGATCTGCCAATCAACCCGGTCTTGCGCTTTCTGCTGCCACGTTATACCTGCAAAATTTTTAATTTCATCGGCCCAACTAACTTTCCGTCTCTTCTTCGTGCATTTACCTTCTCAGGCAATCCAGTCAGTTACCCTTAATGACCAGTGGTTATCCTGCCTGCGTGGTACTTGCTCGACCCATGTCCATTTCTTCTTCTTGATTTCAAATATGATATTCTTAACCCTGGTTTCTTACCTGACCCACTCTGCTCTCTTCTTGTTTCTTATGGTTACACCAATGGGATGAGAGTTAATAGAGAGTGACCTTAGTAACCTGCGATTCGCTGACAACACTGCTTTGATGAATAACTCAGGGGACGAATTACTACTCATGATTGCTGAACTGGACATGGAAAGCAGAAAAGTGGATCTGAAAATTAATATGCACAAAACTAAAGGAATGCACAACAGTCTCGGCAGAAAACAGCGCTTTGCATAGGTGGAGAGACACTGGAAGTTGTAAAGGAATATGTATACTTATGACAGGTAGTAACTGCGGAGCTGAACCACGAGACTGAAGTAACTAGAAGTGTAAGAATAGGGTGGAGCACATTCAGCAAGCATTCTCCAATCATGACTGGTAGATTGCGACTGTCTCTCAAAAGGAAGGTAATATAACACCTGCACCTTGCCGGCACTTACCTACGGATCAGAAACCTGGAGGCTTACAAAGAGAGTTCAGCTTAAATTGATGACACAGCGAGTGATGGAAAGGAAAATGATAGGTGTAACCTAGCAGAAAGTTACATGCGAACTAATATATTCCATAAAATACATTTTAATGAATGTTTTCACGGCTTAGCACCCCTCCATTGCTGTGAAACTACCTTTACAAAAGTTTCACGTATACTAATATACATTTATTCGTTGATTTCGAATACTTTGATATCTTCAATAACTTAAATTTGTATCAAAGCAAATCTGAATACTGTGATAATCATTCGAATATTCAAAGCATTTGAATATTCTCCCTAGCCTACTCTTGACACAAATGGGAAAAACAAAATGCGTTTCTCCGCAACAAGTGCTGCCCTCGAAGATCTATGTTCGGATGCACATCTTGTAGAACGTGCATGAACTTTAATACCATTAGTCGAATTTAGTTTAATGCTGACGGCTGCCTGACACCTGAAAAGTTGCTATGCATTCCCGGCATCGTTCTGAAGCATCTGAACACATTAAAACTCAAGTTCAAGAAGATGGCACTGTACATTTCGTTCACTTTCTTTCTGTTTACGTGAATATGTGCTGGCAGGTTTGGTGTGTCGATGTGGCCAAGAGCGCCACGACGTCGCGGCACACTGTTTTTTCAAATAATTCAGCATGCTCGACCAAAGTAGACAACAGTAGTACACTAGCTGGACCCATCAAGATCGTACGCCAGATATGCACAAGAGAAATTGGGTAAGCCTCTCTGGCGAGCAAAAGCATTTACGGGAACAACACGAATGTACCGGTGGTCGCAAAGGGAAGGGAGGAGAAGGTGAACTATAGCATATCCTTGTATGGTATACTGTAGTACAGCAAGAAGTGGGAAAGGGAAGTGAAGGCAATGAGGAGAGAAAAAAGAAGGGGAGTGGGTATAATACAATATAACTCTTGGCGTTTAACATCCCGAAACAATGGTACAATAATGAGGGACAACGTAGTGGAGGGCATCGAAAGTTTCGACCACCTGGGCTTCTTTACAAGCACTGAAATCCAAGTAGTACACACAGACCTCGAGCATTTTCATCTCCATCAAAACATGCGGCCACTGCAACCGGGATTCGATCCCACAACCTTCCAGCCGGTGATCGAGGAAGCATAGCTTAACCATGTATAGTATAGCATAGCAAGGAGGTGGGAAAAGAAAGTGAGGTAGGGGGAGAGTAATTTCTAGAGCGAGAATGGGAGAGGGTAAAGCATAACAGAACCGTGCATAGCAAGGGGAGAAAAAGGGGACGCAAGGGTGAGAAAGGAGGATGAAAAAGCAACCAGCTCCACCTTTACTGAGTCGGTTGTCACGCCACCAGTGCTTTACTGCCCCAGTATTTTACCTCGATATAAGAGATTCGTAAAAACATCGATGTTGCACTGGAGCCTTTAAAATATTGTAAACCTGTTGTCAAAAAAAAAAAAAAGGCTTCACTTCATATGGAGACAGCGAAAGCTGTTGCAGCTTGAAAAGAGAAGCAGGTGTTTTTTTTTTTTTTTTTTTTTTTTTTAATCTGGCACAGCGGATAAATGAGCACCCAGGTGCACAATATTGGTGCCTGTTCTTATGTGTGTATCAGGACCAGTGGACAGCATCATTTGACCTCAGCAGTGGCAATTTGCTAGTACAGGTAGAGGATACATATAATTATGCGACTGAATATTGGTAAAACAGCAGTTTTCCACCTGCCCTGAACTTAAGTGCAAAGGTAGCATCTCACAGTATGCATGCCACAGATGGCACAGTCAAGTGTTTTAGAAATTTTAACACCACGGGCTCTGCGCGAAGGCACTCACCTTCGCTGTCAGTGGAATCGCAGGAGAGGCAGGGGCCTCGCTCGGCCGAGGAGCTACCACTGTGATGAATTCCGACAGCGGGGCCAACTTTTTTCTTTCGCTCCTTCTTGGTGCCCACAGAGTTGGCCAAGCCCGATTGTTGCTGCTGTTGCCGGTGGTGATGGTGGTGGTGATGATGGTGGCGGTGGGAGAGGTGAGCAGCTGCCTGCCGTGGGCTCGAGTGCAAGATGCGCCTGCGCAGGCCGACCTGACTCTCGGGAGGGCTCCCCTCGATGCTGACCAGGCTGCCCCCCGAAGGCACAATGGGCGTCTGGTGTCGCGTCTTGCTCTGAATCACTCCGTTCCGCTCAAACTGAACGACATCGTTGCGAGGGTCCCATGGACGAGAACTGTCAATAACAGAAAAATGTGAGAAATCGGCACATTTAAGAACGATTGATTTAAGCGATACTTTCACTGTCGCTTCACCCTTAAGTTTGACGAAGGACATGCAATTTACCCTGTAGTACCCTCTTCTAAACGGTTAATCACAAAGGCATGCAAAGAAGGAAAAGCCACATGAAAAAACTTAGCTGCTGGTGAGCACAGAAGAACACAGGTGACAAAGAAGTACTCCAGATCGTAAATTAGACATCTTGTTCTGGAGTGCCATTTTTAAACTGATTACTCTGGATGCAGACACAAGCTAAGACAAACTTACACTGGCAGGCAACCTTACAACCACCTCTATGACAAACCAAGGTGAACATGACAATGATCCAACACTGCATGTTGCTGCTTTGTCGAAATAAGTGCATAAGCGCGCTTTACTCAGCTAAACGCACAGTTCTACCTGCACTGCATTATACAGGAGACTATAAGTCATTACCACTTCTTGTCACCTCTGCCATCTCATGTGGCTCAAGAGATGCCAGTTGTTGAAAAGAAGCCATTGGACAAAACCCCCAAACAAGACCTCAAGTAGATTTCTGAGCACTAGGCTTGTGCTAATAATGAATTTTAGGTTCGAAGCGAATGGTAATTTTGGTCGAATAATTTCGGATCGAATTTAAATAGACTATACGATGTATAAAGAAAAATGGGCGTACTTATCCTGACCTAACTAACCTGCACAATAGTTTTTTTTTAAACAAGGCCTCTATGCCTTCTTTATTTTTTTCCATTCATAGGAAGTCAAAATAACAACTTTTGAGAAGCAGCCGGATTTGACTTACAGTAGGATGCAAGCGATAACCTGTAAAATGTGTAACATTATTCATTACAGCTAGAACGTAAAACACGGCAATTTAACTAGAGTGTATAAGACGGCAAAACAAGCTTTTAAGCTTAGAAAATGATCAATCAATTTGAGGATAATATGTTCATTTAAAGGGACCCTGCAACAGTTTTCCAAGAAATGGATTCGCTAAAGAAGCTTAATACCTTATGAATTAACCGCCGCAACAATTTTTAATATCTGTCCAGTATGTGTTCAGTTGCGAAGATTTGACACATGCTGCAATTGCACTCTCTCTTCTCGTCCTGACGAAAGCGTTTGAAGCAAAGCCGGGGGAAATGGCATGGGGAAAGAAAATACATCACATGTGTGTCGTGACCTCGAGCACTCTCTCTTTTTTTTTTTCTTTGAACATGCGGCTTTTCAGTGCGATGGCGCACGTACGAGTGGACATGTCGTGGCCACTCGCAGTGGCCCCAGTAACGACAGAGCGCCCCATGCTGAAATCAGCCAATGGCTGGTACAATGGCTGCAACGAACAATTACTGACATTGTGGCATCACTTGCCGAGAGAAGAGAGCAATTTTTATCAGACTTTTAGAATTTATTGTGGCTTCCAGGTCACGAGCAGCTCTATAATATTTAGTTTGCGCGTTCTCGGTAGCCTCGACTACCGATCGGCAGCGTTTGCCAACTATGCTCAAAAAGTGTTGCAGGGCCCCCTTAAATTTGAAGTGGGGCTTCACAGCAGAGCAAATTTCCCCTAAATACATGCTTTCACGGCTTATAGCCGCTATACTAAAGTGAAACCACCTTTACAGGCGGTTGCATGCAGTTTAGTATACACCTTTTTGTTCATGTCGAATACTTCAAAATATTCAATAATTTAAATTCCAATCGAAGCGAATTCGCACAAGCCTATTGAGCACACAACTCCATTCAAGAGCATACACTGTTTCAACAGCTTCTTCAATTTATCCTTCCAGACTCCGGAGGATCACTAAGCCACTGCATTTAGCGAATGTGCGCAGCAGCAGTCCTTGGCTGTCTGGTTCAACAAATCGAAGGGGCTCAACGTTCAAACTTGTCGTGTTGCCAATGTAGGCTTACTCAGCATGCTTGTAGATGTAGTCGCCCGTGAGGAGGTCCTGGATGAAGAAACGAGGCATCCAAGGTTCCATGCGTGCCTGCCTCTCCTTTGCGCTCCTTCGCTGCGCCTCCTCCAAGATGGTCTTCTCCTCGGTGGCAGCCACCTGGTCCCCGCGCACTATAGCTGCCGACACATGCTGCCACAGCCTGCACAGTGCACACAGAAGTTTAATCACAGACTCAACCTGCGGCACGGTACATTTGCAGCCACGCCAATGAAATGATAGCAGGCTCAGAAGATGGTCAGCTGGATTATGGGGTTTAATGTCCCAAGCCAATGTTGACCATGAGAGATGCCATAGTGGAGGGCTCTTAGGGTTCTTTAAAGAGGCCCAGCAACACTTCACGAATGTGGTCTGAAAACACTGCTGATAGGTAGTCGAGGATCACCAGAACACAGAAGTCGCACATAATGCAACCCCTTGGCCTGGTATTTATGCATGCCAAAATCCAAAATGATTGTGTCCTAAACCTAATGTCCATGGCTACTGGCTTATTTCATCATCATGAGCTGCATAGTTACGACGGCCACCACACGATGCCATAATGTGCTCGTACAGTGCACTCGCAATACCGCTGAAAGTAGGGCGGGCTTTTAAAAAAAAGTAAGAAATTCTCGAGGTTATGATGCACTCTGACGAATGGATGCAGCTTCCCGCGCCCATACTATAATCCCCACTAATTGGTACAAAGGGAGAGAGAAAAGGCTTAAAATGTGCGACAAATTCCTGTAACTGCACTCGTACTTTACGAATTCTAAAAACATTTGCAGCAGTCAATTCTTTGTTGCAAAGCATTATTACCTCATTACCACACACCAACATTGCACAGTAAACGAGCTCCAAGCTTCCTGCCCCCCCCTCCCCCTTCTCCCCTAAAAGCCAGGATCCAACACATGTCTTTCAGATCAGCAGCTGCACATTCTAACCTCTGAGCCACAGCGATGCCGCTGCAGAAGACATAGGCCATGAAAAAAAGCCACTAACTCATCCCTGACTGAATATTCACTGCCTTGTCCTTCACTTCATGAATATAATCAGTTGCCAACTCTAAGCTTTACATAAATTGTGCAGCCCCATCTTTTCTTTGACATTTGAAGAAGAATATCTGGTGCACTTATTCATTCTGTGTTCCTTTATTGATAGGTGCATAATCATTGATAGGTGCATAACACTTCATTGATAGGTGCATAATTTCTTGTTCTGTTCTTCGCTGCATGGTTTTCGGCATCTTTGTTCAATCTAACTTAACCAGGAAAAACTTGTCATTAAAGACAGACTTCGAATGTTACCACAGACATTAGCCATACCTTTCGGATTCATATTCCTGCTGCAACTCCAAGGGCACCGTGGATCTTTTGAGTCGTTTCGACCTCACTTCCTGGGTTGGGTGCCACAAGACCTGTTCTTCCTGCAATCAGACCGACATAAAAGCAAAGGAATATGTTATTCAAATGTTGCTGCCCTTTCATGCTTGAAAAACAGCATGAAAAAAGTGGGACTAGAAAGCATGGCCTGGAGATAGCATACACAGCCAACAAGTCAGACAAACAAGCTCACGTGGAGAATCGAGAGAGCCATGCTGCTTTCAGAACACATGAAGGCAGCCATATGGTCGGGCAAACCAAACACATGTACATGAATTCACTCGCTTCTACAAACAGCGCTATCGCCAGCTGAATCAAATACATCACTAGTCATACACCAAACAACCTTATACAATATGCCAATACAAAACTGAAGCAAAAAACATAAATGAACACAAGGTGCCGCGAATGCGGCGTCGCCAATGTTCGACTCACCACGAGGGATCCACGAGAAATGAGCCATGTTTGCCATCACCCGCGGATCCTCTGCAGGAGAGGTCTACCCACGATCACCACCAAACGCCAAAGAAAGTCGCAGCTCATTTCCATGCACCAGCCTAGCTAGCCTCTCTGCCACAGCTGCGTGGCGGCACTGCCGGCACCACCACTAAACTTAACACGCACAAACACAGCACCAACTCCCGCCTAACGGCTGTTAAACCCAAATGTGACTTGACCGCGAGGCGCGCTCGCGAGTCGTGAGACTCAAACAATTTTACAAGGGGTGATGCAACCCTCACAACATTCACATGCTGTCACTCTTACAACTATAGGTCACAAGGTTCAAATAAAGAAAAAAAAGGCACATTAGCTACATTGCTAATAATCGTGATAATGATAGTGATGCTAATATTTGTGATTATGATAGGAAGTCAAAACTTCAGTGAAGACTGGAAATGGGCAAACGAGAAAATATTAAGTTCATGAGCTAAATGCCATTTATGATTACCTCAGAAATCAATAACAAAATCTCATGAATTTATCTAAAACTTGGAACCCCTAGCACAAGGACAATGGGGGTCTCGTAGAGTGGACTTTGGAGGTAGAGAAGATGACACTGTGTCTCACCTGTGTCCTCTTGTCTCGCAGGAAAATCTGTCCATCCCAATGACCCTGTATGAGGAACAGGGTCTCCTTGCCGAGTTTCAACTTGCCCGTCACCAAGTTGCACAACTCAGACCCGCCTAGGAATGGCTGTACGCAGCAGTGCAAACAAGAAAGAGAAAGGAACACCATGCAGACATTGCACAAACCTTATGGTTATCAGCAGCAGCCTTACTACTACACCCACTGCAAGACAAAGGTGCCTGCCATGTTTCACAAATTAATGTGGTCCTGTGCTTGCTGTGGCCACGTTATCCCAGCAAACCTCCTGATCGACCAACAAACTATCGCTGAAGAAACTTCAAGGCGCGCATTATGATGACAAGTATGCCACAACGGTTTCTCGCTCCTCATATGAACTGCCAATGTGAGGATGTGGCATGTGATAAATTCGTTAAGTACTAAATGAAATGCCAATTTCTTTACGTAAATAAATAAACTGCGTATTATAGTGGGTAAAAACAGGATGAGAATGCATTAATTTAAAAAATGCCTTTTGCAGAGTGCCCAAGTTGCAAGAAAAATAAGTTTAAAACTTTCAGCCACAGCGCAAAAGTCACTTCAATTGCAATCCATGCTGTTAAGAATATACAGTCGAGCCCACATATAACGGCCCCACTTAAAACGAACTTTCGCTTAAAATGAACAATATCCGCGTGACCATGAAAATATACAGTGGTTCAATGGCACAAAATCGCACTTACAACGAACGTCTCGGAGCGCCGCTGATCGGTTACAGCGAATGGAGTCAGCGGTCTGCCGACTTCCCAGGAAACCGATTTTGACCACCGATCAGGCATCGGCAAGGTGCCCATACATTATTATTGTTGAATGCTGACCCTGCCTTTGTGCCCCTCTAGTTACCGCTCTCCCGGACCGCTTTTTGTTACGCACCCCTCCGTCCTTTGTCCCCCTGCTACTTTGAGCACGCCGCATCGACAGACGAGGCCCGTGTTTTCACACTGCCACCAATCTTTCGAAGACAGGTCCGCCATATACCCTGTTTTTGATTGCTGGTACTGCCGACGTCGCCGGCCTGGAGTGACCAGATCATTTGCCAACATCGTCGCCACCGACTGTATCCGAGAGCCTGCGTCTAGTGCACGCGCGTATGCTGCCCCACTGACTCTGATAATTTGCAATTTGTTTCGTGTTTAGGACTTGTTCTCGCTTACTTCCCACTCTGCTCAGCATGCCTTCCGCGTGCATGCGGAAGCGCAAAAACGGCTGTTAATTTGCGCGGAATGAATCGCGAAATATCGAGGTTCTTGAGGCACGCAAACCCGCCGGCGCAACAAAACAATTTTTGACCATGGCCCCCGATTCTTCTAACACCGCCGCGTGCACCAATTCAGGCGGCCATGCAATCTTTAAATTTCTACGTGCAAGTTTCGCGGACTTTCAAGCCAGTTACTGAACCTGCCTCCTTCCCGTGTGTTTTGGTTTTCAAGGTCGCCCTCCCGCCGCATCCTCCCCTCTCTTTATCGCAACTCCTTGACCTTCTCTTGCAAGTCTGCTCTCTTCTCTTGATCACAACCCCTTCGCCCGTCTACACCGCTCTGCGACGCCCGCCACGCTGGCTCGAATTAGTTTCGTTTTCTGACTGAAAACGGGCCCAGAGCTGTTCCACGCGTTCTGGCATGTGTGTCACGTGGGCGCGTCTTGCTCGCTCTTGGTGTGCGTGTGTGCGGTCATGGTGGGCGACGGGAGGACTAGCACGCTTTTTTGTGCCGCTCAACAAAGCGTCGAAAGTGTGACTGCTTGGCTTGAGCGTAATCCGCGCGTTTGGTGCCGCGTTGTGGAGCGCTTGCTCATAGCTGTTGACCACCTGACAACCAACTTGCCGCTTTGGGCGTCCCGGTATTCAGCTGAGGAGATGAATATTTCGTGGGCGGCGGTGACACCTACATGCGCGCAAAACTGTTTTTGCGAGGCTGACTTCGTCGACGTCGGGCCCGATGCCGAGCCCGAACTGGATCACTGTGGCAGCGATTTGTGGCAGCGCTTCGTGGACTCCGACCTGGAAGAGCAGGTGGGACATCTGTTGCGATGGTTTAATTACAGCCGATGATGATTCCGACACTGCAAAACAGTGCACGGATTAGGGCATAGTGAATGAGGCACGTGGCAAGAGTGATTTGGAAGAATGGAATTGCGAGAACGACGAAACTTTGGAGCCAGTGCCTCGTGCAGCTTATGCCACGGGCCTCGGCGAACGAGCACCCTGCTGTTTTAAATGAACTCGAGACCGCCCTTATCGCTTCTGTTCATCGAAACACGTGCATCACGGACTTTTTGGGGCAAAAAAAGTTTGTGTTTTCACTCGCAACTTTTTTTAAAAGCTCTGTTCATTTACTACGAACTTCAAAATACAGCTAACGAATGCCGCGTCACGCTCGGGTTTCTTATAAGCGGGCTCGACTGTATTTGCACATGTACAAGTGGGCCCCCAGGACCGAATAAGAGAGGGCTTCGTGCCGCATTAACCTAAAAAGTTCTGACAACAGTAAAAATGGTCAACAAATTTATTTGCCGCTTGAACACCTGAACTCACCTTGAGTTTGAACTCGAGTTCAGTGCGGTAGCCCGTCTTCTCTGATACGATGTTCACCTTGCCCCCGAGCTCCATGGTAAGGGTTCCCATGAGGATGCCCTTGCAGTGAGCGTACGGCATGGTGATCGTGTACGTTTCGCCCCTCGTCAAAAAGGACAGCTGCGCCGTGCCTTCCAGAATTGCCGACAGCGAGTTGCCTGCACAAAGGAACCTCAACCAATCAATCAATTGTAGTTCCTGTATAAGTTATTGAGAAAGGTAAAACTGCTTCTAGTAAACTGTTCCTTTATTAAATAAATGCAAAGGTAATAACAAATAACATATCGTTCCATAAAACAAGCTTCTCAACATCAGGACCCTTTAACTAGGTACATTCGTGAGCTAAAGTAATGCAAAACATTGCTGTCCATATACCTTTGCCTTGTGTGCTGTCTAGTGGCGATCTATTTACTGATGAGAGCATTTGTTTGACAAATTTCGTCAGAGTAATGTTCTCGGCAGCAGACGTCTCACAACTAGACAGCGAAGATGGCGATTTTATCTCGTGCTTTCGTGGCTTGTATACTTTTTCTCGTGACTGTGTATTGTATTAGCTTTCCAAAGAAAGCAACGATGAATTTCCCCATTATATTTAGGCAATTTCTTACAGGTCGTTATGGTAACTCACAACTTATAGCTTGTTATTGTAACTTTAATAATATAATATTTAACAAATTACTCAAGCCTTCTCACCAACGCCATCTGTTCTTACACTAAAAATTAAGAAGATATATGTCTCTGATATTCAATCTTTTACAGACATAGAAAGGCTGGCAAAGCCAGAAAAGGGAAGGCTCACCATAGAACTTTGACTTTGCCAAAATTGTTCCACTGATGCAGAAACCATCTGGTCGGTTGCTCACATAGAAAGAAGAAATTGGTGGGTGATGAGAGACCTAGAATTAGAAGACAAATGATGTTGTAAGTTTAGAGAACATGTTATTCTAAGAATGACATTTTGAATTCAGTGCCATTCGACCTCGCACACAGTGAATAAAGAGCATATGCGGAGATAAACAATAGAGATGAAATGAAAGACAAATGCACTGGAGTTCGTTTCCCTTGGTTCCAGTTGCTTCAGCTTAGCAGTTGATTCAATCTCAGCCAAATGTCCCGGCTGGCACTCCTCCCAATAGATCAAACTTTCACTGTATTTCAATCCTGAAATTGGCTTTCACAAGATAAGTCGAACCTGGCTGGTCATGCTATGTGCCACCAACTATGATGGTGACCGCAGCAATGGTTCCAACAGCAGCATTCCACTTTGTGGTGCTTAAGTTATTATGAATGCCTAACACATGTCACCTCTTGCGGAATTGCCTATTTCCAGCCTGTACGAGGAAAATCTTTAAGTGAAAATGGTGGCTTGTAGTGAATTATTACAGCCCCCTTCTCTCTTTGTTCCCAAATAAGTTTCATACTATAATTGCTTGGATTATGCAGTCTGGTACAGAACCGAAACCACATTCACAACAACCTTGTCAAGCTAGCCTAGCCAGACCAATTGCTGGCAAGTTCGCGCCGTGTAACAAAGACTACCTGTCTCTTTCAAATAAAAGAACCGACAGTCAGACTAGGTAATTTAGTTATGAGCGCACTTCAAATGATAAGTTGATTTTACTCAGCCAGCAGCAACAAGTCATACCCCATGTTACAGGATAGGGTAGTAAAGTGGTTAGTGTTGCACGGAGCAACTTTGAGTCTTAGCGTGGAGCAGTTGTTTGATAAATGCCGGACGTCAAACGCTCTATTGAGTCTAAGGAGGATAAAATATTTATTCCTCACAGCATTAAAGCACAAAGTGTGATGGCGATAGACAAGTAATTAAAGTTTCGTTTGGCGAAAATACCGTATTTACTCGCGTAATCCTCGCACTCACATAATTCTCGCATCCCCCACATCACCCAACAAAAATACAATTTTTTTTTCCTCTAGTAATTATCCCACCCCCAAAAATTGCCACAATAACGTCGTCTCCTCGTTCCAGCCGTTGATGATGATAGCACGTGCCGTCTGACGCCATCTCTTAAGCATCAAGCGTACTATTATTGCATGGAGATTCAATCCAACTCAAGACAAGCCAAAGCGGCAAGTGCGCGTTGCGGAGTGTTTTGTTTGTTGTGTCGATAATCCTGTCACGTTATGGGGCGATACTGAAGCTACACAGCTGCTTTAAAGTTGAAAGTGATTGATCATGCACTGAACAACGGCAACAGGGCCGCCAGTAGGCCCTTTGGAGTCGACGAGTTTTGTGATCGCTACCGGTTCACTACGCGTTGGGCCTGCTGTGTGCCTGAGACTGGGACTGATGGTAAACTTTATTTTTTCAGAAGGAAACTGCGGATGATGCTGTTAAATAGCCATCAGCCCAATACTAACATCCTAGACTTACCTTTTGATGGCTCTGGTTGAGTGACGAACGCTACCGCAACGCGCACAAGCTTTGCGTATGGTATTCTAATTCTTGACTATTTGCTTGCACTTTTTGTGCCTTAAATAAATCTTGCCTTGTGTTGAACCTCCGCTTTTATTGTTGCGGTAAATTTTAACTAGTACTTTTGAAAGCTTGCTGTTAGTTGCTGGTGTGAGAATCCCGATTCGCGGTCACCTCATTTTCTTTTTTGCTCTGTACGTTTTCGTGGAAAGTTTTCCCCGCGTAATTCTTGCACCCCCCAACTTTGCATCGGTATTCCGCCGAAAAAAGTGTGAGGATTATGCGAGTAAATACGGTAACACTTGTTGGTCTTGGTTTTTTTCTTTCTGCCAGAACTGAGGACATGCTGCTTTTCATACTAAAAGAATCAAGTGTCTGTTCAAATTTTGGACTAGTTGAAAGCTCCAATATAAATTTTTTTTTGTTAATTTCAGATTAGGCCAATACAATGCCCTAGTGCACCTGCCTTGAGTATGTTACAATATGGGCAAACACTGTCAAATGATCAAGTGATGGGTATTGTTTTTTCTGGCTTTTGTTAATAAGACCTGCCCTATAATTAGGCCAATTTCATCAAATCCTTCATGGTCGAGTTAATGAAAGCCAATTGCACAGAGGTCTTTAATCTGCGTCCTCTCGCAAATGTTCATCACATGAGAATCATCAAAATCAAAGCATGAGGATAAATTTCCTTAAATGTTGGTTCGAGCATAGCAGTTTCCTAAATAGTACACACTAGAGGGAACTCTGGCGCTAGTGTCTATGGCACTTCAGCAATGATGGTTATTACACGAATTTGTCTAATTTTCGTACTTTTGGCTCCATTCGTGTTTTTGTGACTTGGAGCTGTTTTCCCACAAAACAAAATTCAGCAAATGTTCAGTAGTTGTGCTTTGCAACCTTATTTTTTTTTAGCCTTACCATTTCAAATCAGGTCCCGAAGTTCGAAAGGGTTCTTTCTTTTCTTCGAAACAAAACCGAAACCAGCAATAAACGAAGCCGCAAGTGCGATTCGCCGCCCGCAAGTACGATGACTAGGCAAATCTGTGTACTACCCATCATTCCCATGGTCGCTGAACGATAGCAGCGCCAGAGTGCTCTCTAGTTAATTTTGGGAAGCTCTATAGGGTCAAGATCTTACTCCAACTGAAACCATCAATCAATGGAATCAATCAATAAAAACCCAACCTGCTCTGCAATGTAAAAAGTCCGGCTTCCCGTCTCTGGGTGCTTCCAACAGCAGCGGAACACCTCTCCAAGAATAGGGTTGTAGGGCTTCTTGAGGCCCTTGGGCTTCTTGTAGAAACCAGAGAGGTACCACTGCACCACCAACTTCATCCGAGTAAGGGGGTCATCCTCTTGAACAGCCCTGCCATGCAACGAACAACGCGTTCAAGCAACATGTCCTCCGTGCAACTACAGCTCCTCTGCTGCATTGCTTGAAGACTCAAAGGACTACAACGGAAATATATGCACAGCTTTGAATATTTATCAACAGCTGTTGAACAAGGTATAATTTTTCCACAAAGAGACATATTTGTTACAGCAACAGCAGCCCGTACAACTGGGAAAAATAAGCCTTGATATCTGAAAGCTAAATCTTTTACAAGCAGCAAGCCCTGCGTCGTAAGAAGTAGGAACTGTCCCATCCATGCCCAAGTGACACTATGTGCTATAAACTTTCCAGTTTAACCTTTGCCCACGCAGCAAAGCCAGAGAATAATTTGCCGTAAAAGATAGTCAGACCAAAAAGCAACGTATGTCGACTGTCTTTAATTCAAATTTGAAGGGACCTCTGAATTTTGTTTGAATTATGAAGGAAGAAGTTTGAATTATCAGAAGTTATCAGATATATGTCTCGGGGTGAGGTGGCACCATACATTACGATTAGGCGTTGATTTATCACATTAAAATTTTTAAAGCATTTTTAAACTGCATGCAATGCAGTTTAAACTGCACCCAATGAACAGAAAGCACAGGTGTAAGGTGCACAACTTTATCACCCATTTACTGCTGATCAGACCTATTAAAAAATCCTGAATTGCCAACTGCTTCTTTGTTATATGCGCCTTTAGCACAAATATCTCCATACCAGTTGAAAAGCATCATGGAACTCAGGCTAAAGCAATTTGAGCCTGCCTGACGTGGCCTGATGTACATGGACCTAACATGCCCAGACTGTGGAGAAGTTAGCTCATTGAAACAGATGCTCTGGTGATGCCCTGCATTGCAGGACTGCTGTCGAGAAGCCTGGTGGACCACTGCTATCAACCACCCCAGCTAAGACGTCCAGCTCCCGACTGCTCAAAAGGCCCGTTAGAGGGCGGAGAGGCTCGGCCACCCTGTCCCCACAAGGGTCTAGTCAGGGGTTGGATGTATACGCATCTCATCCTTTTTCTTACGGACAAAATAAATGTCTTTTCTCTCCCCCTCTCTTCTCTCTCAGGCCCAGCCCGGTGTGGCTCGACACTATGAACGTTGCCTACAGAGACAAAACATTTATTTCTGATAATGTGGTACTTTACTCAACATATCAAAGAGAAACATGAGAAACATAAGCAAAGGGCACAAGACAGTTGCGGATAATGTGCTACGTGGTGGAAAGCGATTCCCGCACAACACCTTTATTTTCGGCTTGACTTGGGCTCAGCACCTGGCCTCGCCTGGCCAATAAAAAACAAAGCAGGCCGAGCCTCGCCAAGGCCCATGCCTGAGATGAGAAGGTGTCGGATAATGAAAGCCCGTGCACCCTTATACCCCCCCCCCCCCCCCCAATTTCCTCCCCTCCTGAAAAGGTTGTTTCACTGCAGCATCGGCTTGCTATGCCATCGAACCACCTATACAGAGGAAATCCGCCCTGCCACGAGACCACACTATAAGTTTAAACACACATACTATAAATATTATCTGGACCTCCATAAAATTAAAAGTGTTTGCTGGCCTATATGAGCTAAGTATAGCTAATTCATAAATGTAGCATACTTTACCACTTGTAACTTGCACCCTACTGTTATTCAAATCCTGGTACTATTCAAAGTTGCTTCCACTTTTCTTTGAACCATAAAAGGTGACATTTTCACAAGCCATGTTCTAATTCTTCAAAATATTATGAAAGTTGGGTTATGACAAAAATCCTCATTCGAACTATTCGACTAAATCATCATTTGCTTTCAGCCTGCCAATTACTATTTGCCGATCCCTACTAGAGCCTGAACTTGGCAACGTTTAACGCTAGAACCTTATCTAGTGTGGGAAGTCTAGCTGTACTATTCGAGGAGCTAGAGGGTGTTAAATGGGATATAATAGGGCTCAGTGAGATTAGGAGGACAGATGAGGCCTATACTGTGCTACAGAATGGGCACGTCCTTTGCTATCGGGGCTTGGCAGACAGAAGAGAACTGGGAGTGGGGTTCCTAATTCACAGAAACATAGCTGGCAATATAGAGGAATACTATAGCATTAATAAAAGGGTAGTAGGTATTGTAATTAAACTGAATAAAAGATACAAGATGAAGGTAGTACAGGCTTACGCGCCTACATCCAGCCATGATGACGCTTCAATTGAAAGCTTCTATGAAGACGTGGAATCGGCAATGAGTAAGGTAAAAACACAGTATACTATAGTGATGGGAGACTTTAATGCAAAGGTAGGGATGAAGCAGGCTGGAGACCAGGCAGTAGGAGATTATGGCATCGGTACTAGAAACGCCAGAGGAGAGCTACTAGTAGAATTCGCAGAACGCAATAATTTACGGATTTTGAATACCTTCTACCGAAAACGAGAAAACCGCAAGTGGACATGGAGGAGCCCTAATGGCGAAAATAAGAACGAAATAGACTTTATAATGAGTGCACACCCAAGCATCATGCAGGATGTGGAAGTGGTTGGCAAGGTACGATGCAGTGACCATAGAATGGTACGGTCACGAATTCGCCTAGACTTGAAGAAGGAACAACAGAAACTGATACGCAAGAAGCCAATCAATGAGCTAGAACTGAGAGGGAAAGTACAGGAATTCAGAGTGTCGCTGCAGAACAGGTACTCGGCTCTTAGTGAGGAAACCAACCTTAGCGTAGATACAATGAATGATAATCTGACGAGTATCATTAAGGAGTGTGCAGTGGAAGTTGGAGGCAGGGTAGTTAGACAGGACACTGGCAAGCTTTCCCAGGAAACGAAGAACCTAATTAAGAAGCGTCAAATCATGAAAGTGTCAAGTACAACAGACAAAATAGAACTGGCAGAGCTTTCGAAGTTGATTAAGAGACGTAACGTATGCTATGTAAGAAGGTATAACATGGAGAGAATTGAACACGCTCTGAAAAACGGAGGAAGCGTCAAAGCAGTGAAGAGGAAACTTGGGATAGGCAAAAGTCGGATGTATGCACTAAGGGACAAAGAGGGCAAAATAACTACCAATATGGATAGGATAGTTAAAATAGCGGAGGAGTTTTACAGAGATCTGTACAGTAGCCGAGACAACCACGACCTTAATACTATAAGAACTAGCAGTAAGCCAGATGACACCCCACCAGTAATGATAGAAGAAGTCAGGAAAGCTTTGGAGAGCATGCAAAGAGGCAAACCTGTTGGTGAGGATTAGGTAACATCAGATCTGCTGAAAGATGGAGGACAGATTGTGTTAGAAAAACTAGCCACCCTGTTTACGAGGTGTCTCCTGACGGGAAGAGTACCAGAGTCTTGGAAGAACGCTAACATCATCTTAATACATAAGAAAGGAGATGACAAGGACTTGAAGAATTACAGGCCGATCAGCTTGCTCTCTGTAGCATACAAGCTATTTACAAAGGTAATTGCTAACAGAGTAAAGAAAACATTAGAATTCAATCAACCAAAGGAACAAGCAGGATTTCGAACAGGCTACTCAACAATTGACCACATTCATACTATCAATCGGGTAATAGAGAAATGCTCAGAGTATAACCAACCACTATACATAGCCTTCATAGATTACGAGAAGGCATTTGATTCAGTAGAAATATCAGCCGTCATGCAGACACTGCGGAATCAGGGTGTAGATGAAGTATATATAAACATTCTGGAAGAAATCTACAGGGGATCAACTGCTACCATAGTGCTTCATAAAGAAAGCAACAGAATACCAATCAAGAAGGGTATAAGGCAGGGGGACACAATCTCCCCAAAGCTATTTACCGTGTGCTTACAGGAGGTTTTCAGAAGCCTAGAATGGGAACAGTTAGGGATAAGAGTTAATGGAGAGTACCTTAGTAACCTGCGCTTCGCCGATGACATTGCATTGCCGAGTAACTCAGGAGACGATTTGCAACTCATGATTACGGAGTTAGACAAGGAGAGCAGAAAGGTGGGTCTTAAAATTAATCTGCAGTAAACGAAAGTAATGTACAACAACTTCGAAAAGGAGCAGCGCTTCAAGATAGGTAATAGTGCACTTGCAGTTGTAAAAGACTATGTCTACTTAGGGCAGGTAATAACCGCAGAGCCGAACCACGAGATTGAATTAACTAGAAGAATAAGAATGGGGTGGAGCACATTCGGCAAGCACTCTCAAATTATGACAGGTAGATTGCCACTATCCCTCAAGAGGAAAGTATATAACAGCTGTATATTGCCGGTACTTAGCTACGGAGCAGAAACCTGGAGACTTACAAAGAGGGTTCAGCTTAAATTGAGGACGACACAGCGAGCAATGGAAAGAAAAATGGTAAGTGTAACCTTAAGAGACAAGAAGAGAGCAGAGAGGATTAGGGAACAAATGGGGGTTAAGGATATCATAGTTGAAATAAAGAAGAAGAAATCAACATGGGCCGGGCATGTAGCGCGTAGACAGGATAACCGCTGGTCATTAAGGGTAACTAATTGGATTCCCAGAGAAGGGAAGCGGGTTAGGGGGAGACAGAAGGTTAGGTGGGCAGATGATATTAAGAAGTTTGCGGGTATAAATTGGCAGCAGCAAGCACAGGACCGGGTTAACTGGCGGAACATGGGAGAGGCCTTTTTCCTGCAGTGGACGTAGTCAGGCTGATGATGATGATGATGATGACGATGACTGTTTACTTATTCATGCATGTGGACAGCAGTCACCTGGAGAGGATGTCGGCGTGGTAGTAGTAGTCAGCGAGCTTGTCGAGGAAAGAGCGCGGCTCAAGGATGAAGGTGGGCAGAACCACTTTGGACAGGTCCATGCCCGGCCGCACCTGCTTCACCAGGGCCCAGATGAGGCTGCGGTTCTCCTCTGCCACCTCTTCGGTCTGGCCTGCATCGCCCGCCTGCGCGTTGATCAAAGGAAATGAATTTGCAGACTTTCTGCACACACCCAACAACTTTATAAATCAAAATTATACTTTTACATTGTGCATACATATGTCTTAGCATAATCAGTAGAGAAAACGAAGAGCACAAGGCTATAAGGCATCAGAAATACAAGCATAGCATGCGTAATATTCTTTCTCTGTGAGCTATAAATCCATCTGTGGGTTATATAACTTTTTTCTTGAACACGTCATTCTGAAAATCAGCAACCCTGGATAACTAACCATTATTTAAATAACGCACACTAAAAATCTTGCACAAATAACTACTGTACTTGCTCGCGTTATTTGCATTTCTTCTCTTATTTTAGGGCTCCGAGAAAGTGGGGCCAAAACTATGTTAAGATGTCGCAAAGATGCCCTTAGCAACATCCATAACCATGGTATGCAAAATATGGGATTCGTGCCATTTTAACTGAAAAATCTGCCGACTGTAACAAAAAGACTCACAAATAATAAGCACCGATAAACTAACACGGCAGAGCCCACGACAGGTTCTGCCTTCCCGAATACATGTGCACACGATATCTGCCACCAAGTTAAAGTTGATGCTGCTTCATTAAAATGGAGTAGCTGCTGCCACAAAGAGTCAATCATCTTTCATTAGTTATGTACTGTGTTGCTTACCAAGGTCACACAGTCAGTGCTAGGGCACTTGCTACAGAGTATCTACTGTACCGAATGCACGCTTAAAATGGGAGCACCATGCGAGTGCCAGCGCCAATCCTGCTGGTGCCTTTGCTGCGGTGCTTTAAAGAATATGCAAAACACACCTGTCAATGTTGATTGATATGTGGTGTTTAACGTCCCAAAACCACTATATGATTATGAGAGACGCCGTAGTGGAGGGCTCCGGAAATTTCGACCACCTGGGGTTCTTTAATGTGCACCCAAATCTGAGCACACAAGGCTACAACATTTCCGCCTCCATCGGAAATGCAGCCGCCGCAGCCGGGATTCGAACCCGCGACCTGCGGGTCAGCAGCCGAGTACCTTAGCCACTAGACCACCGCGGCGAGGCACCTGTCAATGTTGCTTTTTATACCAGGAACCAGGGCAATACTTCAGGGGGTGGACAAATCACATGAGTTGTTCAGTGTGTAAATAAAAAGAGTGGTCTTTCACATGCACTAAGTAAATGAGGAAGCAGAGAAATATTGTTCAACACATGAGTACACATGCATAGATAATCAAACAGTTTACGGTAAGGCTTGTTGCCACCATCGCTCCACTGTGCTCCAAGTACCATCTCCTAATCATCAAGGCACCCTCACCACTCCAAGCTCCTCATTGCTCTCTTCCTGGTATGGTGTCTCCGGTTCCACTTCAACTTGCTCTGCTTCCCCGCTGTCTTCCGTCAGTCGCTGGTGCTCTTCCTCCTCCGAGTCGGTGTCGCTTGAACGCAAGCTCTGGGTGCCATCTCGCTGGTCATCCGTTGGGGCATCATCACCCAGATCTGCATATGCCATACAAAGATTACGCTCGCCAACCAAGTCACCATTTCAACAAAGGACAGAGTTGCAATCCACTGGTTGTAATGCGACGAAACCTAATTGATATGTTCCCGTTTCATAATAACTTGCGATGCGAGTACTTCTGATAATGTTATCAAGCAAAGCAAAACTGCGCCATGTTTTATGGAATTTAGACAGTACGTTCTTTTCTACTTTGGGACATAAAATGGCATGACAATGATGAGGCTAATGATTGTAACAAAGCAGCAACCAATTGCCACATTAACCATTTATCACAGTAACGTGTCACTGTATTTATTGCAGCCTATTAGCACTCCGGCAACGAATTTCAGATTTTTTTTTTCTCTCTCTAGTCATTGAAGCCTACATCTGCATTGCGTTATTGCTGACAGCTGTAGCAGCTTTGGTTTGATAAATCTGTTCCCTGCTTTCTTTCCAGCCAACATTTTCAGCTAAAGAATACTAAGGATTGCAGAACTGCCACGGAATACCTGGCTGAATACCGCAGGCACTTGGCAATGCCCAACACACCTTGGTCCTTGAAGTGGTTCTCGAGGTCGCTCTCGTTCCAGTGCCGCTGCTGAGACGTGGTAGTGGTAGGAGAGGTGGCTATGTGCGAGAGCTCGGCCTCACTCGCACCTATGCCCGCCACAGACAGTGTGGAGTCCCGGCTATTGCCCAACCCGGTGCCACCACCGCTGTTGCTTCGCAAGTGTCCCGACGTCATGGAACGCAGCAGAAGCGAGGAGCATCGGAGTGACAGCTCCAGGGCGTCCATCCAGCACTTGCCCGCCGCCTCGGAGGGTGCTCGGAAGATGAGGTGGCTCACGGGTAGTGGTTGTACCAGGGCACCTATGGCCTCGTTCCGGGGGCCCTACAGTTTTGCGAAGAATGGAGTCATTCACTGTACCTTGCTGAAATGTTTCCTCTCTTTACAACCGTGCCTTTGTTTATTAGTTGCTTCAAGCATGTCCGTATACTCTTTAACACTACCATCTTACTGGAATGCCACATTGCTTTTACCATGTTTCGGGAATATTGTCTTAGCTAAGTTTTAGCTCCCCAATGTAAACGTTAATTAATGCAATCAAACGTATATGTATGCACAAACCACTAAACAACATAGGTAACTACATTTAAACTATATTTAACTTACATAACATTCAATCACCAGAGCAGAAAAATTGTAATAAAAGTTCTTAGTGCATACGGCACTTTGGTATTTGCAAAGGAATTTACAAATATAATGAGTTACCAGACAACAGCAATGACAACTTGTTGCAGCTGGTATGACGGTAGTCTACGCAGAAGCGCCAGCTGCCATCCTTCTTCTTGACTAGCACGACCGGCGATGCCCATGGACTGCAGGAAGGTTCGATAACGTCTTTTGTGAGCATTTCTTCAACTTCGTGCTGGATAACTTGTCGCTCAGCATTAGACACGCGATAAGGACGTCGTCGGATGGGGCTGGCGTCTCCAGTGTTAATCCTATGAGTTACAAAGGATGTCTGACGCAAAGGGCGGTCATCAAAATCAAAGATGTCGCGGTAGGATTTCAGCAGGTGCCGGATGTTAGCTGTCTGTGCTGGAAGAAGGTCCGGAGCGATCATCTTGTCGATGGTATCATCCGCTGCGCTCGTCGAGGATGAAAACGGAGCAAAGGACGAAGAAGATTCGGCAACGAACACCGAAATGGCAGCATCTATAGAAAAAACTTTTGCCAGAGTCATACCATTTGGGATAACTTGAGCGCACCAGCTGAAGTTTAGGATCGGAAGAGATGCTGTATTTCCCGTGACTGTCAAAAGTGTGTGAGGCACGGCAACATTTTTGGCCAGAAGAACGTCAGCAATGGGGTGTCAACATGTAGTCACCATCAGGAACAGGAGGGACAGATCTCAAGTAACGGCTTGAGGTGCTAGGCGAACGTGATCTGCAGAACACAGACGGGGTTGAGCTGGTGTTGGGTCGTCATGGTAACACGGTAAATGAAGTTGAAGCATGCCGGTTCCACAATCAATAAGGGCAGAGTGGGCGGATAAAAAGTCCATGCCGAGGATAAAGTCATGGGAACATTTCTCGAGCACAGCAAATAGCACTGTCGTGGAGCGATCAGCTACACTTATACGCGCGGAGCACATTCCAAGCACGGGAAACGTGCCGCCGTCGGCGACCTGGATGAGTGGCACTGTGGGTGGCGTTAAAACTTTCCTAAGGCGGCAACGAAGTTCTGAATTCATCACTGATATGCGAGTCCCTGTGTCCACCAGTGCAACAACGGGTGTGTCATCTACTTCAACGTCAATAAGGTTGCGTCGAGTCGGCAGCATTGTCAGAGGATTTGGCAGGCAAGTGGTCGATGCAGCATCACCTCCGGGAGCTGCATCATCTAGTTTTCCTGCGGCAGGTGGTCAGTCGGCGACGTTAGTCGGCGAAATTGGGGCGAGCGAGACGATGGGCGACGAGAGAGCGGTGAACGGGACTGGTGAGCATGCGGAGATGGAGAGCGACGACGATATGGCGGCATAGAAGGAACGTCTTCACTGGTGGCCTGAGGTGACTCCCGGTAAGTTTGAAAGCGTCCATGATCCCTCTCTGGCCGATGGGTGTACCCATAGGATGCCTGATGCCAATACCACCGAGTGTTACAATGACGGGCCACGTGTCCGATACGGTGGCAGTTGAAACAAATCGGGCGATCGTCAGCAGTCCTCTACTCGGCTGGATTGCGAGGGCGCGCCGGAAGGTTTTGGCTTTGGGCATACGAAACATGGGGTCGACGACGGTTGATCGGCTGAGAGGGAGCTGTAGTGCACTCGGAGGCCAGTCCAGCATTGGAAAGCTCTTGTCGCACAATGGCATGTACCAGTGGCACCATCTGAGGGCTAGAGTCACAGGCATGCGAGCACGTGGACGCAGGAGACAGAGCTTCAAGTTCACGTCTGATGATCTTGGTCACGTGCTCTGCAGTTAACGGCATCTGTAGTGCAGGCCTGTCTTCGCACGACCACGTTGCTGCTGCGTTCGGTAGTCGAGTGAAATTATGGGCGATACGTCGACTTTTTGCGGCCTCAAAACGCTGGCACTCCTTGATGATGGCATCGACCGTGTTGCAGTCCTTGCATATGAGAAGGTTGAATGCATCATCTGCAATGCCTTTCAGTATGTGAGCTACTTTTCAGGTTTCTTCCATACCGTTGTCCGCTTTTCGGCAAAGGGCAAGCACGTGCTGAATGTAAGTCACGTAGGACTCTGTTGACGTTTGCGCACGAGATGCCAACTCCTTCTTGGTCGCTGCCTTTCTACCCACAGACTTGCCGAAAAGGGCGCGCATCTTTTCTTTGCACGCATCCCAGCTTCCAATTTCATCTTCGTGGTTCTCGAACCACACTTTTGCTGTTCCTTTCAAGTAGAACAGAATATTGGCTAACATAAGAGTTTCATCCCAGCGGTAATTCTTACTTGTACGTTCGTACAGCGGCAACCATTCTTCGATGTCGACATCATCCGTGCCACAGAACGTGCCAGGATCTTTTAGCTGCGGAAAAACAACAGTTGTTGTAGTCGCCTCGGCGGGAGCCGGTCCCTGGTTTGCCATGGTGGAAAAATCGAAGCGTCGGCCACTGCGGAGCTCCGTTATATCGTGTTGTACCCCGCACCTCCACCAAATGTTACGGGGGTGAGAGAATGAATGAAATAAATATATTTACAAAATATACAGGGAGAGTCAGAGGCAGCTGCAGCGAAGATGGAAGACCAGCAGCAACAACAACACGAGCACGGTCGCTTTCATCGTCTTCGTCGTCTATGGTGCTCTTTCGTTGCCGATGTCGTGTAACAATATTTCAGACACATCCCAGAGGTTACGAAGCAATATAAAATACGCTCACTTCAAATCAACAAAAGTGAGAAGGTCCATGCTTATAGTTACTGAATTTTGAGCTACAGCACCTTTGGAAGGTGATTACCGTACATTTAAAGCAGCCCTGCACGACTTTCCAAGTAATTATTGAATGGCTTCACGAGAGGAGCTCATTGATTCATGAATTGACTGCCGCAAAAATTTTAAGAATACACCGAGTACTAACGGAGTTCAAGGAATTTGTCGGATACTTCAGTGCTTTCTCTCTACTTTCGTTACAGTGAGCGCGATGAAAGCTACGTAGGGGTAGAGGAAATAACGAGGGGGCAAGAACCTACATACAGTCAAATTCACACTGATGGGAAATCTCGGAGCGTATGACATGATGATTCGGCCAGCACTGCGATCACGCGCTGGCAGCATCTTGAGCATGCGCGGACGCTTCAGAGGTGCAGTGTTGAACCGTGTCATCGGCTAATGGCAACATGCGACTGCAGCGCTGGCCAGACCTCGTGTCGTGCGCTCCAATATTTCTCTTAAGTGTGTAACAGACTGTACATTCATGAGCGTGAATCACGACCTTGAAAACTTTTTTTTCTTTAGAATGAGCAACTAACTTCCAGTGTGATCATGAGCCCACACGTGGGCAAGTGGTGGTGTCTCATGCAGCTGTGGCGAAAATGCAGTCTGCAATGCTGAAACCAGCCAATGGCCATAGACGTTGGGTTTATGACACGGTCATCTGGGTTCATGGCATCATTTGTTGAGAGATGTCTAGCCATTTCTAACCGACTTCGAGAATTCATTGTATATTCCAAGCTGTGTGCTGTGCTAGAATGTTGGGCTCACATGAGCTCAGGAGCCTAGACAGCAGTGTTTTCTGACCATGCTGAAAAAGTGTCAAGAGCGCCAAGAAGGTCAAATAAATAAGTCCTTTAATATATGTGTCATTGCATAATGAAAGGCTACTCAAGATAAGGGCAAACTTTCATTCATTTACAGCTACAGCTCAATCAAGCATTCTATACTCTAAATAACAGAGCTCTTTTGATAATTGAAATTTTAGAGCAACCTCACCATTGTAATCTTCAAATTCTTTACAGTGCGAACCCTAATGCCATTAGTTTTGTATACTATTTAATGACACCTTGTTTTGAAAGTTTCCCAAAATTAGTGCCTGCAGATGATTTAAACATTCACTGGGGCAAGACATATACCCTATTTACTTGCATAATCCTCGCACTCATAAAATTTTCGCACCCCTCACATTGCCCAGCAAAAATACAATTTTTTTTTCCGGGAGTAATTATCGCACTCCCGAAAATTGCAGCAGAAATGTCGTCTGCTCCTTCATATCACTGATGATATTAGCACACAAAAGTCTGGCACCATCTCTTAAGCAACATGCGTGCTATCAACGCACGAGCCCCCATCTAATCCAAGCCAAGCCAAAGTGGGAAGTGCGCGTTGGGGTGTGTGTGTTAGTGTATGTTGTGTTGGTTCTCTGGTAACACTATGGGGCAGGCGATACGAAAGTTATACGGTTGTTTTCAAGTTGGAAGTGATTGATGATGCACTAAACAATGGCAACAGGGTTGCCGATAGGCATCTCGGAGTCGATGAGTTTTGTGTTCACTACTGGCAACGGCAGCCCGAGCAGCTGAAAGCCACCTAGATGCGTTGGGCCTTTCGTGTGCCTAAGACTGGGATAGATGATAAATCTTTATTTCCTCAGAAAGCAACTGCAGGTGATTCCATGTTAGATGGCCATCAGCGCTAGGCTAACATCGCACGCTAGCTTTTCGTAGGCTCCCATGGAGTGACAAATGCTAACGATACGCCGACAGTGCCTGCAAGCTTTGTGTATGGTATTTTCCTACTACCGTATTTACTCGCATAATCTTCTAACTTTTTTTGCCGGAAAACCAATGAAAAGTTGGGGGGTGCGAGAATTACGCGTGGAAAACTTTCTACGAAAACGTACAGAGCAAAAAAGAAAATGAAGTGGCCGCAAATCGGGATTCTCACACCAACAACTAACAGCAAGCTTTAAGAAGTACTAATTAAAACTTACCTCAACAATAAAAGCAAAGGTTCAACACAAGACAAGATTTAATTGAGACACAAAAAGTGGAAGCAAATAGTCAAGAATTAGAATACCATATGCAAAGCTTGCGGACGTTGCGGGCATAGCGGTAGTGTTCGTCACTCAACAGGAGCCCTCAAAAGGTAAGCGTGGGACGTCAGTATCGGACTGATGGCTATTTAACAGAATTGTCCGCAGTTTCCTTCTTAAGAAATAAAGTTTACCATCAATCCAAAGGGCCTACCGGCAGCCCTGTTGCCATTCTTTAGTGCATTATCTATCACTTGCAACTTTAAAGCAGCCGTACAGCTTCAGTATCACCTCATAACTTGAGAAGGTTACCGACGCAACATACAAAACACGCCGAAACGCGCACTGGCCACTTCGGCTTGGCTTGAGTTGCATTGAACCTTTGTGCAATAGTACGCTTGATGCTTAAGAGATGGCACCAGATGACGTGCACTATCATCATCAGTGGCTGGAAAGAGCAGATGACATTATTGCAGCAGTTTTCGGGGGTGCAATAATTACTCGAGGAAAAAAAGAAATCGTATTTTTGTTGGGCGATGTGGAGGGTGCGAGAATTGTGCAAGTGCGAGGATTACGCGAGTAAATACGGTATTTTGTCGCGGCTTTTGTGTCTCAAATAAATCTTGCCTTATGTCGAACCTGTGGTTCTATTGCTAAGGTAAGTCTTTTTTAGCACTCCTCAAAACTTGTAGTGAGTTGCTGGCGTGAGAATCCCAATTTTGCGACCAATTCATTTTCTTTTTGGCTTTGTACTTTTCGTGGAAAATTTTCCACCGCATAATTTTCAGACCCCCTAGTTGTCATCTGTTTACCACAAAAAAAGAAATATGGTATATGGCTAAGAATAAACCATTTCTCACGGAATGAAGAGAATGAGTGACAACTAAAAATAAGAAGCATGAAGCTACACAAAACGCCTTCAAGAGAAACTTAACATACAAATCAAATGACATACCCGTGATGCCCAGATGGATTGCTCAAGTGGATGAAAGATCTTGAAGCAGAATCCATCCTTCTTGGAAGGTCTCTCTATCAGCTCACAAGCATTCAACAGGACAGTGCCAACCCATTGGCTACTCTGGAAGCCGAAAGAGCAAGGAACAATGCAGAGTAACGCATATAATGATTGAATGTCAAAGCTGGTGTGTTCACAATGAAGTCCTCCTTACTGATAACAATAGGCATAATACCTAGCAGTTGTGCCACACATAAAGTTTCCAGGGTAACAAAGAATTTATATGACTCATCTTTTGATGCCTATTTAGGCAAATGCTGGTCACAGGAGCAGTTAAGCCTAAAAGATTACCTGTCACTGAATGGTGGCCAAGAAAAATAATTTAATCAGTTCATCACACAAGAATGCAGGCTACGCTTGTGTGAATGTTAGGGGACTTCAACTATTAGAACGAAAATTACGGCATTAAAATTTGCTTTGACAGATATTTAAAATTTGTGAGACTTAGAAGTATTCGAAATAAATAAATAGAAGTTCTCCTGTATGTAACCCACCTGTATAAGTTTGTTTCACTGCACAGTGCTACACCTATGCAGAAAAACCACTTACAAAGAAAGGATCTGCACTGCCCCAAAGCCTTCAAGGTTAACTGGACATATTGCCTGTACCTCCACTATGTCCTTGTTTTGAGGTTTAACCCCCGTATTCTAGAACGTCCCTTCACTCAAGGCTCCACCTTCACTTGAGAAAGCCGATGGGAGTGCCGTCTCTAGTCACGACAAGTCACTGCATATCAGTGATAATCTGCTGAGATTCTAGAGTAGCACAGTGCCATTTTCAGCTGAGTGGCGGTGCAGTGCTCAACTCTGTCAAGTGAAGGGTGAAAGTCGAGTCGAGGAGCGTTTGTGAAAACGGGGGTAAGTGCGCGCTGTTAGGGCTTGTATGGCCTAAGTATGGCAAATTTTTAAAAGTTACGTATTGTACCGCTTATAACCTACACCCTGTTACTATCCAATTTTGCTGAAAAATTAATCCCTTCCACATCTCTTTCAGCCAAAAAGTGATATTTGTACTAGCCCAACACAAGCACATACAACTTTTTAAAAATTTGCCCAAAAAGATTTCCCACAGCAAGTTAACTCAATCATCACCAAAAGTGAGCATGTGACACTGTTGATTATTAAGAGGGCCGATGCCCCAACCATACAGACGTGCTAAACACAGTTAGGCTGATTTTTGTTTAAAGCCTACACCGACAGATGCACTGAGTGGCACAGCTGAAGTGTAGGCTGTTAGTGGTTACCAGACAGCGAACATGAGGTAAAAATGATGAAATAAGTTGGCAGTTCATCTGAAAATATGGACCAGACAACCAGTGTTCTAATGAAGCAAAAAGAACAGATGCTAAGGAGCAAGGATGCCGTTGCAATTGTGCAGTTTCATACATAACTGGAACTCAATGAAAGGAGCCTTCATATTGCAGTGAAAACAAACTTGAAACGTTGCTAAACATGACAACTGCACAACCAAATAATGGTTAGGCATCACTGGATTCGACTATGGCTACAACAAACTGCGACCGACATTCTAGACGACTAAGCATGCCTGGTTGAAATTCAAAATATCGCAGCAGGGCCATGGAAGTACGGACTAGAGAAACGCAGGTCCACATTCAATTCCTAGGAAGTATCCCTATTAGTGCACCCTTGGTTGGGTCTTGTACACTTAATTCCGACCTTGGCGATCTTGGGGCTCTTGTAGAGGAGCAGCAATCCTGGCTTGAGCACGCACCACAGCTTGGTCCAGCCCTTGAGGCTTCCCCGCACCTTGAGCCAGTCAGCGAGCACTATGATCGATGGGTCCGTGAGCGTGCTGGACAGCTCCATGGCCACCCGCTTCTTCTCAAATCGATAGTGCTTGCGCTGGGCCTGCATCACATTTGGCACAGATTGACAGATTAGACCTGTTCTGGGAGATGTTTTTTTTTCCTGGGGGTGTTCAAATGAAAAGGTACGAAGCATCATAAAAACGCAACCTTTAACATAGATGCCAATGATGCTGCGGAAGAATGTAGCAAGATATCTAGGCAGAGACACGAGTGGAGTCTCTGCCATGGATCAAAATGTGCAGGAGTACCCCCATGAGTAGGAGAGGGCAGATGTTCTTACAAAGAGTGCTGTCCAATTGGCACATTAGTGCATGTGAGGACAGGATGGCATTCACATTGCCAAATTCAACTAGTGAGGAGCAGTGGGGCGTTATCCCATTTCACACAGCAGATAATGTTAAACGGGCCACCGTTCTCCTGTGATTTTTATGTGTTTGGTCCCCTGAAAGCCATCTGAAAGGGCTGCACTTCAACTTGGACGAAGAATTCAATGACACTATGAAAGACTGGGTCTCGTCACGGCCAGAGGAATTCTGGGAACAAGTAATTATTCGACTCGTTCATTAATAATTTCATTGAGCTGTGGCATATGGTGTATGCTCTGACTAACGTTCTCATTTATAGCAACAGCCGCAGGTTGGAAAAGCTTGAGGAGCTCACTGAGACTTACTCATGAAATATGTTTTGCGCTTAGGGCTCAGCTGGACTCGCAATAAAATTTTCCTGAGTCGGACTCACTCAGATGCACATTAACGAACAGGTCGGGCTCACTCGACCTGAATCCAGGTTAGGCTGACAGTAATGCTCAAGATAAGTAGATATGAACACAAGCCAGCAAAATAACAGGGAATTCACTGGAGAAATATATCTTGCGCTATGAACTCACTCGGACACAGACTCACCCAAAATATTTTTCCTCCGAGCTCACTCGGACTCAAGCTCACCAGCGTATCACTCAAGCGGACTCGCTCAGACTCAGACTAATGGCTCGATCTGAGTGAGTGCAAGTGACTTGACTCGTGAGCGAGTTTGTCGAACTATGCCCACAGTTGTTTTGTACCTATTCATTTGAACAACACTTGTATTCCCCCACAACATACAGTGGGACCTCAACGGAAAGAATGCATATATATATATCAAATTACGGTAGACTCTTGTTAAACGGAGCATCAAAGGACCAGGAAAATGTGCTCCATTTAAAAGCAGTTCTGTTTACAAAGCGATGAACAGGGGGGAAAACAATCCAAGTTTGAAATCAATCATGTTAGAAGCAGTTGTTCCATTAAAAGATATTTTCATTTACTGTGAGTCTACTATAACCGATATATGAAAATCAGAAGTTTGAAATCTGAAATGTCGACATGTAACAAAGCTATGCTTACAGTAAATATTGAATATAAACAAGCAATTGACACGTCGAATTGGACATTGCTATGGCAGTGTTCTACTGTACCTGCCACACTTATCAAATTCTTTAAATTCTCTGAATGCAAAAGAAAAACTACTTCGTTATTTGTTTGAAAATCTTCACTTCTTCATACATTTCCAGGTGGCAATCAATTTCGACCATAGAAAATTTAGTCCTACTGCGTTTCTTGAACGTTTGGAATCCTTAAATGCTTACGGCAGCAGAATAAATTTAGAATTTTTGAAGTTTTCAGAAAACCTTGCCAAGTTTACACAATAACAACTCTGTGCTACAGCCACTTGAAAAAAAAAAAAAAAGAAACAGGAAAAGTGAGTCTGCTAGGCAATGACATACTAGGACTGAGAGTAAGTGGACAGTTGTGAACCTTGTGGCTTACGTTACTAAAACAGTTTATGCCCATAATTAAGACATCTCCTATTTTTAGCAGGTGACTGCGTAGCAGTGAAAAAGATATAACATGTAATGCTGAGAGCATATTACATGATAGTATAAGAAGAGACAATACTGAAGACAAACATGGAGGCTTTAAAGAGACCACTCACCTTGTAAGATTCCCGCTTGGCAAGTTTCGCAGACATCTGCGTAGAGTCGCCAGCCATGACATCCCCCTTAGAGAAGTCACAATTAGACTGCTGTAAGCAGAAATTGCCAATGCAGAAAAACGTGTGCAGTTACAAAGATGCATCGTTAAAGATACCAATTATGGGTGTACTTTGTTTTTATTTGAACGAGGAGCTTCCTGCAGAACAGTAAGATGGCAGTGCGGAATTTTACTTTTTTTTTTTTTGCATGGCCTGAGCTTGATTGAAAATATTCGTAAGTGCATTTTTTTTATTACTGTAGTCGCTGTCTCACCCCCTTTCCAACAGCTCCCTTGCAGTACCCCATACCAATGGCACAAATCTCTAAAATGGTGAAATAGTAACTATCAAGAGTCACAGTTACTATCTCACCAGAAGAACTGTGACTCTGCAGTGGATGCATGAAGAGTGATTAATAATAGTACGCTAAAGTTTAAAGCATCACGTACAGTCAAGAGTAAATTTTAAATAAAGTCAGTCAATGTTATGTTAACATGGTGTCGGTGCATGTTTCATTATATGTAGCAGGCAAGGCTGTATATATGTAGTTAGCAAATTCAACAGCCTTTTCTAACTTGTCACATTTGCAAATGAAAAAAATCCTGCACACTTACAGAAAATATAGCTACGCATGACGTAATTATGTAATATTAGTTGCCATCTTTAACGTAGGGAAAAAAAACATATAAAACAGCACACACGGTATGCACAATATGTGTTATTAGACGTAATGTTTCATCCATAGGGCACCCTTAATACATAAAACTACTTTTATATCAGAAACAACTGTAGTAATGCAAATTATTCCTGGGCCTGACAAATTCTCCAGCAACTAAGAAGAGCTTTTTCTCAAGAATCCATGCGGATTTCTTAGCAGCTTTGCCCTACAATATGGGTGGTTGTCTGTCATCCTAGGGTAGCTGTTTGGACTTTTGGTTTGCAATGATACAGAGTGAAAGTACATAAGACTAGGACAGAGAAGAGGCTTGACATGCACAAGCACTTGTGCGTGTCAAGCCTTTTCTCCGTACTCGCCTTATGTGCTTTCACCTTGTATCATGTCTATTTTCCGTTTCTTCTTTAGAACAACCACACTGCAAAGAATACAAAGTGAGCTTTGCACAATTGAACCACTTCTCCAACTTTCACAACGCTGCTTGCTGAAGCATGAAATAGAGTACCGAAACAATCCTGCACCCGAATGCCCAAGTTTTAGTCACTATTTACAGGCACCACAAGTAATGTGGGCTTGCAAGAAATCTTTTGATTGATAGCAAGTGTAAAACCTGTCATACAATGTGCAGGCGAAAGCAAAACATGTTATAATAATGAATAGTGCCAGATAGTCGAGAATTTTACGCAAATGCTGCAACCACAGCTCACCTTAGGTGACAATGAAGTTGTGCTCTGTGTGTCTGAAAGACGAGGCTCCTCACCGCTAGCTTCAGGGCCTGTGCACACAAAAGGGGAAAAAATAAAGATAAATCTTTAAAGCACCAAGACAAAATATGCAATTCGCTCATCCATCTACCATATCCTTGAAGACTGCAAGTTGCATTTGCTACATCTAAGAATGTATAGTACAGGTGTACAGAGTTTGCCTAGCATTTATTAAAAGAGTTGTGTCCAAGAATATGCTCAAATTGACTATATATATATTCCTGTCCACAGCAAGTTATCTTTTCCCCCACTTTTCTTTCTTCACATGTACAATACATATCAATCTAATAACTTCCGCTATACTTTCCTTGGCATTATTGTCGGTTAGATCTCATTAATGTTGTGTCAAAACACGGAAAAACGAGCCCTTAAGAACACACTTCTCTACCTTATATATATATATATATATATATATATATATATATATATATATATATAGCTTTATTTGAATATGACCTGAATAATGGAAGACGATATTTAAATACAAAACTATGTGAATTTTTTTGCGATTACCGAAGTTCGTCAAAAGCACTTGCTGCGTAAGTGATCTTCAAAAGACCACTAGCTTTCACTTCTGATTTCTTCTCACAGTACATTGCGCTCTTTTCAGTCTTTGGACATGAGGGGCTCTGCAAACGACATGCTCGCAGTATCAGATCAACTATAACTTCATTCTATTCCACAGAGATCCTGCTAATACCCCGACTGAGTCAACTCGATGCGCTTAAGTAGACAGGTGTCTGGCGTTTTTTCTAGAAACACCTAGAACGTTTGCGACCTCTTGCAATGGGCATGCATACCTCTCTCGGCACATTCACCCTTGTTTCTGCATTTTGATAAAGTATGCTATGTCTTTCCAATATACCTAATTGGTTTTTCCAACAGTGACATGCCTGGTAATTGCATAATCCCAAATCACTGTCACTTCTATACACATGCTCAAATGTAAGCTGATCCCTCCCCCTCAACAAATAGCTCTAATTCTAAGTATTACTACTACATATTTGAGGGTAAATGCTCGTTCTTGGTTAGTGGATGTGAGTAAGTGCCTTCTGAAAGTGCTGATGCAAAGGGGCAAAAAATGTTCTCTTTAGGACTACAAAGGTACTCACTTAATGCTGTGTAAAAGGATGATGAACGGTAACAGATAGATAGATATGTGGGGTTTAACGTCCCAAAACCACTATATGATTATGAGAGACGCCGTAGTGGAGGGCTCCGGAAATTTCGATCACCTGGGGTTCTTTAACGTGCACCCAAATCTGAGCACACGGGCCTACAACATTTCCGCCTCCATCGGAAATGCAGCCGCCGCAGCCGGGATTCGAACCCGCGCCCTGCGGGTCAGCAGCCGAGTATCTTAGCCACTAGACCACCGCGGCGGGGGATGAACGGTAACAGTAGGCTTAAAGTTGTGAGAATTCAAAAGACTGAAGGAACTCTAGTCCCCTTGCCCACTCTTCTTGAATTGGGATGTGCACTACATTCAAACAGTGCTGTCTACAATATGGTTGTTAACGTGGAGGCAACATGAAAAATTTGCAAGTCCTTCAGAATGTGCCTGACAATGCCAATTCAAGTACAGAAAAGCAGTGTGAACACTAATCAAACTGTATTGTCATGTTGTTGGCAAATAAAAGAGTACTGTCTCCTCATTTGTAAACAAAATCAGCCCACCTCTGCAAAAGAGATTTTAAAAATACTGAGTGGCCCAAGCCGTGAACACACGGCGAAGAAAAACCAAACTACAATTTGGTCAACTGTAGGTCGCAGTGTGAGGCATGTCCACAATTTCCATTGTTGCTGTGCACTCTTACAAGAATATTTGTAAGTACTCTAGTTGTAAGTTAATCCAGGCATGCGCTATGCAGTATTGTAGTGCAGAGCATCAGAACTTCACATACTCTGTGAGATGCAAAGGACATTTAATTGCTATGTTTGCTTTCATTTTTCCCTGTGCATTACTTAAGACCTAGCCTTTGTTTTGTCGCGCATTTTCACGGCCACGGGATGCTTGCCACGCGACCCACGATGTATCCATACGTAAGCAGGTAGGGTCCTCCCTCACACGCTGAACCTTCAGCCGCTCAGGGAAAGGGAAACACATGGGACGGGTCTACCCAACAAAACGGCTATGATCACTTCCACCCGCTCGCTTCCGTCGGTGACGCAGGGTGACGAGAGCTTCGCTCACCAATTTCGAGCGAAACATCGCACATCCGTCCCGAGTTCCACTCACACTACACGAACCTCGGGAGGACAAGGAACCCCCACCGCCGATGATGGACGTGGGTCGCTTGGCGATCTTCTGCTCGCTGGAACCGCGCTTCATGGCGGGGACGACGAAGGAATCCCGGAAACAGCAGCAGCCGCTGCCGCCGCGACTCGTACCAGCGCCAGGCCTAGCCCGACGCGCCGAGCGCCGCCGGCGGAGACTACGCGCTCCCTTCGCTTCCCCAAACACCCTTCGCGCCTTTGTCCGCCCGATTATCCCGTTCCTCCTCCTCCTCTACGTGAGCGCGCGCGGAGACAGCATCCAGCCGAGCCGCATCCCTCAAACATTCCGACTCGTCCACCCTCCTCCTCGCATCGCGGACGGCTGCGCAAAGCAACACGCCTTTCCTTCGACGCGAAACCAAAGCGCCGCATATTTGACTCCTGCGATCGCCGCCAGGAGAAGCTGCGTGCTCGCCCTCGACACGCCCCTTCCCACGACGACGGGCTTCGTAAGACGCCGCCGTCGACGGCCGTGTGTCCAGCCCACGGTGAAATAAAAATCTCCAGCCCCTTAGCGCGCACCGCCACGTGCGCACCATCCACGGCAATCATGTGAACGCACTAACCGCCTGCACGACTCCGCCGCACGTTTTGCTTACACGCGGAATAAGCAGGCTGAGAGTGAGCTTCTTTCGGCGGGAGGTGGGGCTGCGGGCGCGTAGTATAGGTTGTTTAATTGGGGAAATAGATACGTAAAACAAAGAAAGGAAAAGGATATGAAATGTCCCACCAAGAGGGGCTGTCGCCTCGTCAATCTACGCACTGTAGTAGCTTTTTTTCTGACAGCGCATGTCTTTCCTCTTTCTTCGAAAGATGAAATAAATCACAGATCCCACTGTAACGGAGAAGTAGCTTCGAGCGAGAATGCTCTGGACATTCCTTTCTTGAGCTTTCCGCGTAAGTGATCAGACTCCCTTTTAACTGTACCGGGCGAACTGCTGACACCTGGAGGAGCGGTCAGCAATACAAGGGTGAATAAAGGCGAAGGTTCGTTTTCGTAAAGGGTAGAAGCAAGGCCGTTCGCGACCAGTAAGCACTGTCTGCGTCGGGCAAAGCGAACAGCGCTATAGCTACGAAAGTATCGACGTTATAATTTGTCACTCGCAGAAAAGAAATCCCACTTCATCTCGCGCGTATGCATGCGGTGAACGAAACGGTGGCCGTGTGCACGTGGCACAAGTTATCAGCGACAATAATTCAACAAGTACTCAAAAGCAGCGCTATAAAATAAGACCATACACAAAAACACGTAAAATCCTACTTACAGCCCCAGCACGCTCCAAAACACACGACGTAAATGTGTCGCGGCTGCTGAAAGCAACTACGTCGCTCTCCTTTTTAGCTCGCGATATTCGCAACGTTCATCGACAGGTGCAGATTCCCCTTTTTTTTTTTTTTTCTCGGCGCACACGCAAACACAGCTGGCGCGTGGCCATCTGTTAAGAGCAGAAAGGAGGTGGCGAGCTGCGCGCGCCTGCGACAGAACCGTTCAGTCGCGTATAGGCAGGCACCCGGCAATGCAGTTTACGAGATCTGATGGCAGCGCCCGAACACACAGCCTAGCGAGTATAGGCGCAGCGAAACCGAGTCTTCCAATGCGTAGCCTAGCGAGTAGACGCAGCAAAACCGAACTTGCACGTGCATATCATTTTCTTCTTTAGTTGTGAGCAAGGGGGTCACGGCTGATTATGTAAGCGCCCAGGCAGCGTTCTTTGAAAATGTGCCAAAAAGGGCACTGACACTTCAGCGTGTCACTGTGTTCAGCGAGCGTTCCATTGTCTTAGTATCCCTGGCGGTCGGTACCAACAACGCAGAGGCGGCCCAAACAGTTTCGTCGCGGGCATCCGAAACCTCAAAACTTGTGGAAGGACGACACGGCCTGTTCAAGGGCCTCTTCGGGAGAACTTTAGGAAAACCTGAGTTCATTCATACTATCAATCAGGTAATAGAGAAATGCTCAGAGTATAACCAACCACTATACATAGCCTTCATAGATTACGAGAAGGCGTTTGATTCAGTAGAAATATCAGCCGTCATGCAGACACTGCGGAATCAGGGCGTCGATGAAGTATATATAAACATCCTGGAAGAAATCTACAGGGGATCAACTGCTACCATAGTGCTTCATAAAGAAAGCAACAGAATACCAATCAAGAAGGGTGTAAGGCAAGGGGACACAATCTCGCCAATGCTATTTACCGCGTGCTTACAGGAGGTTTTCAGAAGCCTAGAATGGGAACATTTAGGGATAAGAGTTAATGGAGAGTACCTTAGTAACCTGCGCTTCGCCGATGACATTGCATTGCTGAGTAACTCAGGGGACGAATTGCAACTCATGATTAAGGAGTTAGACAAGGAGAGCAGAAAGGTGGGTCTTCAAATGAATCTGCAGAAAACGAAAGTAATGTACAACAACCTCGGAAAAGAGCAGCGCTTCGAGATAGGTAATAGTGCACTTCAAGTTGTAAAGGACTATGTCTACTTAGGGCAGGTAATAACTGCGGAGCCGAACCACGAGATTGAAGTAACTAGAAGAATAAGAATGGGGTGGAGCACATTTGGCAAGCACTCTCAAATTATAACAGGTAGATTGCCACTATCCCTCAAGAGGAAGGTATATAACAGCTGTATCTTGCCGGTACTTAGCTACGGAGCAGAAACCTGGAGACTTACAAAGAGGGTTCAGCTTAAATTGAGGACGACGCAGCGAGCAATGGAAAGAAAAATGGTAGGTGTAACCTTAAGAGACAAGAAGAGAGCAGAGTGGATTAGGGAACAAACGGGGGTTAAGGATATCATAGCTGAAATCAAGAAGAAGAAATGGACATGGGCCGGGCATGTAGCGCGTAGACAGGATAACCGCTGGTCGTTAAGGGTAACTGACTGGATTCCCAGAGAAGGCAAGCGGGTTAGGGGGAGACAGAAGGTTAGGTGGGCAGATGAGATTAAGAAGTTTGCGGGTATAAATTGGCAGCAGCAAGCACAGGACCGGGTTAACTGGCGGAACATGGGAGAGGCCTTTGTCCTGCAGTGGACGTAGTCAGGCTGATGATGATGATGATGAGTTCATTTGTAGATGCAGAGAATGTTGGAAATCGTGCGTGGCACCGACATAAAGACGAAGAACAAAGGTAGTGGGGAAGAAGCTGGACGAGCATGGACTAAGATCAGGGTCAAGTGTTCGAATAAAGAAGAGGTCATCCATCGAAGGCTTCGCCATATAAACGGCGGCTCGTCCGTTTCTATACAGTCCAAGCATCGCCGCGTCATCAAACGATGGCATCTGGAGCTTTTAGAGCGCAGCTATACGTTCCAGCGTTGAGGGGCGTTACCATTGGCGTCACGGATTGGGCGAACGAGGACGAGAGTTGAGCCACTGGCCTCGCAATCTTCCTCCGTCACGCGCATGCAGGGCTGGCACGTGCTCTACGGCTGCGTTCGCTTGTCGGGGATGTGAGCGTTTCAATTGGTTCGTGACGCCTGCAGTGCAGAGCTCTCGACCGCTGACAGTTGGCATTTTGTGACGAATATCACATTGCTACAATCACGGATAACCAACACTTCAAACAGGGTTAGAATTTGCCAAAATATGCAGCCGCGCTCAGAATTCGCATTGTGCGGGATCGTAATCATCACTATTTTTTTTTAATGCGAAGCATTTCTCAGCCAACTTCGGCGACTTTAAGCGTATCTATCTATTTAGCCACTTTTGTTTGGATGCTCTCGTGGTCACCCCTTTTGGCGTAAGCCAAAATTAGCATGGAAGGGTAACATTGTTTGACGAATATGACGCGCTGTTCAAGACATGAATAATGTCGCAATCCCGTCGCGTACGTCGTCAAACACTTCCCGCCAGACAGTTGATTGATTGATTTGTGGGGTTTAACGTCCCAAAACCACCATTTGATTATGAGAGACGCCGTAGTGGAGGGCTCCGGAAATTTTGACCACCTGGGGTTCTTTAACGTGCACCCAAATCTGAGTACACGGGCCTACAACATTTCCGCCTCCATCGGAAATGCAGCCGCCGCAGCCGGGAATCGAACCCGCGACCTGCGGGTCAGCAGCCGAGTACCTTAGCCACTAGACCACTGCGGCGGGGCACCCGCCAGACAGTGGCACATACCCACGGTCAGGTATGTGCCGCTGGAATGCGCATATGTGTCACAGATGATTGACACTTAGTATCTACCCAGGAACGACAAGAACACACATGGGCAATTTTAACGCGCTAGCGTTAAGAAATACCCGACATCGGTAGCGGCAACCCGATGAATGCAAAGAATAAGTGTCAGGGTCGCAGCTGCAATCTAACCCAAGCATTCTGCGTGGCAATGAAGCATTTTACCACAAAGCTACGCTAGGTCTCGGAAATACTATTCAAACAGACGCAAATCTTCGTGAAACGTCAATAGTGGTTGCAGTGCTGCCTACCCAATTTTATAAAGATTACATATGTACCGCTTTGATACAGCCGTGACGTGGGGTTAACGTCAATTCTGGTTAGTTGCCATGCACTGAAGTTGATTTATGTAGTATTGTTCAGGGCCAGCATCCTCGCGAGGATCAGCACTTCATATTAGCTTCTGGTTTTGCTAATACGCATGTTTCAGTTGGCATCATTGCGCAAGTGCCAACAACTAGCTTTTTAAGCATCTGCAACTCTTCAACATATGTCTGTGCGTGCAACATTTGGACATATATTTGGCGTCGTTTCATGAAGTGTCGCTCAATATAAAACTTGCAACACGGTTACCTTCCCTCCAGATGCTTCGTATAATGTCGATTCCAAGGTACGTGGGATCTGTCGAATTTTTCGTTTGTTTATTCGTTCAAAGTCGACGCGCATATAGAGAACTACACCGCAGCTTTGGCAAACTATGTCAGTGTTCGTCGAACGTCGCGCTTCGAGGACACGACTACAACAACAACAAAAAGGGGGAACTCCTATAACGTAATGGTTGCACCACTTTTTTTTTTTCTTTCAGACTGTAATCCAATACTGCCCTCCGGTTTCGCGTAACAAACGCTGTACGACACATGGTACGTTAGGGACACGCAAACGAAAAAAAAAACAAAAAACGAGAGCACGCGAGAAGGCCGGTCGCGCTAAGAACAACAAGGTCGCTGCTAATGGGGAAGCACACCGTCTTTCACTTCGCACAGCCCCAACACTCTCCAACTTGCCGCTGTACGTCCGTAACAAACTTATCAACTCTCCACTCAGGTTCGTGCTGAAATACAGGGTTGGCGAACAGGTCACACACGCCTAATTGGCACGACGAGGCGTATCCAGAAAAATAATAATAAAAGAAGTAAAAAGGAAACATCGAATACTATCATTAGCGAGCTCCCAACATGGAGGGCGCGCAGCAAGCCCCTCTTGGGTTGCCGAGACTCACCGGCTTCTACGGATAACGAAGTCCCGCACCTCGCATGGCAAGCCCTTTTCGAACACGAGAGCGTCGAGATATCGTGTGGGCAGACGCTTTGCTGCTGCTGCTGCTGCCGCGGCAGCAGCAGCGCACGCCTGTATTATTTTTTTTTCCCCGGCGGCGGCGACGTCGTCTGCTCCGCGGCAACGATCGTAGCGCCCCCGCGTAGCGCGAAACCGAAATAAACGAACGATGAAGCTATACCGGCAGAAATTTCTCCAACAGCTTCCCATCGAAGACGGTGTGCGAAAATGAAAGGCTGACAGAAAAGTGCAACCTCCTTATTTTTTTTTTTTTTCCGTAGAAGCGGAACCCAACATATATATCGAAGCACTGCCATTCTGGAGAACTGAAGAAAAATCGGGTACTCCAAAATAAAATATTCATGAGAACGAACAAACAATGATGTCAAAGAAAGTACAGGGTACTTTAGTAGTGGTTGTAATGTAAGCGTGAAAAAAGAAAAGTGGACGAAAACATAACCTGCCGCTGGCAGGGACGAAACCAGTGACCTCCGAATAATGCGTCCTGTGTTATAGCTCAGTTCATCGAGCATCGGGCGCGTTATTCCAGCTACAGACTAAAACATTCCCCAATCTGGTATCTCTTCGTAAATTCTACCCGCAGTGCTATGCAGATCATTGCCCCGGCTGTGGAAACTCGCCCACGACCTTCCATGTCTCGATCGAGTGCACTGCGAACATCTTTCCTCCCTTACCTGCTTTCCTTCACCCTTTGCGTAACGAGGAGCTGTGAGACGATGCTCTCCGCGATGGATCTCCCGAGGTCCTACTAGCTATGATACAGCGGGCCCGACTCGTCGCTGGAGTCGTCCTAGGGACGCCGTACCAGGGGTTCCTCTCACGCCCTCCTCCTATATGCCTTTATGAATAAAGACGTTTTCTCTCTCTCTCTCTCTCTCTCTCTCTCTCTCGAAGATCGCAGGTTTGGTCCGTGAAAGCAGCAGGTTATATTTTCGCCCACTTTTAGTTCCATTTACATTACAATTACTGCCAATAACATCCCCTATAGTATCCTTGGCATCATTGACTGTTCTCGTTAATATTGTGTCTAACAAATAAATAGTCCTCAAATTTCCCCTTCTTTCCTCCGAAATAGGAACTCGAAAACGAAGAACCACTTTCATTTATTTCAAAACAATACGGTCGGAATTACATTAGATAAATAGACGGAAAAACATGGTTGGAGTGAGTGACTGAGAATAAAAAAATAAAACACGAAAAATTTTTTCATGGCGAGAACTGTACATTTATTCTCAACTTAGAGGTTAAATCTCATTCAATTTACCATAAAATATTATATCCAGGCGATAACCTTGCCACCACTGCATGTGCCAAATATTGAACGCACCAACCTGGCCACCCCAGTTACCACTGTCATATATGATAAATAAAGTTTACTCCTTCTGCTCCGCCCATTGACCGTTGACGGTCAATTCGGAGAGGGTTATTATAATTCAATTATACAGAACGGAGAGCTACTACGCTTTGTCATTGTTAAACCAGTACGTCGTTGACAAGAAACTTTTTTTAAACTTTGTTTATGCTCCGAGCTTACATAAAGAAATAACAAACCGGGAATGGTGCCAAGAGGACGCCGTAAACATTTGTGCCGTGTAGCTTTCGTGTACAGATTTTTTTTCTTTTCTATTATATGTATAGCCAGTAGTTTCAAGCCCCAACAAGCCGAGAATAGTGCTCTTTTGAGAAACAAAGGGCAAGAAATAAACGACAAAGAAAGAAAGACACGAACTTCCAAACTCCAGATTCTTTGAAGCAGCACGTTCCTCCAACGACCCGCTTTTTGGGACTACCACAGCCTCTTTCTTCTTTTTTTTTTCTAATTGATCGACAAGCAAGATTTCAAAACAGCGGAACCTCGAGAAAAATAAGCGAAGAACTCTTAACGTAAACGCTTGAGCCTTTCTTTTCTTTTTTTTTTCTCCATAGGCCTTTAACACTCCTCCCTCGTTCCGATGTGGTGAGTGAACGGACAGACGGTCTGATGGAACCGTAGACCAATACATGGAGGATGCATGGACTGGTGGACCAATCGATGGAATGGACGGACGGATGCACGGACTGGTCTGCAGGTTGACGGACGGGCTGATGGACAGGTGGATAGTCAAGACAAAGCATGCAGACAGAGGGGGGAAAAAACGAAACTAAAAAAGTAAGGGGAGGCAAGAAAGGGAGAGAAACAATGAAAAATGACTAAAAAAATTCAGGGTGGCTATTTGGCACACGTCGACGAAGTAGGCCACGGCAGAAAAACGGGGGCAGACGGTTCCAACGCCGGTTCGTACCGCGATTCGACCCCAACCAACGGCGCACCAGAAGAAGTACGCGCACTTGAACTGCAGCGAGAGAAAGGGAGAAAGTGCACCACGCCGTACTCGAAGGCGCATGCGCGGTTGTCACCGGGACACTATTTTTCGTGAGCCGGAGAGGAAAGAACAAACAAACAAAAATCGGGGAGGACGACAAAGCGGCAGGCCCTAGTGGCGAAATTATCCGGCCCTCTGCAGTTTCCGCTCCCACGTGGCGCCAGGCACTCAGCTCGCGGGAGCGCGCGGTTGGATACTCGATCGGCCCGTCGCCCGACCTTGCCTCGGTTTTATTAGCCTTCCCCCTCTATGGTGTCCGACGTATCGAAGGCGGGGGTGGGGTGGGGGGAGGGCACTGGTATAAGAGGGTATAGTGGCGGTGGCCGAGAAAATTTTTAGTTTAAAAGCGAAGGACAAAAACGCAACGAGGTGGGCAAAGCAGCGCGACGACAATGGAGACGACGACGGAGACCTTGATGCCGTCCTGACACGAATCAAAAGCTGGTATATCAGAAGCGTCGTGCGGTCGCAGCAGCTTATACGTCGATGGCTTCGGGGTTTCTCTGTGATTCTGGAATTTTATTAAAGGAACGGATAAGCAATTATTAACAAGAAAAAGGTCACGTAGCTGACAAACATGAAAGGATCAAAACAAGCAATATGGCTGAAACTTGTGTCGTTCACAACTATCGAACAATTTATTTTGTACAGCAGATTGGATTGCGGAGCCGATGTGTCACGCGTTCACGTGCGTCCACACGCCTCTCAGTAACACGTGGCGACGCAGAGTAAGAACTCATGGTCACTTACGGTTCTTTTTTTCTCTGTCGCGCTGGGTTTTTTTGTTTGTTTTTTTTTTTTTTGCTGACACGCGAAACTGGACACAAGAGCTTTGCTGTTGCGTCCTGTTTAGTGTACGTCTAAAAACATCACTGTCGAAAGAATTCACCGACGGTTACGATATTGCCTAATGCGAATTATGAGCGCCTCTTCACGTTAGGGCAACACCAACTGTGCTCGAAGTTCTGGCTATCCGCAGTCGTAGCACCGCAGCATTGGTTACATATTGCCACGCAAACAGCAAGCGTTTAAGTGCTACTCTAAGCACAATTCTGTGAATTGCAAGCGTCGCGAAGCAAGCGAAACGCCGATAGTGTCGTTACTACAAGCGAAGTCAGATGCAGTGCACGTGCCAGCCATGCATGCGCACGAGCTCCGACCGAGGGGCTAGCACTCTCGTCCTCACTTTCGTCCTCGTTCGCTGTATGGCTTACATCGTCACCACTCAACGCAGAAAAGGCGCCGAAAAGCTGAGCTTAAAAAACAAGAACAAAAAAAAAGAAACGTAAGCGTGCGCAACCACTTATCCCCAAATCTGCTAACTCATAATCACTCGCTCGTCTTCGCCCTGTAAGATTACGAAGGCTTCACATTATGCGTAAAAGTCGTGCGGTGAAGCACGCTTGCAGTTATCGATTATGCGCTTTTACGGAAGTCGCCATGCCCACAGCTGCTGGCTCAATGAGCGACCACCGCTTAAACCTCGCATGCCGGTCATAGCACAGAAACAATTGAAGAAACGTCTTGAGTACCCGACGCTATGCCATCGCGTCAACAAATTCAACTCATCTAAACTCCCGGGGTATCAATGCGCCGAAAGCCGGACACGACTACGACTCGCGCACGTACTGGGTGACACCGCAATAAATTCGGCAACTCGGGACGTTATACAAAGGCGTGTTTGCATTCCGCCACATCGCAATACGACAGCCGTTTCATGGAGTCAAACCCACGTGCTCGAGTTCAGCAGCTCAACGCCATAGTCACTAGGCCACAGCGAGTGCGCCGGGAAGCTCGATTTATTCTCACGCACTCACGTGAACATCCATCCAGTTCTGACCTGACTACCTACCACCGTCCTAGAAACTTCGGGAAATGTCTACTACCTGGGGGTTCTTTAACGGGCATCCATATTTAAGCACACGGGTCACTACTTTCGCCTCCATCAAAAAGCAGCCGCTACGACCGGTATTCGATCCCGCGACCTTCGGGTCAGTTAATCAAACAGCATAGCCACTACACTCCAGCGTGTTGAGAAGAGCCGGCATCTGCTGCGGGTAAGAGAGAGTGACGTCAAGGGGAAGCTGCGATTTGACGTACTGGCATCGTTTCAACAACTGTGGCGGCGGGAACGCGGTGCGGCGCGTTGGCACGGAGACACGGACAGACGGCGTTGCACAGTCTGGTCAAAAAGCTGCTTCGCATCAAAACCCCGGTATTCTCGAGTCACCAACAAGCTCGCCACGAAAACGTTCGTCACGCTTGGCAATCCATGCCTGTCGAGCGACGAGAGCAAGCGTATGCACTTGTGTGCAGCGAAACGCGGTGGTCTAAAAGGAGTGACGACAGAGCCCGCGGCAGAAACAGTGAGCAGGCCTGAAATTATTTGGGTGGAAATTATCTAGCAGAGCACGCCCGCATGTCTGTAAGGCCGCGCACACTCCAGTGCACGCGACGCCACAACGGCCGCAAGGTGTCGCACCGCAGAGTAAGGTCGGCCGCTCGCGCGCTATACACAGACGTGGGCGCAGCTGTACATCACTGCTATACAACGTTTGCATGCGGGCCGATACTCGAGCAGAACAAACAGACGCCGTTCAATCAACCATATCATATTCCAAGCAGCTACGCGCGCGTACACACACAGACAAAGAAAGAAATGGACGGGAGCATCGGGACGGTGCGTTACGGGAAGTCCACTTAACCCAATAATTCCCAGTATGAGAAACATTTTTTCAAACTTCAAAATATTTCTTGGCCATGCTCTTAGAGTCACTAGGAGTACAAATTTTCAATAAAAACCTTGAATATATAGTCTGTAAATTATTAATGGGATGTTGCATATGTGCAACAATGGGCAGTAGTGTATAAAATGCAGGCCAAGCCAAGTGAAAAAAAACTTTTTATTGCCACCAATTATTTTGGCGAATTTTCAAATTGAAGAAAGCACAAAACTGAAGCATAGCTGTTTGGTGCCTACTGGTGAAAACTAACAAAACAGTTACGGTCTTTGTTGAAACACATCACCTTACACTTGGCACACGAAACATAGGTGTACCCTCCTGGGCATGCCTTACAGCGGTTCTGTTTTGCATTCCATGTGGGCCAGTGCTCCTTGCTGTCTCTTCTGACATCCCGGGGGACATTTAGGCACACTATCTTGAATGGTGTGACATTCTGAATCGAAGGGCGCCCTGGTGGTCGTTTGTTGAGTAAGATCAGACATGTTTCGAGCTCAGAGAGGAATTCGCTCAAGGATGTAGGCGTTCGTTTGTGCTGCTGGAGAATTTTCTTGTGCATGAACCATGCATTAACAGCTGATATTTTGAGCGTGTGCCAAAACAAATATATATACCTGCGTTTAGACCTGTTAGAAAAGCGATAGGAGAAGCCCATTTTGTCAAGAAGATCCACGCCACCCATTGATCAGTTGTAGGAAGGAATGATCGCTGGACAATCGACAAAAATGTGCTTTTTCTCCTTGCTGTCCCACCTTTTGACTGATGTAAGCGAGTCAGCACCAATGCAGTTCGAAAGAAGAGTAACAGTGCGGTTGTCATGCCACTTCGCTGCCGCCATTGTCTTTTGGTCACACAAAGTGACTGAAGTATCACAGGTGCCCCGACCTTGCTTTTTCATCAATTTCTCCTCCATCAACTTGCTGCAGCTCAGTCTGTTTTCACGAACCGTACCAATATAGAAAATTCCCATTCTTGAAAGCTCCTCTACAAGCTGAGGGCCTGTGAAGAAGTTATCAGCGACGACTAGGTTGTCGTCGCGCTTCGGTAGGCTGGAACACAGCTGGAGCACGACAGCAGCTCCCAACCCAAGCTGGTAGCCACCCTGGCTGCCATAAAAACCTTTGTTGCAGCGCTGGTAGACATCAAAATCATAACACAGACATGATTCCCCGGAACGTGCCCAAAGTTTTAGACCCCATTTACTCTTTGGTTTATTAGGCATGTACTGACGAACGTAACACCGCCCACAGAAAGGGATCAAGATTTCGTCCACTGCAGATTTTTTTTCTTGGGGCAAGACAACCATGTTGCTGCGCAAGGAACTGAGCCATGGGCGCACTTTCCAGCATTTGTCTTCTTTTACTTTGTCATTGGCCGCTTCATTATCGAAAAAATGCAGGTGGCTTGTGATCTTTTCGAATATGTTATGGGACATTACCTGGGCTACTTATTCATATCTACTTTCATTTTCCCAATGCGCACGAACCCTGTGCATGTTTACAAGTCCCATCCTGAAAAACATGCCCAGCACAGGTGTAAGTTTTTCTACGGTGAGGTTTAGAGTGGTTCCATGTTTTTGAAAGTAGTACTTATTGCTTTCATCGACGACATCCTTTAGCATGGATCGAGAAACAAACACGTCAAAGTATTCCACTGCACTCAGCGGCTCTGCAGGTGGCAGCGGAAAGTTGTTCTCGAAACTACCTGCCTCGATATCAAAATCCTTTTTCACCCATGTGTACCGCCTTTTCATGTTCCGCGGTGTCCGATCTACAGAAAACGCATCCGTCGAGGTAGCAACCTCTTCCTCAGCTTCTTTTACCTCAGTTTGGATGGCATCTCCTTCATCACTGCTGTCTCCAGACACTTCTTCGTCACTTTTTTTTCATCAGCGGAAAAATCGCTCTCATTAGGGTCGATAACATCCAGCAGGTTTGCATGAACAAAACGCTTCGGCTTCTCTTTTAGAACAGAATAGAATGTTGAGGTTGAAATTGCAATATGTCCCTGAAAAATTGTTAAAACAGCAAAATTAGCAAACAAACATCCGTTCACACACTCCAAACGAATGCGTGTCACGATATGTAAGACGCGTTTTAAGCAGAAAAGCCATGTTGCATATTTGCAACAATGAAAATTGTGGCATTTAGTGCCCACTGTTGCATATGTGCAACACACCACGTGCAAAAAATATTTTCTCGAACAGAGCAAGCAAAAAACTAACTTTTGGATTCTAGATTACTGTCAAGAGTGTTTCGAACACACATTCAGTGAAAAAAGCAGCGCAGGTTAACTTGAGGGCTCATAAAAAAATATTTACAGTACCTTGTTTGCGGAGCTTGACGACGACATGGATGCTGCCATTTAGAAAACTGCAGATACGACGAATGTGGCCCCCAAGCGGCTGAAAATTGTACTGCGTGGAACGAAGAACCCTCAAAATAACATAGTATGAACAACTTATACCGGTGCATTAGGATCCTTGCAATCGGCAGGGCACGGACATGGGTGTTGCAGATATGCAACAAGGGGCAATAATGGGTTAAATTTCTTTACAATTATGTCATAAAAAACTACATTACAGTCAAAGACAACATAACGTTTCTTGTACCCTCCTTGGCATCCCTTTGTGTTGGTTTCATTATATGGGGTTCTACGACCCAAAACAGCAACATTTTTATGGGACGCCATCACGAACGGCTCCGTAAATTTTGGGCTTCTCGTGTTCTTTGACGTGCACATACATCGCACAGTACACGGGCCTGTACGTTTTCGCCTCCACCGATTAAATGCGACCGCCGCAGCCGGAATCAAACCAGCGACCTTCGAGTCCACAGCCGAGCACCCTAGAGCCACTTATCAACCGAGGCGGACAGTCAGTGTTGGTTTCGTTAGATTGAATCTAACAAAACAAACCAGCCCATGATCGATTCCCCTTTCGTTCGTATATATAAGGATATATATTTCGAAAACAGACCTTTGCAGGAGCAAGCTGCAAACATGCGAAGCTTTAGCCGCTTTTGCACACGTCTTGAAACGGTGTCCAAACTATGGTATGTCAAGGCGATCACATTCTCCTTAGTCGCATTTTTTTTTTTCGAGCTGCTACGCCAGGTTCTGCCCGCTTGGTATTAGAAGGCCCATTTCGTCGCGCCTTGCGCACTCAGTGCCGGTGGCAGAAGACGGACATTCTCAGTTGCGCAACAACCATCTGCTTGGGAGTGCACACGACGTCATTTACTCGTACACATCTTTTTTCTATCCTTCTATTTCCGTTCGTCGTTGACTTCTTGGCGCTGCAGAGCCGCTGAGCCTACTTCAGCTCGGCTCTTCCGAAACGACTGCCTAATGAGGCAATGCTGCTGCGCCTCTGTTCGCGTTCTTCGATTTTTTTTTTTTTTTTTGTACGCAGTCCAGCCACTAGCCGGTCGAAACGTCTATTTCGGGCTCGATACTGGCTGATAGGATCTTCTTCCTTTTCTTTCATCATTAGCACGTAGACATTGCGACTATTATTACGAGAAAGCCGCTGCTACTAAGGTCAGTGGCAATACCTGGAATGCCAAAATGGGAAATACTAGGATTATATCTAATAATAATAATATAATAATAATGACGATGAGAGTCAGAGATAAGTACGTGGAGATAAGCACACACGCCCTCCCAGTTTAATATGGGTAATTTGTTGGGATTGATGGTGCCTTTCTGTCGATAGTTTTCGTTGAATAACCCCAATAGGGCCAACTTTAAAGAAGATAAATTCGTCAACGCGCTCCTCGATGTGTTACATTCACAGGAAACAACGATCTGCTATTTCACAGCCTATAGCTTTTCCGTAAACAAAGCAAGCCCAATCAATCTCGAAGCGGGCACCGGCCTAAAAGAGCATGTTTCCGAGAGAAACCAGGCACAAACCGCGGCTTCACCTCTGCCGGTAATGCGTTCAGTGCAATAACTTCCAATTCAGTATTTTTCAAGTCCTCCTTGGATACTAGCAAGGAGAATTACCCTGGTTTAAACAATTACAGAATACATACACGATCCACTGCCAGAACTGCGGCGCACCTTTCAGTCATCTGTGGAAGGAAGCCGTGCTACGTGATTTCCCTTCGTACCTTCAGTAATTTTTTTACTGATAATGTAAGTACTATGCACACTCAAAATTAACAGTTGGCCATCACTTCTTAAACGGGCCCTGTCACATTTCGTTTTCAGCATGGTGAGAAAACGCTGCCGATCGAGGGTAGAAGCTCCAGATAACAGGCGAGACAAATATTATAGCGCAAAATGCAGCCTGGAATTTAGAGTGAATTCTGAAGGTCAACTAAATATCGCTTTCTCTTCTCTTGGCAAATGACGCTACGGGCCCAAAAAAACGCTGAGTCACAAGCCAGGTCAGCCATTTCCTGATTTGAGCATGCCCTCGGTCGTTACTGGGGCCGTCGCGAGAGGCCGCGACTTGTCCACGTGCGCACGCGCAATCGCAATGAAAAGTCGTGCATATGAAAAAAAAAAAGGAGAGAGAGAGAGAGAAAGCGCTGAAGGTCATGAGGCGCGCGTGACGTACCTTCCTCCCCGGTGCCCTCCATCCCTGCTAGCTTCCAGAGCTTCCGTCGGGACGAGAGAAGAGAGAATGCAATTGCAGCGGGCTACAAATCTTTGTAACTCAGCTCGCAATGGAGGGTCTTCAAAAACATTTGCGGCGTTGCATTCGTGAAGCAGTGAGCTACTTTCGTGAATCCATTTCATGGCTACTTGGAAAAGTGTTGCAGGTCCGCTTGAAAAACATTACGTTTGGATGAGAAATGGCATAGGTAATCTATGCTGAAAGAGATCAGGAAATACACTTTTCCGATTGAAGACTGCAGCGACAGGAACATGTGTCTTTAAGAAAAAATCCCTAACCGTATGAGCAGCTCGACGACACACAAAGAAGCCATGTTCAATTTATTATTTTTTTTTTGCAGCATGGCCAGAAACACTCCCTAAAAACATGCGAGCCAAACATAAAAAAAACGCGGCATGGCTAGCAATTTGCAATCAATTTTCAAAGCCAGCAAGAAGTCTACAAACGATATACCATATATCTTAATGGTATCTGGTATATCGGATATGCCCAAATTCACGGCCATTGGATAATTTGAGCACAGTGACTTGCATAATTCACGAGGCCGCCGCGGGAGGCCGCCACGAGCCCACTAGCGACCTCACTGAAAGTAAGTCATGCGTTCGAAGAAGAAAAAGTGCGCAAGGTCATGACACGCGCATGACATGACTTCTTTCCCTTGTGTCATCATTCCAATGCTCAGCTTCCGGCGCGTTCATGCGAATGAGACAGGAAATAAAGCATTTACAGCGTGCGGCAAATCTCTAACTCCGCTCGTACATGTGTTCTAAATTTTTTTGCGGCGGTCAACTCGTGAGGCAACTCGTTAGGCAAACTCATTTAATGAAGCCATTCTATGGTTTGAAAACAAGAATGTTGCAGAGCAACTCTGTCGGTGAGACAATGGCGGCCGTGGGCGAAGCTTGCATTTATTGTTAGGCTCAAACCGGCCACAGTCACATCACTGCGCCATTAGCACTGCCTTCGATCTGCCAAAGACCAACACGATCAAGTGTAGACGAGAGTTCGGTCAAGTGATGCCTATGAATACACCAGGGCCTATCGTCATTACGTGAGCGGGAATTATCGTGAATGTTCCTTAAACTGCAACGCTCGCCGAATTCAAGTTCTGGCAAGTGGTATAGTTAAACAACCGTATACACCTGTCACGTGTTATACGAGAAACTGCAGTACCCAATAAAACGCACACACTACAAGAGTACGACAAGCCTCTTTAGTAGCAAATGTTTCGAGCATGCTGAGTCAATCCACTATATATTGGCGGTCACTTTCGAGTTTTAGCAGCGCGGCCTAAACTCGAAGTGGGCCGACTGGTGCTCTCAAAGCACTCTTGACTTTGAAGTTTGAAGTTTATTCATCATCATTAAAGCATACATCTTTATCCAATGGTTTAATGGGAAGGGAGGGGCGAAAAGGCAACTAAATGCCTGACAATGCGCCAATCCCCACCCAGACAAAAATAATGCACAACACTCGGTATATCTTTAGAACATGAACCAAATTCAATACAGCGAGAGAAAAAAAAAATGGAGAAAGGAAGATGCAGCGAAAATAAAGAGAGAGCAGTGGGAGAAGAGATAAGAGATTCCAAGACTCTTATACATGCACTTTTTACACATACCAAAGAAACCTTTAATAATTCAGTCGTAGTTTTGACCAGGTATTAACAAGTGACAGATCGCGAAGTGAATAAAACCGTAGCTGGCTTGCAAAAATTTAAGGCGCTTCAAAATCACGTTCTCATAACCACGACTAGCGCTTGTTTTATACATCGGGAAGGTTGAATGCAGATCGATTTCAGAGATAATCGAAGCTATCTGCCCGTGTGGCGGTCTCTACGGAATAATTTGAAGCTATACGCACATAAGCAGGGCGAGTTGGACGAGTCCGATGTACTGTATTGTTCTATGTCAGAAGCCCATACGAAATGACAATGACGCCAGAAACAACGCGTAGGCAAAAGTAATTGCATTATTTGAGTAAATTGAAGTGTTTATGTTGCCTCTGGCGACAACACAGCACGAGGGCGATGCGGAATATAGGCAGGCAATATGTTTGTTTTTTTTTACTCTTTGCAATTGTGCCCTTTCTTCACGTTAGGTCATTAGTATAGAGTTAGCTGCTGTCTTCAATCGAAATGTAGGGGCAATCACGTGAATAAAGACGAAAGTGGGCAAACACACATCGCCGCAAAATGGCGGGCACCGATCCCATAGTTCCCATATACCTGCGTTGTGCTCTATACCAATGAAGCTATAAGAGGGCGCCCTTCCTCCTGTGAAATTAAATGAAGCATTTCGCTGTATCGGCATTTCTTTTTACTGAAGCTTTGTCATATCGAAATTTCGCAGTATATAACAATTACGACCACGTACAGGCCTTTCCTGGCGCCATTAATGTCTGTAACACCGTATGAAAAGCTGCAGGTGACATTCGAACACGCGCGCCTATCTTGGCGTCGTTTAAATATAATGTTCTTCCGACAGCAAAAAAAAAAAGAAGAAGAAGAAGATAAATAGGAAAGAGAAGTTTTGCTTCCGAGAAAAAAGGTCGTCGTCACATATCGATCTTCGCCCACGCACAACGAGATAAAACAAACGAAAAGCTGCACAAAAGAAAGCAAAAAAAGGACAACCGAATCTCGTGTGTACGACGTTGCGCAACAAACCCTTTCTTCGCCCGTGTATACATGTAGCGTACACTCCTCATGTTTGCGAGACAAGGCCGACCCGGTTCTCCGCCGCTCTTTTTCCCAAGCGCATATACAGCCCAGAGTCCCGATACGCCCCAGTTGCCAAAAAAAGCAAGCAAGCTGCAGAGCGCGCATGTGAGAGTTCTGCTGCGCAGAACCAGCTCACACAGCGTATACATATATCGCATGTGTTTCTTTCATTGCCTGCTGCCTACGAGTAATTTATTCCATTTCGCATAGCGGTACACAAAGAGAGAGATAATTTGTTTACAGGAAAGAGCACTACGCGGAGTGACGTTGCTTCGCTTCAGAGTGCTCGTTGTAGGAGCTCAACACAGACGTCCATTATGGATACGCGGGAAAGTCTTTTCACCCCGCTCGCGCTGTGGGTCGTCGTTTCCGAAAAGTAAACGACGCGGACGCACTGATATAGTAGGCCATTTATGACAACGCTTATAAGGCTACATATTTGTTCGCGAAAGCCTGTCAACATTTAGTTTTCACGCGGAAACCTGTTTTTGTGGACGCTGCTTTGTTGGCGAATGTTTTTTACATTGATGAACTTTGCGCGTGTGTTCTTAGCCTACTCTGCATAATAATACTTGTAACGCGCACTAGATGTCCCATCATATCCATCTGCTCTAGTATAGTAATTGCTAGTTTTACGTGCCAACACCACGATACGACGACACGCCGTCGTGGGCAGACTCTGGGTTAATTTGGACCACGATTAATTGGACTGTAATTTGGACCACGTTTCATACCCGGGTTTCTAGCATTTCACCTCCATCGGAATTGGACTGTCGCGGCCGGATTCAAACCCGCGTCCTTCGATTCAGCCAAGCACCATAGTCACCGAACCATGAACCGCGGAGGCCTGATCTTCGCGCTGTGGGAACTTCTTGTCTATCCTACGCTTACACCAAGCGATAGTCTCGTTCTGGCGGACTTGATTGATGCTTTGAGGTGGTATTCAAATGAATATTGGTAAGCTGCCATCCCGTAATAAAATAAAGTACTACGTGACGCCAAACAGGCAAAAAAAAGTGTGTTCCACACTCGCTGTAATGGTAAGAGGTGGCGCTGATTGACGCTCCCAAAATCAGGGGGTACAGGGTGACATGGGCTGGACATTGTTCGAGGGAAGGGAAGCTAGAAGCGAGATAGAATTTGAGGAGTGGTTGAGAAAAATGGGAGAGGAGCGTTGGACTAGGAAAGTTTTCAGCTACTTATACATAAAGAATGTTGGTACAAAATAGAGGAAGCGAACTCGAAAATTGTCAAACAAGTAAGTACCAAACCAAAAGCAAACGTCGGTCGGTCGGTCGGTCGGTCGGTCGGTCGGTCGGTCGGTCGGTCGGTCGGTCGGTCGGTCCGTCGGTCCGTCGGTCGGTCGGTCCGTCGGTCGGTCGGTCGGTCGGTCGGTCGGTCGGTCCGTCCGTCGGTCCGTCGGTCGGTCGGTCGGTCCGTCGGTCGGTCGGTCGGTCCGTCGGTCCGTCGGTCCGTCGGTCGGTCGGTCGGTCGGTCGGTCGGTCGGTCGGTCGGTCGGTCGGTCGGTCGGTCGGTCGGTCGGTCGGTCGGTCGGTCGGTCGGTCGGTCTGTCGGTCTGTCGGTCGGTCTTCCATCCATCCATCCATCCATCCATATATGCCTTATAAAGGAGACGGGAAGATGACAGCCACCGTAGCTCAGTGGTAGAGCACCAGATACGTTATTCGAAGGTTGCAGGTTCGGATCCTGCCGGTGGCAAGTTACCTTTCGTCCACTTTCCGTTCTTCACATTTACTTTACAATTACTTCTAATAACGCCCCTATATTTTCCCCGGCGTTATTGTTAGTTCCTATTTTAATATTATGGGGTCTAACAAAGAAAACAAGCCATTAAATTTACACTTTCCTTCATTCACGTACACACTGCGTTTTGTAATTGAACAGAATATCGTCCGGATTCTGAAAGGTGCCGGCAAATATCTGAATCGGCGGACGTCTCCACAGAGTTTCCTAATATACACTAGAGGGAACTCTGACGCTAGTGTATGTGGGAACTGCAACGCACGGCGCTTCAGCGAGCGTGGGAATGATGTGTATAGTACACGTATAAGTCTAATTTTCGTACTTCTTGCCTGCTTCTGGCTCCGTGTGTGTTCGTGTTGCTTGGAGCTGTTATCTCACAAAAGAAAACTCAGCAAATGTTAAGCAATTGCGCTTCAACACCTTATTCATTTAGACTTACGATTTCGAATCGGGTCCCAAAGTTCAAAATAGTTGATTTTTTCCTTCAAAACGAAACCGAAACCAGCAATAAGCAAAATCTCAAGTACGATTCCCCACCCGCAAGTACGAAGACCAGGCAAATTCGTGTACTACCCATCATTCCCATGGTCGCTGAATGCTCGCAGCGCCAGATTCCCCTCTGCATGGTTAACTTTATAGGAAACTCTATAGCAGTCTCCGATAGTGCGTCGGTGAAGATATCCCACACGCATGACACAACCGAGACTGTTTTTGTGTAAACGGGAAAGTTGCGAAAGTGCGTCGACATAACAAAAAAATCATAATACAGGCTAGCACAAGCACGGTCACAGTCATCCCGCACTTTCGTAGGAAGCGCGTAACGTGAACATACACAATGCCCATCGCAACCACGTATAGATCTGCGACTGAAAGTACAGTAAAAAGGGAAAAAAAAAGGGGGGGGGGGACAACGCAATCATTGCAATGAGAACGAAAGACGACTGTTGTAACAGTGGCCGGATGCAGTCATTGTTATATCTCGGTCATACCGCGGCTAAGCCCACATGGTACAGATACGTAGGCTCCACTGAAACGAAGTTTGACACTTGTAAATAGCAACAAGCTTAACAAGCTTATTCATATCCAGTCATCCAATACTGACCAGTTCTGGTGATATGCAAGTAAGCTTCAACGCACAATGGAGGTGCGCTTCGCAGTACACACACAACACAATATATATATATATATATATATATATATATATATATATATATATATATATATATATATATATATATATATATATATATATATATATATACAGAAGAATTACTTCGGTTGCCGCAAGGTTATAAATATGAAAGTAGATGCGCTTTCACATAACTGTTTATTTTGCCGACGTTTCGACAGGAACCCTGTCTTTTTCAAGCCTTGAAAAAGACAGGGTTCCTGTCGAAACGTCGGCAAAATAAACAGTTGTTATGTGAAAGCGCATCTACTTTCACACACACACACACACACACACACACACACACACACACACACACACACACACACACACACACACACACACACACACACACACACACACACACACACATATATATATATATATATATATATATATATATATATATATATATATATATATATATATATATCCTGCTGAAAGAGCGAACGACTAACAGTAACTCGCAGTTTTTATAAGTTCTTCAAAAGTACACAAAAAACATCGCCCCGAATTTCCAAAGTTCTCGTTCCGAGCACATGCGCACGGTATTCCGCGAAGCCCAGGTAAGTTTCGATAATTAACCTAAAGATACAGGCGCGAAACGGTTAGACGCCGATTAAAAAAAAAAGATGTTGACCATTGCCTGAAGAATACTGAGAGCTACAAGTGCCGAGTACAAAAAGATGATGCTAAAGGGGAAAAAAAAAAGGCTCATGCACGGTTTTCACGAAACGGTGCAAGGGCAGACGCGGTGGCAGCGGCACGGACCGAGTATACCGAGCGAAATAAATTTTAAAGGGATTGCCAAAAGGCACGATGTATAATGAGATACAGCGACCCGGATTCTAATTCCAGATTAATCTTTCGTCTCGAGAGCAGAATAAGCCAACCTATTTCTTGTTTTGTTTTTACCCTGTAAGTTCGTGTCCCTATTTTCTGGTGCTTAAACGTAATCGAGACGACTGCAGGACGGCCTGACCTTTTCTTCCCGTCAGGAAAAATCTGTGTCAAATATGCACGCGTGCACAAACACACACACGCACACACACACACTATCTCCATCACACTAGTACACCTACGCACGCACTCACAGACAGACGGACGGACAGGCACACAAACAGACAAATATGGAAATGGAAATAAAGGAAAATACATATCGCAGTGAGTAAACAAAGACGGAATGCCATTAATCAGAAATGTCAATCCTCGGGTCGTGAAAATCGCGACTAACATCGCTGCGTCGTAAATAAGGCTGGAAATAATGTCTCTTACATACCACAACAAGGCGTTCACGAAGAGAGAGAAAAAAGTAATGTATACGACGTCGATTTGGTGCCGTGTGGCCCAATATACAAGGGCCAGGAAATAGCAGCGACTTGTCATCTGGCTATATATATATATATATATATATATATATATATATATATATATATATATATATATATATATATATATATATATATATATATATATGCAGAGCGACGCGCGCACGGCTGGAAGCCGGACGAATCGTGGATTTATACATGGTGCACCTTGAACTGTTCTACACTGACCCATGGTATCTTTTACAGCTGATTAATTTTTTATAGTAAGCTTTGAAAACAGAGTCGCATCGAATCGGAATAACATCTGATTTTTTTTACCATTAATGCAAAAAAAAAGAGATGTTCACATACCAGTTTTTAATGTTTCAAATTGACAAGTAAGAATAGGGGAGACGATAAGGCAGGAAAAAAAAAAGATTCCCTTGTATGCACGTTAATTTTCAGATATCGCGAACGATTGCTGTGTCGAAGACTGGGCGTTCGAAAAAAACGCGTATTTAGCAATGCCGCAATGATTTTGCGTGGGTGGCTTTATATACAACGCCCACGCTGCTTATCGTATAATTATACTCCATTCGTGCATTTGTTTCCGCGCGGCTGACATTCCCAAACATTCGTAACTGTTTACAAATTTAAGCAAGCGTCTTGAATTGAACTAACTGGTTGGTACATACTTACTTTGAACGAACAAGCAGCACTAGAACAAGAAGGGTGCCCTTTCGTCTTCGTTCTAGCGCTGTTTCTTGGTTCGAAATTCGAAAAGCCATGGTACAGTTGTTTCGAAGGGCGTGTACAACATCATACGCGCAATTCGATTACATATATATATATATATATATATATATATATATATATATATATATATATATATATATATATATATATATATATATATATATATATATATATATATATATATATATATATATATATATATATATATTTTCAGTGCTCTTTTTTCCAGCGACTCGATCAGGTCGTGTATTTTTTTGTCGTACTCAGATAGGAAAACACGGAGTTCTCTTGTTTTCCGTTGCCTGAATTTCGCGCGAAAAACGAGTGGATTCGTATACGTAAGACTTTTGGAAATGGAAAAAAAAAAAAAAGTTGTTGCGGTGCACAATAATTCGTTTTGCTCCGCGTTTAACCACGTATACAGCAACCAAGGCTTCACTGTGCCGTCGAGGCTCGTGCAGTTCAACTGCGAAGCAATGGACTTGAACTCGCCGCACCACGCGATCTCAAAGATATCACGATGCGAGGAGCGCTGAACCCACGTCGACGTAACACACAGGTAACACAGGTTAGATAAGGTTAGATGTCTCAAAACGAGGACATTGTGAACCCTTCCCCTGTCCCTCTTGGCCTATAAAATATTCTGTTAAAATTGACGATGATACAATCGCTAATGACTTTTAGATAGTTATTACATCAAAGAAGGCTAAGCTGCATAAGCTATTCCGCACATCCTCCATAAGCTTGTGCACCACCCCCTTAGCGGCTGAAGTGTTGCTAAGCTTGATGCCGTGCGTTCAATATTCGGCCATGGCGGTCGTATTTCGACTTAGGTGCAATTAATTGGGCACGGATGCACTTTAAACGATCCCCAGGTGAGCAAAATTGACCAGTAGCCCCCCTCACCATGCATTACGACGCGGCTGGTAATCATGCAACAGTTCTGGCACGTAAAATGCCGCACTTCAATATCCCTTTTCTGTAAACACAATATTAAATTCCTCTATCTGGGCGATCTGCCGCAGGAGTGCGCCAAAAGCTTTCGCTGTAAGCGGCCGTCACAAAACGCAAAAGGCCAGCAACAATGGATAGGGTGCGGATGTAGATGCAACTGCGTTTGCAGCCGACGCATACGGCCATGCACTCCCGCTTGATTTCCTAAGTACACACAAACTCCGCACGCAATTCAAACGTAATACCAAGCATTGAAGGACTCTGGTAATACTGAGACGGTAAAATACTACTCAACACGTAAAAAAATAAAGATAATGCGGCCCCTTATGCATTCCACTAAGACAACTCCAAGGCAGTGATCCATAGGCAATTTTTTTTTTTACTCAGTCGATTGTCAAGATCTTTCCACCTATAAGAGCGCCTACATAAGCGAGACGCATGACTGCAGCTATAGGCTACAACTACTACAGACGGGAAGATCCGTGGGCGCAAGCAGACACACGCACAAGTACGCGGCGTATACATACATGCCCAAAGAGCGCGCGAACAGCCACGGAAAAAAGAGCTGGTGCGAGGCGACAAGTCGCCGAAAAAGAAGGGAACGACTCGAGGCGACGACTGCATCCGTGATGAGCCAGGCTACGCATCTTCCAGGACAGCGCAGTATAAATGAGACGAAGAAGCGCGCGCGTGTGCTTACAGGCGCACGCGTTTTGCGATTCCCTTTTCCCGAACGCATTACCACCATGACGTACACATAAGCGAACCCTTTTTCTTCTTCGTCTTGGCAAGGAAAAGGTCCCGCGCTAAGAAGAGTCCAACTGGGTTGCGTCCTGTGGGATTGCCGACTTAGCGTCATTCCTGAATACATTCTGCACATCACGATCTCTTCAGAAAGCATTAAAGGGCTCCAGTTCGTCCTGAAACCATACTTACAGACGACGCTTACCGGATTAGCGGACAAAGTGAAAACAATGCCGCTAGCCACTGCAAACGGTGCAGGCCGTAAACGCGCGAAACTAATAATGAATGGGATCAATAGTTCTGCTTAACTACTGGCATTTAAAAAGCTGGCAGAGAGGTGAACATTAATTTGCAATGTTCTTATTGTTTACTATCGAAAGGAACACTGAAGCGACGCATAAGTTTGCAAAACACGTTGCAGTTCGACCAAACGTCACAAGACATCGCTATAACAGTGATGTGTCTTCGTACACCTGCCTGCCACAAAAAGGTAACACGCTTATAATAATAATAATAATAATAATAATAATAATAATAATAATAATAATAATAATAATAATAATAATAATAATAATAATAATAATAATAATAACAATAATAAAACGTGGCTGAACCCCCTATCTAGGAATCGGCATAACACGAAGTGAAACGGATCTCCACAGAAAATACGGTTGAGCGTTTATTGAAAATTGTTTCACGAACAGCAACAAACTGCACGCTCACGCGAAGAACAGCAAGCAGCTCGAAACTTGCAGCGCACACCTCAAGCAGAAAGCACGCACGACATCAGACAGTTATAGTTTAGCGTTAGCGTGATAGCGTGGTTAAGTGAATGGCGTTACCGTGCAGCAAGCGTTCGTTGTGGGCAGCGTCTTATAGTTTAGCGGAATAGCGTTTACGTGGTTTACGTGCCCCAGCTGGTATCGTGGCACCACCTATTAGCTGGTTAATAAGTTAAACAGTGAAAATGAAAAGAAAACGAGAATGCTTGCCTATGCCACCGCGCAAAGAATTGTTGGAAGTTTATTTTTGTGATGATAAAAGCAAATATATATGAACCACGCACCAAACGCGAAAACATCTACGTTGCCGATTTGTTTACAGCGATGTTGTAGTTAGGCCTAGGCGCGTTCCAAATGGGAAGCTATCTCGAAAACTACGCCAACTTATCCATAATATTCGGTCATCGAAGCTAACTGAAGGCAAGCAAAGCCACTTTGAACAGTCGTTTGCTGAGAACAAGGTGAATATTTCAATAACTACGCCAAAATCACTTCGAAGCGGGCGACCATGAGCACCGCCATGTTTACGTACACTACGTACACATACGCTACCACGGTCACGTGAAATCTGAAAAATACCGCGCGTACGGGAAGCGGTACGGGTGACGTACGTATCTGCGCATGCGCACTTCGATTCCGGTGTCACGGTACGACCGGTAACCCGGTATACTATAACTCTCTATTAGCATACACAGGACGAGCGTGGACTACCAACTGTCACGGCTCGACACTTGAAGCTCGCTGTTCAAACAGAAAGAAAGATGCACGAAACGAGCGCACAAGTATGCACAGGACAAGCGCGAACAACTGTCACACAGCAGCGCGTTCCTTTCATAAACGCGGCCGCGGCAGCGAGCAGTGTCTTTCGTCCTAACCCGAATTACGAGTCTAAGAGCAAGCGCAGGAAAGACCACGCTCCGTGGAGGCGTCGAACTTTAGAGCGTGACCAACGCAAGCCCGTCGCGCCATCTCACTACTGATAACGAAAACGTGCTAAAGTTTCGGAACCTCCGAAGACGGTATATGGTGTATATAACTGGCTCGCCGTTAGCGTCCTCGACAACGTACGCTCCGCGGCATAGTGGTTAGCACCGCGCGCTGCGAATAGAGAGGTTGCTGGTTCGACGCCGGCCGACACCATCTTTCCTTCTCGTTTTTAGGGGGCGAAGCTCTTTAGCTGTGGGTCAGTCCCTCCTCCATAGCGGCCACCCCTTACTTAATGTTCACTAATGGGCGCGGCGCTGTTGCAGTACGTGAAGCGATCACTAGATGGCGTCGACGTGTGTTGCGTGTGTTGCGTGCCTGTTCTGTTCGGGCTATCACGGTGGATGGACGTGTTTTTCGAGCGCCCCGGATCGACTGCGCAGATAAGTGTTTTTGCATGTTTTGAGCTTGTCTTTATAATTATAAGGCAGCGGTTGAAATCTTTGAAGCACTTATTTTATGGTACGGCTTTTTCGGGGGCCAGTCACCAGGTATTTATTAATTAGTGCGGGTGTGTGTGTTTGAAATTTTTTTTGTTGGGTTTTTTTTGCCACCCCGTGGGGGAAGTGCGCGTACATTTAACACGCAAATTTTTGTAGTAGAGCTTAGACTTTCTTTTTTTTTTTCGTAGTGCACGGCTCGAGCTTAGTAATTATCCAGTATAGGGACAATTGGTGTCAGAAAGACATGGCTAAAAAGACTGTAAAGTGTTCAGGATGTGGAGTGGGTTTGAAAGTGGACCCAAGCGTAGAAGCGGATGGAGAAGAGGCTGACGCGAAGTGTAGGCAATGTGAGGTCTAGGAAAAAATGGAGAAAATGATGGTTGCCCAAAGTGAACTGCTGGTGAGAATCGATGAGCTCGAGACTGCGTTGGCGACAGAGCAAGAGAAAACGAGGGCAATGGGAGAAAGGCTGAAGTCCGCCGAGGAAGCACTAGCGAAGCTGAACAAAGAAGCGGCCTACGGAGAGAAGAGTAGAGAACCGGCAACCAGAACGGTGGAAAAGGAAGAGCAAGCAAGTTTGGAAAAAACAGGTTTAGCCGGTTCAACTGTCGCAAGGCCCAGCTTCAGCGAGGTAGTGGTGGGGCTGGGAGGGGACAAAGCAGCCGGCGTCACAGGTGCAAGTAGTCCCCAGGTGCAGGGCGCTCCAGCTGAAAAGTCACAGCATGTGATAATCGCTGGGGACTCGAATTTAAATCGATGCACAGAAGCCATCAAAGAGAGGGTAAGAGGTGACAAGAGGGTTGGAGTAGGGGCGTTCACAGGACGCAAGCTGGAAGCAGTCATGAGGCAAGCGAGCGCAAAACTCAAAACTACAGCTGATAGACGAAACCTCGTGATAATTTCAGGTGGTTTAAATGATGTCTTAAATGAAGATACAGCAGGACTAGCAGCCACACTGGCGAAAGGCATCGATGACATGCGCGCCACTTCTCCTAAGGAACAGGTAGTGATATGCACGATACCGGAGGTACCGGTGCGTGATAGCAACTTGCAAAGAGCGGTTGTCAACGCAAGCCAAAAGATATGGCGGATGAGTCGAGAGAAAGGGTTTGAGGTGGTGGAAATAAACAGAGAGGTGCATAGGTGGGGTGGTTTTCAACGAGATAGAATTCACTTCGATGGGCGGCTAGGTCATGAGGTGGGTTGGCGACTTGCAGGACGCGCAGTAGCTTTTTGGGGGGGCAAGCGAGCCCTTCGGGGTGCAGGATAGCTAGTAACGAGGAAAACAACCAGGGAGACTCTTCGACAGGTGTTATGGGCAGATACGATTCCAAAGTGGCACCAATGTCTAAGATAGGTAGAGTACGGGGCATAAATAGACGTAGCCACAAGCGCCGATCCCATTCAGACATAGGGTATATTAACATGCAGGGTGGTAGGAACAGGCTGAAGTGGGAAGAGATAGAAGAACAGCTGAAGGAAGAGAGGCCGATTGTATACGGTTTTGTAGAAACACATCTCAGGGACATGGAACAACCTCCGAACAATCCGGACTACGCGTGGGAATATTGTAATAGAACAGAAGGCAGCAGAAAGAGGGTGGTATTAGGGCATTCATTCATAAAAGTACAGACTGGCAAAGGGTCAAGCAGAAGTGCAAGGAACATTTATGGCTAAAAGGGAAAGTGGCAGGTCAAATGACACTCCTTGGTTTCGTGTATTTGTGGACGGGAGCAAAGGCCAGAGAGGAAAACCAGGCAATGGTAGAGTGTATATCAAAGGACATTCAGGAGTTAGGAACAGAGTGCAAGATAATTATACTAGAAGACATGAATGCGCACATAGAAGATATAGATGGGTATACCGACCCGACAGGCAAAATGATCATGGATATGTGTGAAAGGCTTGATTTGATCAGTTGCAACAGTATCGAGAAGTGTGAAGGGCAAATAACATGGGAGGTAGGAAGGCTGCAGTCGACGATAGATTATGCAATGATGTCACATAGGATGTATGATAAGCTCAGGGGAATGCACATAGATGAAGGTGGCTCCAGAAGTCTAGGTAGTGATCACAAACGTATCAAGCTAAGTTTTGGAAGAGCAGCGAAAGTGGGAAGGAGACGAGATAAGCAACTACAGGAAAATTTTTATTCAGAAAGGCAAATTGAAATAGCCACTAAACAAATTGAGAAAGCAATCACGGAGAATAATAAGACAGTGTGGACATACACGAATCTAATTAGGCTCTTTGAGCTAGAGCTTGCTAAGACGCATAACAAGTCACCCCGGAAAAGAAGACACAAACCCAAAAGTTGGTGGGATGAGGAAGTTAAGAGAGCCATAGCAAAACGTCAGGAAGCCTCTAGGGAACACAGACATGCTAAGCAGCGGGGTGGACCGACAAATGATGTTGAAAGAAAATGGGAAACCTTTCTAAGCTGTAGAAGGGCTGCATCCCTTCTGGTCAATGAAAAGATTAGAAGAAAGGGAGCTCAGTGGCAGGCAGAAGTACATAAAAAAGATAGAAAGGCAGCTGCGAAATTTTGGAACCATCTAAACTCCTTAAGAAATGAAACGAGCCTAGAGCAGAGTTTTATAACTACAGCCCAAGGTGCTAGGCTAGAAGGGGACGAAGCTATTGGATATATAAGAACAAGGGTGACAGAAAGTTTTCAACAAAGAAGTACTTTATGCACCACAATAGACAAGGACGAATCAAGTGGTGCAATGGCTCCATTTTCACAACGATAGTGGGAAAGGGCTGAGAAAAGGGTTCCTAGTAGTACATCAACAGGCCCAGATGGCATTCCAATTAGGCTGATAAAGGCATTAGGTCCGAAGTCTAAGCAGCCTTTGAGAGAGGCAGTGAGCAAAATAATAATCGATGGTGAAGTTCCCGATGGATGGAAACTTAGCAGGATGAGCATGATCTATAAAGGAAAGGGGGACAAAGCTGACATAAACAACTACCATCCTATAACAGTGACATCAGTGGTCTACAGGCTGGCGATGCAGATTATAAAGGAAAGACTGCAGGCATGGATAGAAGATGAGGGGGTGCTGGGGGAACTGCAGAATGGGTTTCGGAAACACATGAGGTTGGAAGACAATCTGTTCTCAGTGACACAGTGCATCGAAATAGCAGAAAAGGAACACAGGCCCCTGTGGCTAGCATTCTTGGATATCAAGGGAGCGTACAGTATGGTTCAAGAGGAATTGTGGGGAATACTGGACACACTAGGCGTGGAACATGTAGTCACTAATCTTTTAAAGGGTATCTATAAAGGTAACAAGGTAGTTATAAAGTGGGAAAAACAGGTATCCAAGCCTGCAGAGGTAAAACGGGGGCTTAGGCAGGGGAGTCCCCTGTCACCCTTATTATTCATGATGTACCTACAAGGATTAGAGGCAAAAAATTGGAGGGAAGTGGGCTGGGCTTCAACCTCTCTTTAGTCAAACAAGGAAAACTTATTGATCAGGCACTACCAGCATTAATGTACGCAGATGATATAGTGCTAATGGCCAACGACAAGGAAGATTTGCAGTGATTGATGGACATCTGCGGTAATGAGGAAGATAGGTTAGATTTTAGATTCAGTAAGGAAAAATCAGCAGTCATGATTTTCAATGACAACGAAGGTAGTGAGCTTAAGATACAGGAGGTCACGCTTGAGATAACAGATAAATACAAATATCTGGGCGTATGGATAAGCAATGGGACCGAGTACCTGAGGGAACACGAAATATACATGACGACTAAAGGTAACAGGAATGCAGCAGTGATAAAAAATAGGGCATTGTGGAATTACAATAGGTATGATGTTGTGAGAGGAATATGGAAAGGGGTCATGGTTCCTGGGCTGACGTTTGGCAATGCGGTCTTGTGCATGAGATCAGAAGTTCAAGCAAGATTAGAAATTAAGCAACGTGGAATAGGTAGGCTTGCTTTAGGAGCTCACGGGAATACACCAAATCAGGGAGTACAAGGTGATATGGGATGGACATCATTTGAGGGCAGGGAAGCTAGCAGCAAGATAAAATTTGAGAAGCGATTGAGGGAAATGAAGGAGGAGCGTTGGGCTAGGAAGGTTTTCAGCTACTTGTACATGAAGAATGTCGATACAAAATGGAGGAAGCGAACCAGGAAGTTGACTGGTAAATACTTAGAAAACAGCAGGTGGCCAAACCAAAAAAAACTATCGGTTAAGAAGAAAGTGAAGGAAACGGAAACTGACATGTGGAAAATGGGCATGATTAAGAAGTCCGCACTAGAGATCTATCGAACTTTTAAGCAGGAAATGGCCAAGGAAAGGATCTATGATAATACTCGGGGTAGTTCTCTACTGTTTGAGGCAAGGACGGGAGTACTGCGAACCAAGACATATCGTGCCAAATACGAAGGGGTAGACGCAGTATGCAGTGCGTGTGGAGAGGAAGAAGAAACTGCCGAACACTTGATAATGTTCTGTAAAGTCTTCACCCTATAGTTCAGGATGATGGCGCAGAGTTTTTCAAAGCACTGGGGTTTAGGGACCGGGAGGGCAAAACAGACTTTAAGCAAGTAGACTTGACTAGAAGGAGGTTATCTGATTGGTGGCTAAAGTCAAGGCGCGAGTGAAAATTACACTCTTCACTGCAAAGTACGAATCCTCAAACTCTTTTTTAAGGAAAAAAATAAATATAGTTTTTGGTTCATTAGATATTACGGCTTGGTGGCGCTAGCCATCGCCCGATCTAAAGGGTACAGCCATATCCATCCATCCATCCATCCATGTGGTTTAGTATGATAGGATGGCAGACAGACGGACGGACGGCTGAGGTCCCGCGAAACTTCGCCCCACTCATCATCATTCACTCCGTGGATATGCCGTAAATTTTTTTTCTTTCACGTCATATCCATGACGGAAATACGTCAGCGGGGCCATGGTGAAACCCGACATAAAACTTTCGTGTTAATAATAACAATATTATAATACCATCTTTGATTGGCGTCCCGGTAACTCGATAATACGCAAAAGGTGAAACATTAGAGTCTCTCAAATATCAGCACACTATTTCCCCTTTCCCACCATACGGTAGCACGCGCACGCACGATAATCAGCAATGCGATTATTAAATTAAATAATTATTCCTCAGTTTATTTCATTGCATCAACCGGCACGTGTGAAAGTACCATGCCGACGTGCATGCGCGTACGCATGAGAGAGTGGAAGAAATGGGGAAAGAACTTTTTGCGAGAAATACCGCAATACTGAATAGGAAACGTCAGTCAGAAAAAAAAAAGATATATCCACAGCACCTTCGCATGAACTTCGTTCGCAACATATTCGCGGTGGTGCGGCTTCACCGCGCAACCTACGCGCTGCCCAGAGAAGCGGACACGCAAACTTTAGGGATTTACAGAGAAGCTCGCCGGCAATTTTTTTTTTTTTTTTTCGAAACAAGGTACAAATCTCTGGGCGCGCTTACGTCATGTGCTTTCCTCTTCAGTTGTGTGCGTCGACCCTCTGATACACAAAAAGTACTTGATATTTCAAGTTTTTAAATGTCGACTGGCTTTCGCGTTTCATCATCGCAAAAAGAAAGTGCTGCTAGCCGCCACTGTATTTTCGGCACTTCCTTGTTCTGCGCTCAAAAATGCGGCGAGATATTTCTTTTTCTTTTGACACAGCTTTCTGATAATTTGGTCTTTCCCTGCAGCAAAGTAAGGTAAAAGGTCATTGAGAAAAGAGAAAAAAAGACAGCTGCGTCGCTGTTTCCATGCAAGTGCGCGCGAAATGCCGTTACCACGGTGACTGCAGTACTGCTCATTTATATAGTACGGCATGAGCCCTCTCCTTATCTCTGTCTAGTTTGTTTGGTGAACAAGCTCTTTCCTATCGCAAAGACCTATAATAGTTACCTTGAGGCAGTGAAACCAAACCAGAAATTATTTTCAACCTGCCGAGTTCGCGTCAAGATTAAATCCCGCGGAAATACGTAGACAACGGTTAAAGGAAGTCAATGGAATCTGAACACAGTTGTAGTGCTAATCGCTGTACGATTACATACTTTCGAGCTGTCCACGACACAACTTACACTTCGCGTTATTTTTTTAACTGTTAGACACCTAAATTACCTATTCATAAACTGCGCGATAATTCTTCCGATATGAACATGAATTCCCCACTACATACGAACAAATATTCAGCAAAATGTAGTAAAATTATGCCGAGATCGTCAAAAACATGCGAATGAAAAAGCTGAAAGAAATGACAAACATTCTTTTGTAGAACATCATTCCATTGATATTTGCACGAAGGTCGACAAGCTGCGTTTTTAGATTACATGTTTCTTAGTTGCTTGCTAGTATTTAAAAAAGAGAAAGGAAATAAAAGCTGCGAAAGCACACAAAGATACCACCAATACCGTAAATTATTTTATGCCAGCAGACAAGCGGATTACAGTCAATGATTAATTGGGAAGCTTTAGTAAATCATCGGAGCACTTTTACATGGGCGCACACACTGCAGCTATATAGTGCCACATTAAGGGCTCCGTTTACTGAAAGTGAAGCTGAAATAAACAAAACTTTACGCGTTATTATACTAAGATATAACTAAAGAGCACTCACGTACCATTGTGGACAGATTAATTTTCGCCATTTGCGGGCTTCACGAAGATTCGCAAGTCTGAGCAGCCGTGAAATCGTGACCGCCGGCCACCATTGCCACATGCTGCTGCCATGGACGGCAGCGGATTGAAACGATAGCTTACGCATTCAAATGAGCGCGCCATTCGAGCCACAAGATAAGCCAAAACGGTGTCCTCCTTCAAACTACCACAATGAAAATAATGAGAAAAAAATGACGAGGCTCATTTTCTAAGTGCCACTGTCGTGCGTGCGAAGCAATATGTGAGCATGCCAGGCACTGGCGGCAGTGTACATACACGGAGCCAAAAGTAGCCGACAGTTAGCCCCACGGCTAGCCAACAGACCACGACAAGCCAACATATATCCCAGTGTTTGTCAGCGTTAACCGGCGCCACTATCGTGCGACCGAGGAGAAAAAGAAACAATTTTTCCCTATCAGTAAATTGCTTTTCTGAAATAGCAAAATAGGCACTCGGACAAATCAGCGAAAAAAAAAAAGGGGGGGGGGGGGGAACTCGTGTGAATAATATTGCGATCCGGGCATTTTCCAAACCCTCCACTGTGCAGTATACGTCAGTCTAAAGTATATGTACACACTGCAACAGTGCTGCAGATCTATAAAATGAACATGCAAGGGCGTACAGGCAGTTTTTTTTTTTTTTGAGGAAAAAAAAAAGTGGTGGGGGAGGCATATGAGACCGAGCGCTATTTTTTGCACTGCGTGCCACGGCAAAAACAAAAAAAAATGTGGGAGAAGGAGGGCACTGGCCCTCTGTACCATCACCTGAATACGGTCCACTGTCGACATGGTCTGAACCTGTCCTTCCCGTAAGGGGCCTGGGAGACCATATTATTCCACCACAAAGTATAAAAGTCAAACGGGGTCGTCGGTCACGTCCTGACCACCGTATTCATTTCCCCAGCGGTTCTTGCCGACGATTCTGGCCCGGCAAACACGGGAGTTGCGGCTACAGCCTGCTACCCCGTTCTTTTTTTTTTTTTTTTTTTTTGACGCGTGCAAAAAAAAAGCTATTTCTCTCTCTTACTGCCTTCTCAACGGGACAACACGCTTGGTATGCGACAAAACGCAAGCTCCAAAAGACGAAAAAAAAAGTACCCGGGGCGACGCTGCCTTGGCGTTCATAAACTAGCTGAGAGGTCCTGGTGACAAATTTTGACGGTGTTTCTACTTACCACATTTGACTCTAAGGGGTGGTCAAGACTTGACTTAGCTAGTTTTCAGGAAGTCTAATCAAGTCAATGAGGTCAAAGTACCACCGAATATAGACTGAAATCCATCACGTCACAACGACTGAGGCGGCGAGATTTCGGCTCCCAATCCGACAGTGGATCTCTCATCTCCACTTCCTCTTCTAATACTAATGAACACATGATGGTGAATTCGAAAACGCAATACAGTTCTGAAACCGCAATGTTCACTGTAATGTCCTGTTCAGGACTCTAACAGCTTACTAACGAAGTTTTCTTTTAGCCTTGAAGAATAAAATAAATTCCGTCTTTATTATAGTCCGATATGACAAAGTTTATATATTACTGTGGACACTACAGGATCAGTTTCAAATTTTTTCTCGCAATATGTATTTCAAATTAACTTAAACAAATCTTGAAGGCAAGTTTATTATATATATATATATATATATATATATATATATATATATATATATATATATATATATATATATACCGTAAGCGAGAAAATGCGATAATATCAGAATGGAGATGGTCCTGCGGCCCCAGCAAACATCGACTCTCCATTGGGGCGCAGTTTACACGGTCACTCGCCTTCGATTCACGTTTGGAAACCTAGTTGCATTCCATTACCCCCAGGACATCTACCGAGTTTCGATCGTCCATCCAGTGCGTGCGCTGCTCAACTATTTTGTTCCTTCCTTTCATTTTTTCTTTTTCGTCAGCAGTTCCACCTGATTGGTTTCCATCATTCTGCGTGCGCTGACCAGAAAGTATACTAACCAACTGGTACCGGATCCATTCCCACGGCAGGGGGAGTTTGATGGCGCGATGCACACAAGTAGTAAAAAGGAGTATGTGGTGTACTGGCGATGAAAGTAAACTTATAGCTAAGACAAAACTGGGGGCAGTTCCTACAACGCGCCGTGAAATGCCGCGGCCGACAAATGACGCCTGAGAAGAATGACACACGTTTAGAACTTCTGCCTATAGTTCATTTTTTCCCTCTACGTATCTTTCATCAGTGTGCATGACAACGCTAGCTGACCCGCAGGGCGCGGGTTCGAATCCCGGCTGCGGCGGCTGCATTTCCGATGGAGGCGGAAATGTTGTAGGCCCGTGTGCTCAGATTTGGGTGCACGTTAAAGAACCCCAGGTGGTCTAAATTTCCGGAGCCCTCCACTACGGCGTCTCTCATAATCATAGAGTGGTTTTGGGACGTTAAACCCCACATATCAATCAATCAATCAATCATGACAACGCTAGAGCCCCCAACCTACGCTAAATGCATCGGCTGCGGAAACATCGCGATAAACTTTATTTCCGCTGCCATTCATGTCGCATCTCCAGTTGTGACAGGATTGCCATGCGCTGCCCATCGGAGATTCAAGAGACTTGATTTTATAATTCTGCGTAAAACAACTTTTTTTCTCGGACACCCAACCCACTTTCGGGCATTAAAAAGTGCGCCTGGAGAACTCTTAACCACCCTTTCCCCTCTTCGCTGACCCCCCCCCCCTTCCTTCTCCACACACGCAATGATACCGGTGAACCCCGTTCTTCACTGAGCATCGAATAAATACGGCCCACAGTTTGTCCCCTTTTTGATTGTTTTTGTTGCGTACAAGTGACTTTATTTCGACCGTTTACTCACCATTGCAAGAGATAGCTTAAAGCTTCGGTTAAATATGAATTAAAAAGAGAAAGAATAATAGCAACAAAAACAATTCAAGAAATTACGACAATCACAAGTCTGTCAATAAGTGGATGGGGAAAGCTGAAGCCATCTGCTCTAGGATGCATCTCCAATAGAAATTTCAGCGCAAGCACCCATGTGAAAAGTCATTTTCCCCGTCAGCCAAGTGGCCTTCTCCCTATCAGGCCATTCATTGCGAAAAAGACAGCTTACAAGGCAGTGCACATGTACTCTTTACAATACGGTTAATATGAACATGTTGTCTGTCTACATAACGATTAACCCTTGAAAACGGCTTGTTTTCAGTGTTCGATACTCACGCTTCCACGCTCTAGCAGATTATAAGGACGCGCCACGAGAACAGTGAAGCAATGAGGCTTAGCAGAGTGCTACGTTGCAGTTATAGTTGGTGCGCCGCAGGTCGCGGGATCGAATCCCGGCAGCGGCGGCTGCATTTCCGATGGAGGCAGAAATGCTGTAGGCCCGTGTACTGAGATTTGGGTGCACGTTAAAAAACCCCAGGTGGTCGAAATTTCCGGAGCCCTCCACTACGGCGTCTCTCATAATCATATGGTGGTTTTGGGACGTTAAACCCCACATATCAATCAATCATCAGCTATAGTTGGTGCGTAGCACGATAGGGAATAATGACGCTAACTTCACCACGCGCTCGCGTGGCCAGTATTACTTTGTGGCCGACTGTGCATTAAGTCAAACGGCCAATCGACTGCCCGAGGCCACAGCGGAAGGCAACCGCGCAATACCCGTATAATATCGCGTGGCTGCAGAACTTATTCTATTCGTACGAACAAACGCTCGCCCGCACCTCTGACCGTCGACGCGCTGAGCGGCGTAGACCGCGCCCCGGGTCCGATGGAGCCCAGGGTCCTGTTGGCAGCACCCACCGGAGTCGCGCAGTCTGCGACAGAAAGAGAAATACGGTTACATTACAATGTCTCAATACAAAACACATCTGGTCAAACAGCTTCATCTTGGTTTCCACAGTGGTCAGTACTAGAAGCCCCGACCATTTCACCCCATAGGGCATCGAGGCAGCGACATCTGAAGTGTACAGGAACTCTACTCATGAACCTCCCATGTGGTGACATGTCGATAATACCGCACTGCAGTACAAGGACTTGAGCACCAACCCTTCCATGTGAGTAGGGTATCGAACCTGTGGTATCTTCAAGTATACATATTTGGACTCAAACCACAAATCTTCCAAGAATGTAGGGTACTAAAGGCGACGGGTATGAGCAAGTGAACCAACGATGTGGGGGTGCCGACACCCCCTGTAAAGTTGTTTGCGCTGCGTGGCGCACGTGTCTCGCCCAAAAGCCGCATTTCGCGTTACAACCACCGGGCGGTGGGTGGCGTTGTGTTCACGAGCGGTGATGAGCATGATCTATAAAGGAAAGGGGGACAAAGCTGACATAAACAACTACCGTCCTATAACAGTGACATCAGTTGTCTACAGGCTGGCGATGCAGATTATAAAGGAAAGACTACAGGCGTGGATAGAGGATGAGGGGGTGCTGTGGGAACTGCAGAACGGGTTTCGGAAACACAGGAGGTAGGAAGACAATCTGTTCTCACTGACGCAGTGCATCGAAATATCAGAAAAAGAACACAGGCCCCTGTGGCTAGCATTTTTGGATATCAAGGGAGCGTACGATAGCGTGGTTCAGGAGGAATTGTGGGGAATACTGGACACACTAGGCGTGGAACATGTAGTCACTAATCTTTTAAAGGGTATCTATAAAGGTAACAAGGTAGTTATAAAGTGGGAAAAACAGGTATCCAAGCCTGCAGATGTAAAACGGGGGCTTAGGCAGGGGTGCCCCCTGTCACCCTTATTATTCATGATGTACCTACAAGGATTAGAGGCAAAATTAGAGGGAAGTGGACTGGGCTTCAACCTCTCTTTAGTCAAACAAGGAAAACTTATTGATCAGGCACTACCAGCATTAATGTACGCAGATGATATAGTGCTAATTGCCAACAACAAGGAAGATTTGCAGAGATTGATGGACATCTGCGGTAATGAGGGAGATAGGTTAGATTTTAGATTCAGTAAGGAAAAATCAGCAGTCATAATTTTCAATGACAATGAAGGTAGTGACCTTAGAATACAAGAAGTCACACTAGAGATAACAGATAAATACAAATATCTGGGCGTATGGATAAGCAATGGGACCGAGTATCTGAGGGAACACGAAATATACGTGACGACTAAAGGTAACAGGAATGCAGCAGTCATGAAAAATAGGGCACTGTGGAATTACAATAGGTATGATGTTGTGAGAGGAATATGGAAAGGGGTCATGGTTCCTGGGCTGACGTTCGGCAATGCGGTCTTGTGCATGAGATCAGAAGTTCAAGCAAGATTAGAAATTAAGCAACGTGGAATAGGTAGGCTTGCTTTAGGAGCTCACGGGAATACACCAAATCAGGGAGTACAAGGTGATATGGGATGGACATCATTTGAGGGCAGGGAGGCTAGCAGCGAGATAAAATTTGAGAAGCGATTGAGAGAAAAGGGGGAGGAGCGTTGGGCTAGGAAGGTTTTCAGCTACTTGTACATGAAGAATGTCGATACAAAATGGAAGAAGCGAACCAGGAAGTTGACTGGTAAATACTTAGAAAACAGCAGGTGGCCAAACCAAAAGGACTATCGGTTAAGAAGAAAGTGAAGGAAACGGAGACTGACATGTGGAGAATGGGCATGATTAAAAAGTCCGCACTAGAGATATATCGAACTTTTAAGCAGGAAATTGCCAAGGAAAGGATCTATGATAATACTCGGGGTAGTTCTCTACTGTTTGAGGCCAGGACGGGAGTACTGCGAACCAAGACATATCGGGCCAAATACGAAGGGGTAGACACAGTATGCAGTGCGTATGGAGAGGAAGAAGAAACTGCCGAACACTTGATAATGTTCTGTAAAGGGCTTCACCCTATAGTTCAGGATGATGGCGCAGAGGTTTTCAAAGCACTGGGGTTTAGGGACAGGGAGGGCAAAATAAACTTTAAGCGGGTAGACTTAACTAGAAGGAGGTTATCTGGTTGGTGGCTAAAGTCAAGGCACGAGTGAAAATTAAACTCTTCCCTGCAAAGTACGAATCCTCAAACTCACTTTTTAAGAAAAAAAAATAAATATAGTTTTTGGTTCATTAGGTATTACGGCTTGGTGGCGCTAGCCACCGCCCGATCTAAAGGGTACAGCCACATCCATCCATCCATCCATCCATCCGTGATCACCATCATCATCATGGTGTAGCGCCGGCAGTGACCCCTGGCGGAAGGCAAGCCTTGGTGCGGGCGAGAGTTGAGCGAGTCTCTTCTGCGCGTGGCGGTTGCCGCAAACGGTAGTCTTTAGCGTGGGTCCCGGGTGCTCGGCACGGCGGGGTGCGCGTCGGGGGCCCTTGTGGTAAGACAAGCGTTGGCGACGCCACCTTGGGTGTGTTATTGTGTTTGTCATGTTATTGTGTGTTTCTCGTGTTATTGTGTTTGTCGTGGAGCGTATGGTAATTGTGTACGGATGTCCTAGCATGTTGATAACGATTGATGTATCGATTCGGCGGACAATATCGTCGTTCAAGAGTAGTTAAATAAATATGTGTCGTAGGTTTGTACCGACCGCGTCTGTTGTGTCCTTTCGCATCAAGAGCGTGGCGATCGCTCACCAATTCGAGACCCCACAGCGCTTATGATAGCTGGACAACTTTGGCAGGAGTTTCTGATTTATCAGCACAAAAAAACAAAGGAGTGTTTATTATTATTATTATTATTATTATTATTATTATTATTATTATTATTATTATTATTATTATTATTGTTATTGTTATTGTTATTGTTGTTATTGTTATTGTTATTGTTATTGTTATTGTTATTGTTATTGTTGTTGTTGTTGTTGTTGTTGTTGTTGTTGTTGTTGTTGTTGTTGTTGTTACATCGCAGTGCAAAAAACGGCCGGCAACATCATGTTCTGCAGTACAACATCGTCCGATCTCCTGCCCAACCATTCGCATTGCTCATCTTTAAGATCGCGTCAAACATATCATGCGAAGAATCTTCTTTCATTTCAATAGCGAACGCGGACAATCATTATAATGAAAAATATAGGTGCTCACGGAACATTTGGCGCGCAGCTCTATAGTGTGTGACTTGCTAACACATCAACTATACCGAATATAAAATGTCGACGTGTTTCAGGCTCGGTGGCTGTACACAGAGTCATCGATCACGTCGATCGGTTATATGCACGCAAACAGCGCAAGCTTCATCAAACATTGCTTCGGAATCTGGAACAGGTCATGCAGCATTCTGAAGAAGGCGCGAACCCAGTAGTGGGTTCACGTATCGGCTCTTGAAAGCAAGCGCTGCCACATTCTACGTGTTCTTCGTTTTATTGTAATAATCGCATTTTCTGCGTCGAGTGTAGAACCATACGCGAGAACTTTATACACACGCGCTATCATAAAAGCGTGACATGTTGAAGGAATATTGAAGGCGCATTGAAGTTATCGACACAGTTTGTGTAGGCCTAATACCTTGACACACAGAAAAATTACAAGTATTTTGCCATCTTGTATACGGAACAAGGGCAAAGACGGGCACTGAATGAAAAAACTGGTACAAAGGGAGGCTTTAAGTGAGGAAACTACGTCCCCCGATATAGCAGTGGTTCCCGGCCACTTGTGTGTGTGTGTGTGTGTGTGTGTGTGTGTGTGCGTGTGCGTGTGCGTGTGCGTGTGTGTGTGTGTGTGTGTGTGTGTGTTTTGGCGCCCCTTGTATACCCGTAAAAGTGATGGGGTGACCCTTGCATGGAGATAAAAGAGGCGGGCTCATAAGTTAACTCGTATATGCAGCGTGAAATAGGTGCTTGCTATTTTTCCGTGACAAATAATGGTACAACTATAAGGTGCCACACCAGCTCTATCTCAATAGCTTGCCAATAAGTGGAACGGTCTGCAGCCACACTCAACCTGTTTCTAGCTACGCTTGATATTGAAATATTTAAGCCTAGAAAAAGCGTGCTCACGCGCGCATTTCGCAGAAAAGTGTGACAAAAATTGAACGACCATCTCTCGGAGAAGGAGAAACACAAGCCAGTTCCACCGCACTGCAGATATGTTACGTTGTAAAGCAAACCAAAGATAGAAGAGAAATGTGCCCCCGATTTTTATTTGAGATGGGCTTCACGAACCCCCAAAAATGATTTCGCGGAATTTTTTTTTTTTTTCACTTGAGAACCACTTTCACACAGGCAGGGCGAAATAAGATGCTCGAGAATATCTTTTTTTTTCCTACTTGGGCTCTTTAAGGTACATGCATGTAAGTCACATGCATAGTGACTTTTTCTTGTTTTTATTTTAGTTTTACATTTGCGCTCCCCGCATTGTCCTGCTATAGCGAAGCCCCGTATTCGTTAAACCACTACGGCGCGTGCATACCATTTTGGTTTAGTTCATATACATTGCTTAAGTGCTATTACTTTGAAGATACAATGCGGTTACGTACTGCTGCATAATGCGTATGCCACAGGCTGTTTCACACGATTCGGATCAATATAGCAGCACTGCATCGAGCGGGTTGGAGCGATAGAGCACATACAGTGGATGTTCATTTATTCAATACTGCCAGTAACCCTATTGTTGCCAAGGCAGGAGTGGTTAGAGTGCAGTCAACGTTACATTTATTACAAAGTAATGTAATGTTAGAACTACAAAATAACGATAAAATACATAACGTCAACAAAAATTATCAATGAGCAGTAAATTCTGAGTTACTGATAGCAAATCACACAATCATAAAAAAGTGCATTACAATGAACATTCAATAACAAGTGAATCCCTTTCCGGTGACAAAGCATACCCAGCGATCAAAAGCAGGGAACAATAGACGACAACAAAGAGGCGGATGTTGATATGTTCACCACCAAATTTAGTTCTGCTCACACATGACTAACTCTAATGTTATGACGACATGCCCCATACGTTAAGCTGGTGTTTCGCTTAAAGGCATTTATAGTAAAATATCTGGAGCGCTCTGATGCCTTTGCAGTCTTTTTTTCTTCTTAGAATATCGGGTCCAGGGCATCCACTTAATGCAAAAAAAAAACTAAATCTTAAAAAACTCAAGATTACATAAGCATGCTCTTTTAATAATAAGAACAACAAGCAAATAACACTCTTTCCTTGCATGTACGCACACTATTGAGATGGAAAGCCACAAGCTAGCTTCCCAAGACAAATCCAGCTGTTTGCGCACGAACTATGACCAATACTGATAATAGGAGTGGGACGTGGTGTGCGCAATACGATAAAGAATGGTGCGAAGTGTGTCAGCCAGCCCTGCTTATCAGCGAATGACGATGAGATACCTTTAACAAGACATAGCGGTCTGCCCATTTCGTCAGCTTTTATTTATTTATTAATTTATTTTTGGTGGGGAGGGAGAAGGAGGCGTGGTGTATTGATGTATATCACGTTGAAATATGGCACACAGATTAAAACATGACAATTTAGGGCCAAGTGATGCACATATTTTCGTTCCCACCATCGTCAGTTCGAGTGAAATCAGCGTATAATATCGACTCGAACGCGGAGATAAGAGCCAACGTTATCCACAGAGACCAGATTCGTCGTCGCATGACGTGCCTGTCTCCACCGGTTGCGCATATACAAGTTGTTATATTAAAAAAAATGGTCCCGCCCTTGAATCCGTGAGGACTGTACATATAAATAATACAAATAATGCTTTCATGATAACCAAACCTTCTAAAATGAACACCCACTGGCTAGTCAACACTCATGTCAATTGGTCTTCTTTTGTTCGCTATCTAATATTTGTGCTCGAAGATGAGCACGAAGGCAACAGCTTAAAAAGACAATATAAAGAAAAAATTATGTGCTTGAGAATGTTACCACAACAAAGCAATATTACCTAAACGCAATACGAGTAGATAAATCTTGCCGTATCAGTATAGACTCAACAAAACAGACAGCACTCCAAGATTAAAGGTACGCAGCGATACCACCTCCAAGTTTCTGCACAAGCTGAAAAAAAAACGAAAATCTATGACGTGGCGCTGGTTTACCGTGGTCTGTGAGTCATGATACTTGAAATACTAGCGCCTTAACAACAGCCATAGATCGCCAACTCACGCAATCTGTGATTCGGCGCGAAATTAGCAAAAAAAAAGGGGCAAGTAAATTACCTTTTCTATTAGTATACAAATTAACGTGCTATACCGCAAAATGAACTAAAATAGCATACCTTGGAAGTAATGCCCCTTATAAGCCCAAACTAAAAAAAAAATGTGTAGTTCTATGGACCACAGCACCGATACGATTATGAGCCAGGGCACACGGGATGGCTCCGGCAATTTCGACCATTTAACGTTCTTTATCTCTGGCGTCGCACAGTACACACGTAACATTTCACGTTCACTGAAACGCGACTGCCTTGGCCGAAATCGAACCCGCGACCTCCGGGAAAGTAGCCGAGTGTCGTGATCATCCTTCCACCACGGCGGCAATATCACCCCGATTTCATGTGCTTCCCTGTAATGTTCTTTACAGTCTGTCGATTATAAGCAATCAATATGAATGCAGGAAGGGAAACGAAAAAAAAATTTGGGGACCCTTAAGCTTCGCCTTTAAGAGTTGAACGCGATAGCGAAATCCGGCTCCTAGTGAACCTTTCAAACGCTAAGTGCATACTTGTTAATATGTTTTGTTATACACGCACGCACGTACACAAACACGCACACCATAGATTGGACCAACGCACGCTATTATCGCCGAATGGGCTCGTTTTCGTCGTGACACCTGTCGAACGAAATGCGTTAAGGGGGCACCGAAGCACTTTTTCAAGTAACCATGGAATGAATTCACTAGAAGAGCTTATTGCCTCACGAATTCAACGCCACAAAAATTTTAAGAATTTGTCCAAGGCGAGTGGAGTTACAAAGGTTTGTCGCATGCTGCAATTTCATTACCTCTTCTCTCGTCCCCCTCCCAAGTGCTGTGCTGCAATTTCATTACCTCTTCTCTCGTCCCCCTCCCAAGTGCTGTTATTTGAATCTGTAACAGCCACAAATTTCTGCTTCGCCTTCGCAACGGATCAAACATAATTATTGCAAGCACTCCGTACGAAGATGTAGCAGAAAAGATCTTGAAGATAAAGACACTGGAGCTCAATGGCATCTCTCGTCCCGACGAAAGCGCTAGAAGCTAAGCAGGGAGGGGTGGCAGGGCAAAGAAACTATACCGCGCCTCGTGACCTTGGGCACTTTTTTTTTCTTCGAACGCGCGAATTTTTCAGTGTGATCGCGCGCGCACGCGTGGACAAGTAGCGGCCTCCCGCGGCTATCTCGGTAACTTGATTATTCGGTCACAGACGCACAGACGATTTTTCGTTCACAACCAACGGGGCCGACGCCAGCGGCGGGTTTTCTGCGACACGCTATCGCGTTAGAATGCATATATCGCCGACGATTACGCTACTGCTTATCGCGAATTATGAGCGCAGCTTCATGCTGGGGCAAAAGCAACTGTGTTTTGAAGTTACGGCTTTCCTCAAGGTATCGACTACGCATAACTTTCGTGAACTAGAACACCACATAGTATGCCATTATTCGTCTTCCTGCGTGCTGATAAGCGAGCTATACCCGCTACGCATCTGCAATGTATCGCGTGAACTTTGTTGATGCTGCATGTGACAGATGAAAAATTAGGGCAGAGAATGTTGCAGTAGGTGTGAAGAATATAAACCACAGGCTATGGCTGAACAACTAGCATTGTGCGATGAGTAAATGTCGGTGTACTCTCCCGCCACGCTATAATACACTGGTCAATACGATTCCTCGCCGGACATCACGCCTGTGAAGGGTCATTTCGCAAGCGAGTTTCGAGCACCAGCGTGACCCTGTGGTAGACTACTCGACTGCCATGCAAAGGGCTCGCGCTCGAATGACATTCGATTCTGCAGTTTTTTTTTTTTTTCTCGCTTGATCTTTTTTCGTGCCTATCGCCGGTTACTTTCGTATGCCCATCACTTACGCCACTCAACGTCGAAACTGTCGCCTAAGAGCAGCGACCTAAAAAATAATAAAGTAAGGAACCCGGCTCAGCCCACCACCAAGGTTTTATTATTTTTTTTTTTTTTTGAAACGGAAATCGAGTTCGGAGAGTCAGAAGCCAGACTAGTTTACTATGCCGAGCCGGCCCGGAAAGAGGTGGGAAAACCCGGCTCCCCTAAAGTCTAAGAATTATGGAGGCGCACTCGCCCAGAAAAAAAAATGAGGTAGAATCACGCTATTTCCTGGGAAGATTGTATCAGCATGAATACACAGCAATTTTGCATTTTCTGGGCGAATGCGCCTCCATTATTCCTATAGGCTTTAAGGAAGTCTCGTTCCCCGTCTCTTTGGAATTATACCAATTTTAATATATATATATATATATATATATATATATATATATATATATATATATATATATATATATATATATATATATATATATATATATATATATATATATATATATATCGAATGATGATATGTGTGACGCAGGAGGCGTGATGGCTGTATAATGAACCATTTATTTGTCGTCGTCTTCTTCCTTATCTACCATTCCACCACACCGTTCTCGTGTCATAGCGTCATATATATATATATATATATATATATATATATATATATATATATATATATATCATCATTCGAGAAATCGTATTATCCAAAGCACTCCAAGGTGCGCGAGAATGGGCATTTTTGAGACGAACTAACTCAATACTACGAGGCATCGTTCGGGCCCGGAGCGACGGTGCTTCGCCTAACTTACGCGGAGCAGCCCTCGACGTCAGGGAAAATGCCGCCAACGCACTTTTATTATTATTATTATTATTATTATTATTATTATTATTATTATTATTATTATTATTATTATTATTATTATTATTATTATTAAACACAGGGCATGCGAATAAAAAGTTCTTGTGAGCTTGACTAAGCATGCAGTGACTGCATACAAAAGCTGGCGTTACATAAGCATAAGCGCAAAGACAGCAGTTGCCCCGCCGCGGTTGTCTAGTGGCTAAGGTACTCGGCTGCTGACCCGCAGGGCGCGGGTTCAAATCCCGACTGCGGCGACTGCATTTCCGATGGAGGCGAAAATGTTGTAGGCCCGTGTGCTCAGATTTGGGTGCACGTTAAAGAACCCCAGGTGGTCGAAATTTCTGGGGCCCTCCACTACGGCGTCTCTCATAATCGTATGGTGGTTTTAGGACGTTAAACCCCACATATCAATCAATCAAAGACAGCATATACATCATGCTTGTACATGATCACCAAAAGAACGCGACAAGTAGACGCAATTTAGTGAAGAAAAATAAACGTCCGTAATGAGAAGTGCTACTGCGAGTTTTCAATTAAACCATCGGAATGTCAATGAAGCTTTTGCAGTGGAATCAAATCTGCAATGACTGGCGGAGAAAAAAGAAGAAAGAGAGGTGATACGCAGACCTGTACCAACGACCTACCCAGATCTCTGACATTCATTTCGGTAGCACAAAAAAAAAACAAAGACGCAGACGCAAAAAGAGAACGCGTACACAGGACGGGTGCGTAAATGGAGAGTTTTAGTACTGCGTACGCTGCGTACGTGGCGGCGTTGCGTACGTAAGGACGCCACATTCTGCGTAGTGCGCATGCGCAGACCGCAACGCGCACGTATCGCATTCCGTACGCAGCCGCTACGTACGCACGCATGAGATGCGAGCGTGCGTACGTATGAGGTGATCGGGCCGCTCTCGAACAAGTTCGCGACAGCGCGAGACTCTGTTTTGCAAAATGGCGGCATCGAAGGCAAGCACCAACCGGCTCTGTGGCTTAAAATATGGCCATAATCTGGCTGTAACACTTGGATTGGCTCACATTGGATGTCAACAACACGTGCTTCTATTTTGATCTACCAGATGGCGCAACACGCTTCACGCTCGTTACATACGCGGGTACTACGGCGTACTAAAAGCCGCTTAGTGGCAAACGACGCCACGTAACGCAAGGCGCTTGCGTGATGCGTACGTAGCACCAGTCCGCAATACTAAAACTCTCTAATATATTCCGTTTTCTCTCGTAAACGTGCGCGGACCGGATAACGGTGTGATATGGACCGTGAACGGATTGCTGCGAAGCGAAATTTTAGACGTGCCATTTCATCCGCCCGGGTGCGTACAGAACGATCCGAAGTTCGCTCAGAGCGAAATATTCGACCACTCCTTCCCGAACGCGTTTTCGGGAGACCCAATCTATAGACAACTTTTTTTAAAGAGGCTTCACGTACACTCGCCACCAGTGATGGTCTAGAAATTGAAGTACATGCCCTCTAGAGTATGCATATCATATTTACTGGAAAAAAAAATTCGAGCATGAATGTAGGTAGCCATATATATTGCTCTCGGATAACATTGTCGGCCAGAACTGCAGTCTGCGTCATTCACGGTGGTCACCGAAAGTATTTATTGAAGTTTTTGATGCAATTCTGCTTTTTTTTTTTCATTCATGTGGCAGTGTCGATTTCCTGCACATATTAACAAGTAAAGTACAAGTGTAGCTGGTGTTGCTTGATGAACGGCGGGAACTGCAGCAGAACTACATTATAGCTAGATATTTCTGCTGGCTTTGGTCACGAAGTTATGTCGACTCGCAACTATAGGTGACAATTTTCTTTTTTTTTTAAACAAAGGTCAAACCTGCAATCGAATAATTACGGCATATAGGTATATACACCGGTACTGATAATAGGCCGCTGAAAAATGCGCAGGTTGAGTAAAAGGTAAATTAAGGTAAATTAACTGGGCAAAAGGTAAATTGACTGAGGTAAATTAAGTAATCAACCAAAGAAGATCGATGAATCAATCCGCCCATAAGTGTATGATTAACGCCGATAGGTCATATCACGCCACTTCATTCAACCTGACGAGCCCGACGGACTGCCAAGATGCAAGAACACGCGTCTCAGTGGTTACCCGCGATAGATATACAAAAGAAAGAAAGAAAGAAAGAAAGAAAGAAAGAAAGAAAGAAAGAAAGAAAGAAAGAAAGAAAGAAAGAAAGAAAGAAAGAAAGAAAGAAAGAAAGAAAGAAAGAAAGAGTGGTGGGCACCATGTATACGCCACGGTGACTCTGACTTTACTGGAATATCATTTTCCACTATATCGTGCAGGCGCTAGATTAAGATCGTACACACACAAGTAGAGATTGTGTTAGGCAGGCACCAGCTTGAACGAATCATTTTGTAGTTTGGTGATTTTACTCCCGAAGAACCAAACTATACGAACCACCTTCATCGCAGTTTGCATTTTGCGACGTTATGTATACCTACTTGGCACAACAGCGCGACAACGCAACAAAAGGCGAGAGGGGCCAAGTACACAAACTAACCCAAAGCACTACCCTTCTAAGTTACGTAAACGCAAACTACACACGAAGTTAATAGGCTTTAAAATATGTCCCTTAGTTGTACGCGCTCCACGCTCCGTTCGCGAGGCACACAGGCATCCACAAACGTAGTTATCACAAGCATTCCTCCTACAACCTCAAAAAAGAAAAGAAGAAAACTGGAGATTCTCTTTAGGTTACATACAACGCGCACAGCAGCATCAAAGTTCTGCGCTTTACGGCGTGGCCTAAATTTCGCAGCGGGCCGTTAAGCAGAATTCGATGCTGCACTAAGGACAAAACAAATGTCGCGACCGACCCCGCGGAGTCAGCAAAGTTATATTGAACGTATATACCCCCATATCGCGCCCCCTCCTAATTTCGCGCGGAGCGGCGCACGCCCGGAGGGCAGATGCGGTCGCATCTCATTTACATCGCCGTGTAACAAGAAACACCAGCTATATATGAGCGCACGAAAACGCGTCGCACGGGGTGAATCGGCGTCAGCTGCTGCGTAAAAGGAAAGATCGCAACTTTCGGGGTACGCGACAGGCGGCGCACGAGAGCGGGAGAAATTTAAGAAGCCTGCGCTGTGTATACAGAGAAAGGTGGAAACGAGATAGAAAAGGAGAGAGAGAGAAAGAAAAAACCTGTCGAACTGGAGAAAAAGCACAGGCCTTAACTTCTTTCTTTGTGATCAACGCTGTCGTTCGGCTGTCTTTCTCTCTTACAGATTGTATGTTTTCATCCTTGCGCCCTGTCAAATATATTGCGCTGATTGGACGCTAGTCATGAGACAGCGGTTTGAAATTAGGAAAGGCGCTAATTTCTGCAACCAATAGGGCAACAAGCTCCAGCATCGAGAACGCCATTTTAACGATGTGACGACAGTTATAGCGCGAGAACAAAACGACGACACAGAGACAAGAAGGACACGAAAGACACGAGCGCTATAGTTGGAAGTTAGCGCTCGTGTCTTTCGTGTCCTTCTTGTCTCTGTGTCGTCGTTTTGTTCTCGCGCTATAACTATCGTCATGCCACACCAACTAGCCCAAACTGCCACACTTCTAAGCCATTCTAACACCGTGTTGAAGAACAAGCTCATCCAAAAGCTCTCTCTCTCATTTCACTGCGCGGCTGCGGCCCTTGCCACGGCCTTCCTCTACGGTAACTTAATGGAAGAAATGCCCAGCTGTGCAGGCACGAATTCTTGTTAGCGCACCTGTATACCCGCTGCATGGGCGCGCCGAGCACACGCGTGAGACGAGAAAGAAAAGTGACAAAACGCTCCTCCTATCGGGAGAACAAAAGGAAGTACAAGAGTCGACAAAGAGCGAAAGTGGCGAGCCAACAGCAAGCCTTGGTTCGCCAAGAGAGGGACATCGATCACCCCGCTCCCCGCGAGAACGCGCCCTGCAGTCGGTGACGTTCTCGCAGTGCACCCAAGTGCGCGCGTGTGTACACGTACACAAAGCACGGAAGTGGATCATTCGCCACGGATCTTTTGTCCATCCGTCTTCGCCAAGCGATCCAACCTCACAAGGATGCATAGTTTATAGGTCACAGGCGTTGCGTTACGTGTGCGCACTAAATATAAGGCGAAATATGGAGCCACAACGGGAGTGTTCCGACTCCGGCCAGCATCGGAGAGTAACAATAATTATTTCGAGCAAAACCGCGATATAATTACAAGGGGACGCCATAGTGTAGGGCTGCGGAAATGTCGACCGTCATGGTTATAACATGCACTCACATCACGCAGGTAGCAGGCTTCTAGCATTTCGTCTCCTTTTCAATGGAAGCAAAAGCTATGTGCTACGGAGGGTTAATGTACTGCGCTATGCTGCATTACTGCAGCCCCTCGAACCGAATGCGCTCCTCGCGCGTACAATGACACATGTCAAAAACACTCAGTCCGCAAAGGTATGCACAGCTGCAGCCACAAGCAATTCGCAACAACATTCAGTTTGATGTGACGTTGACCTCACGGTATAACCGTTCGCAGCACGCCGCGTGCAATACCCAGCAGTGTACGGACGCCAGTACAAGGTACGCCGAGCTATAGACTTTATATTCTTGCGATGTGCAAGAACAACCTTTCCGGGCTGCGACCTCGACTAACGGCGAAGGCCAATTTGCGATCGCTCTGGGCTTTTTCCCGGAAGAAAGTGTGTTACGCTAGGATAATTAAGTGCTGCAAGTAGAACAGTTGTACGTTACGCGCGAAAGCTTCGCTCGAGGATTGACGTATGGAAAACAAGGTGATCTGAAGGACACGGTTTAATACAGAGAGAGAAGAACGCCGGAAGAAAAAAAAACGAAAAAAAAACTGCGTTCCGATCGTAGCTCACGCGCTGTCATTCAGCGACGGAAGACACGAGTCGGCGAGTTCGAAAACGTTCACCGAATCAGTCGCATACTATAGTTTCCGTCAAGAGCGCCCAAGCACCTTGTCTGCAGACCGCACCACCGACCGTCACCATCCGATAAGATTTAGCAGTGGTGATAACGATGTTTATTAGGGCGAAAGCTTTCTCATCAAACGCGATAAAAGGACTACCGGTGTCTACTTGTGTGACTCAACCCCGCCGCGGTGGTCTAGTGGCTAAGGTACTCGGCTGCTGACCCGCATGGCGCGGGTTCGTATCCCGGCTGCGGCGGCTGCATTTCCGATGGAGGCGGAAATGTTGTAGGCCCGTGTGCTCAGATTTGGGTGCACGTTAAAGAACCCCAGGTGGTCGAAATTTCCGGAGCCCTCCACTACGGCGTCTCTCATAATCAAGAAGTGGTTTTGGGACGTTAAACCCCACATATCTATCAATTACTTGTGTGACTCAAAGAAATATCGACACAAATGACGTCACCATTGGTGACATCATGGTGACGTCACAGACCGCAATATATATGCCGTAAATATGACGTCATCACGTAATGGCGTCATCGTACGAAGTCATCGATGGTAACGTCCACATGACGTGTCGTCTTCGTCACGAAGTCGCATAACGTGACATGCCATGATGACGTCATCATATGACGCCACCACTAGCTCAAAGCAGGACCGGCGAGGAGGCATCGCAAAAGCAGCCGAGGTGCAAAAAGTTTTCAGAGCTCGGGCAGGGGAGGATCGATACGCGGACTGAGAAGAAAGATAAGATGGTGGTTTTCCCCTTGTTATCTTAGGCGGATGCATGAGACTCGGTGAATTTTTAACGTCACCCTTTGTATTCTATAGACTCTCAGCAGCAGCAGTATAACCGAAGCGTATACGATCAAATACACGAACGCGCACGCACGCACACAAACACATACATACATACATACATACATACATACATACATACATACATACATACATACATACATACATACATACATACATACATACATACATACATACATACATACGTACGTACATACGTGCATACATACATACATACATACATACATACATACATACATACATACATACATACATACATACATACATACATACATACATACATACATACATACATACATACACAGATACGAACTTAATTTTTTGCCCTGAGTAAAAGCAGCGCTGTTCGACAAGACAACACCAGCATGCAAATGCCACGGCCAGCAGCAAAGTCCGCTGGATGGCTCGTTAATAAATTACCGCCTTAATAGTGAAAACGCAGCAGCAGCGCTTGCACAGCGCAGAAGCAGGAAGTCAGCGCGCGTATAGACTCACGGCGCTTCCGAGCGAAGAACTTCATCCTCCAGTCCCGGGAGTCGACCGAGGGAGTCTGAAGGACGAATTGACGGCCAGGAGCTTGCCGCGCATATGCAGGCGCGTATAGCTGCAACAGCAGCGGCCAAGTGGACGCCGTCGCGCCGCGTTACGCAAGCCCTTCAGTGGCCCTCGCGATTTCGTCCCATGAGAATCAATCAACGGCCACCACCGCCGCGTCTCTGCAACGCACACACATAGCTAACCCATGCAGGCCACGCAAAGCTGTCGCGTATGAGCCGCGCTGTACAGCAGCACTATACATTCGTACGCGCACCGTGCCTCCAGCATTCGTGGATACTGCCGGTACAAGTTCGAGGGTGAGGATGAGATCGGTTCCGTTAGAAAGTAACGTAGTCGTTTTATTTACCGACGGACGATCAGCTACATATCAGAGTAACATTACGGCGAGCTGGTATACAACCAAAGAGGTTTTCAAAGAATTGCTGCTTGGATTGGAAGCTCCCGCAATGCTTTGTCAGCAGTGGTGAAGCAAGCTTTTGCCCTCCAAAGATCTTGAAAACATGATATTTTCTGGTGATGGCCACTTAGACATCAAGCGGCTTTGGTTTGTACGTCTAAAGTTTACGTTAATTTTAAATTAAAAGATGCGTGTTTCCGAAGAAATAATCCACAGTGACTAGTATAGGTCCAAGAAAATTTGCCTTCAATTAGAGGCTTACAAAAGAAAATTAGTAACACAAGAACGCACTTTGAGCACTAAGTGACCCGAAAAGATTGCCACGTTAAACTCATTGGGCGTTTGAAAAAAAAAAAACGTTCCTCCTCAATCACCGAACGCCAACAGCGCATCATGCTCCTATAGGAGCATGATGGAGCCATCTTACTATAGTAAGATGGCTGCCGCAGCCGCCGTCTTACGGTTGGCACGGCTTCTCTCGTGGGCAGGAATTTCCACTCCAGCATTTTTTTTTAACCCCCCCCCCCCTTGAATACCACACAATCGTTCCGTTCTCTTCGCGCGTATCGAAGACCTTCATTCTCGCCAACGCACGTGGACGTTCTGATTCAGCATGCGCCATGCCAAGAAACTCCACCGCATACATGTGCCACAAGGCTGCCGACGTCGCAGTCGTCGTGCCACCTTTCTTTTATTCGAGAAAGAACGAGTAATTGTAGTATTCCAAGATCCGGCTTGTTGATGGAACACCCGCAAGCCACCAGCGCATAACCACGAAGAGGACAAGAAGGAAGCGCGCACCACACCGCCGAACTCAGTATTTCAAATCAAAATTAAGTTACAAAAAAAAATTGTAGGAATGACGCAATGCTGAAAGTTTAGGGCAAATTCACCTTATAATCGGCCAATCCCTTTCTTTGGGTACGAGCCATTTGCACAGGAAAACAACAACAACAACAACAACAACTTAAAATTGCTGCAAGTTCAGCGTGTAGTGCGCGTTCTCCCTTTTCGCGCTGGTGGTTTGCAACGAATCATTGTACACTTCCACATTTAAACAAGCCATATTAGGTGCACCGTCGGCCCTTTTTAAAGTCTGAACCATTTCCGGATTTTCCGAACGGCGCGATCTGGTTTGTACAAGTCGCCAAGGTCGCTCCCTGGGCCCATCGATGCGACACTGTACAAAAGCATTCAGGCGACTTCAGCGCTCACCATTTCGTTGCACGGTTTGCCTATATTTACAACAGTGTATGGCTTTAAAGAAAACCGTGTTTTACCTCGATGTGACGCGAAGACAAACACATCGAGACAAACTGCATCTTTTGAACAGTGCTGGCTGTGCAAAATTTTTAAGTAAAAAAAAGGGGAGGAGCAAGGGGGGGGGGGGGAGCATGCCCATGAACGATGTAAGCGGACAGGTGCTTTTTTTTTTTCACGCGGCGGCTATATTACCGCGCATTTATACTCGATCAAAAGCAACATTTCGAGCTCCGCAACAATAACGATGCTCCGCACGACACGGTCGCAAAGATGACTGACACATTGACATGTCAATTAAGGTGATAACACATACTCGCTCTCCAGCTATCCGAGCAGCCACTATACGTCCCTACGTGCTCCACCGTAAGCGACAGCTGCCACTCCTTAAACGACAAATAGAAAATACACACGGAAGGCGAAAGGCGCGCAAGCCACGTGAAGTCTATACGCACTCAAACTCCGGGCACCGAGGAGATAAGAACGCGTGAGCACGCGGAAGAGCTGCTCTCGCGTCTGCACCGATACGACTCATCCTAGATAACATCGATCGTGCATGAGTCACCGTCGTCGATAACGTCAACAAACCAAGTGACCGCGTTGCGAGTGCTATATACACCCGACCAGTCAGCGGCGCTATCTTATCACTCCATTGTTTGACGAAAGTACTGTATACGTTCATACAGTAAAACGACTGATGCCGTTTTGGGAACGAGATGATGCGCAATCAGAACACGATAAACGTCTAGTAGTAGTAGTAGTAGTAGTAGTAGTAGTAGTAGTAGTAGTAGTAGTAGTAGTAGTAGTAGTAGTAATGGTGGTGATGACACATGGGGTTTCACATCCCAAAAGCCCCATAAGATTGTGAGAGGCACCGTAGTGGAGGACTCCGGAAATTTCGACCATACGGTGGTCTTTACCTTGCACTGACATCGCACAAGGGCTTCAAGCATTTCGCCTCCGTCGAAATACCACCGCTGCGGCCGTGAACGAACCCGCGACCTTTGGGTCAGCATCCCAGCACCCTAACCGCTACACCACCACGGCAGACAATACGAAATATTTCAGGTTATTAATTGACTATGCCTTCGGCGGCTGCTAGATCCTAGTAAGCGCTAGGGGGTTCAATGCAGAGAAGGACATGATTATCACAAAACGTGCCGAACAGCCGGACACGCTGACATCCAACAAGCCCGCCTTGCAACTTTAACCTCAACAGACGGTTTCCAATACTGCTGTTCTGCAGCCCCACTGGACACGCCAGTTGGTCACAGCGCGATAGCGTTAAGGCATAGATTTTCCCCAATATACTCTAGAGAGAACTTTGGTGCTAGTGTCTATGGGAGCTGCAACGCGAGGCGCTTCAGCGAGCATGGGAATGATGGGTGGTAAACACACATTTGTCTAATCTTCGCACTTCTGGCCTGCTTTTGGCTTCACGTGTGTTCATGTGGCTTGAAGCTGTTTTCTTACGAAACAAATATTAGCAAATGTTCAGCGGTTGCGCTTCGCCACCTTATTACCTTTCCAAATCGGGTAACAAATTTCAAAAGGGTTGAATCTTTCTTTCAAAACAAAACCGAAACACAGCAATAAACGAAGCCGCAAGTACCGTTCACCGCCCGCACGTACTAAGACTAGGCAAATGTGTGTACTACCCAT